>NC_064649.1:19782121-20091143 GCF_023864345.2 Schistocerca serialis cubense | reverse complement strand
ATACGACTGACGGAGTACATCGAAAAAGTTCAAAGAAAGGCAGCACGTTTTGTATTACCGCGAAATATGTTAGAGAGTGTCACTGAGATGATACAGGATTTGGGCTGGAAATCATTAAAAGAAAGGCGTTTTTCGTTGCGACGGAATCTTCTCACGAAATTTCAATCACCAACTTTCTCCTCCGAATGCGAAAATATTTTGTTGGCACCGACATACATAGGGAGGATCGATCACCACGATAAAATAAGTGCCGGCCAGAGTGGCTGAGCGGTTCTAGGCGCTTCAGTCTGGAACCGCGCGACCGATACGGTCGCAGGTTCGAATCCTGCCTCGGGCATGGATGTGTGTGATGTCCTTAGGTTAGCTAAGTTTAAGTAGTTCTAAGTTCTAGGGGAATGATAACCTCAGATGTTAAGTCCCATAGTGCTCAGAGTCATTTTTTGATGAAATAAGTGAAATCAGAGCTCGTACGGAAAGATACAGGTGTTCGTTCTTTCCGCGCGCTATACTAGATTGGAATAATAGAGAATTGTAATGTGGTACTACGAAACCTCTGCCAGACACTTAAATGTGATTTTGCAGAGATTCCATGCAGACGTAGATGTACATAGCTCCCTTAACA
This sequence comes from Schistocerca serialis cubense, assembly GCF_023864345.2. NCBI lineage: Eukaryota > Metazoa > Arthropoda > Insecta > Orthoptera > Acrididae > Schistocerca > Schistocerca serialis. The sequence continues at coordinate 20,090,521 of NC_064649.1, read as the reverse complement.
CCGAAGTAAACAGAAGTGTACGTTCAGCGGCGTACGAGAATTCCCAATCGTGTAAACTGTAGACAAGCGGGAGCGAACTCCATACGATCGTGTTCGGTACGCATTCGCCATCTTTCGCTCCCGTTCCGCTGCTTCACATTATTTTAGCTAACCACCAAAGGGAGCTAATGTTCTGTCCGCTTCGGCTCTAGCAGTAGAGAAAGGTTTCATCTGACCATCTTGTTTGCTTCTGCTGTTGATGATATGAGAGTCAGCGATGGAGTAATCCCAAGAGAATGTGATGATGCTTATTCATCTATAACAGAAATCATACTCGCTACTGGTATCTAAGGTATGCACAGATCAAATTCCTAAGCAAAACAAGTTCGATTGGTCGAAAATTCTCAAAGTATTCAAAGATCTAGCTGAGCCCGTGAGAAGGACGAAGAAATCATCAAAAGATGAATGGACTACATAAGCACAAGCTTATTATTTCATTAAAAACGGAAAGCAAAAGATATTTCGTTGGATCTAGACAAATGAGAATATGTTGGCGTATCTGTTGTGATGTTTAATATTGCAAATACACTAAAGACCTTGTAAGGTGGACATCACATACTGGTTTTTGATCGATGTGCGCGTCAGAGACAGCAAGTTATGTTACGTCGGCAAAAGCAGTGTGCTCTTCAGATGCAAAATAATCCTCTGAGAATTCAAAAGATTCCTTCCTAGCTCTATCTATACAGATTGCATCCTGTATGCCGATTGTTAGTACCAAAAAATAATAACGCCCCTTCATCGGCTATGTCGGTAATCTTGCGTTGTCTTCCGCTCTCGCCAGCGTAAACGCCTGTTCAAAGTTACAGGAGAATTATAGTGAACATTGGTGAATATTCTCCGAATGCGCATTTGTTTCTATTTCCTACGGCGCAAAGGGAGGTAAGCGTACGCCACTAAGAGATCTCACACGTACTTAAATACGGGAGTGCGACAATTGCTAAGGTAGGAAGAGCTGTCACTTTATCTATAAGCACTCAGCGCGAATTAATTTAAATTTTTCCACAGAAGAGGCAGTCAAACGTAGACGGTAGAGAAAAGGAGATGTTCCGTTGCGCTTGGAGAAAAAGCTTACAGGAGGGCTTAATTATGGCCGTAACGCGCCGTAACGTAATTTGTGATGGTGTCAAATTTGTTTTGCCATCTTACTCTGATTTTCCGAGTGAGATGACAGGTAGTCCAACTTCTAAAAAAATAAAAAATAAAAAGTAAAATAAATTATAATGGGTTACGAAAGTTACGATTTTATCGTATACATCTGTTTTCAGTTTGAAGAAAACTTGCGAAATACGTGATATTGATTTCGTTTTGACAATCTCAAAATTACCATGACCTTTTCATATAGAAGCAAAAAATATGGCATCTTCCTCCGATGTAGCTTTAAAACGTCTAGATTATCGATAAATAAGGACAACACAGAATAGGGAAGGGTTTTTGCAGTGGCATAGCCTTTAGTAGTTCATTGTTAATTAAATATGATGATGAGTCAGTATGTTAGTTCTCCTGTTCTAAGATCGTACAGGTTTGCATGTGTAGAGTTTGTGTGTGTGAGTGTTCTATCTTTGTCCTGTCGATTCGTTCCACATGATAATATCGTGGTGAATATGATGTACAGGAGAAATAATTAACTTCGTTACAGAAAATCCAGTTCGGCGTATTGCTCTTTAAAAGGACCTGCGAGATGCAACAAAATGCGGGAGAGCTATGGCAACAAGTAATTCTACTCGCTTTTGAATTTTCGATGCTAAAACTTTTTTGCTGTCGCCAATTTTTTACTTTATGTCGTCCCAGAAGTGAAGGATCGTATTTCGGGCTGAGACAGAAATGATCATTTGAAATTAAAACTTGATATGTACGGGTGCTTTATACTGCGTGGTTTCTGCAGTACAGAAACTCTAGTTTTGGCGCTAGTTATTGCCGTATCTCTTCACAGGCGGGAGCAGTTTTTCGAAAATACTTTCGCCGTTGCAGACAACAGGAGCGCCCAGATACGTACTACGAACTCGGTGCAGCCCTTCGCCTCTGCTCCATTTCACACTCACACAAGCTCCTCACTATTCTGTAATCTTCTCTCCCATCCCCCTCACTCTACCTATTCGCCGCGCCTTCTCGCGCACCCTCTCCACCACTGTCGCCAAATATTGGATAGCCACCGCAAGATTCCAGGGATTTACCCCACCCTCCCCTTCTGCACACGGATCGCTCCCCCCTCCCCTCGGTATTCCCCCCCCCCCCCCGCCCCCCTCCACTCATTGTCCGCAGTGCTGCCAACACACACAGAGAGTATTGCAACACACGAGACTTCGCCAAGAGGCGCTATTGCCGTAACAGGTGTTTGCCAGTCTCGCAGGAGGCGTTTCTTTGCTTCGGTCGGAACCTCATCCTCCCTCTGATACTGGGGAGCGCCGTGACAGCTTGCTAGAACATATTGTATTCTTTCATCTCCCTCTGGCAAGACACACCACTCTCTCACAAAGTGAATACGTTCACGACTACCTGGAGATAGGAATGGTCCTTCCTGCTTGGGAGTACTGGAGCAACATTCCTCGCGCTTATATGACGTCCCATGGCCCAGATTAGGAGAACTATAAATTATTGTATTTGTCATATGTAAAGGAAACACTACTGAAAGTCAAGGAATAGTGCGATTACGTATAAAGAATGCAGATAGCCGTACCGTAGGTGCAACCACAACGGAGGGGTATCTGTTGAGAGGCCAGACAAACGTGTGGTTCCTGAAGAGGGGCAGCAGCCTTTTCAGTAGTTGCAGGGGCAACAGTCTGGATGAGTGACTGACTGGCCTTTTAACACTAAGCAAAACGGCCTTGCTGTGCTGGTACTGCGAACGGCTGAAAGCAAGGGGAAACTGCAGCCGTAATTTTTCCCGAGGGCATGCAGCTTTACTGGCATGGAGAGCTGCATCAAACCAGTCTCTGGACTGAAGACCACAACAACAAAGAAAAACTATTATCTCTAACATAAGTTTTATTATTATCTTTGTTCTTTTTGGTATGGGCGTGAAACAAAAACCGCCAGACTCTCTTTTGCTTTGTCTTGTTCGTATAGGACGCCATTGTGCGCAATGTACATAATAAGGCGTGTACATGTTTTATTATTTGAGCAATGAGCTCCAATATATGTCTAAAGCATTGCTGTTGTTAATTTTAACTGGATCCTGCACCACATATCCCGTTTCCTTGTAAAACCATTTTTAAAAGAATTTCCGACGCTGCGCCGGAAACAAGCTGAATATCGCTGAACGGCAGCAATTGGCAACCATTAAGCACAGTTTCTAGTTATCGTAATTGGTTCAAATGGCTCTGAGCAGTATGAGACTTAACAGCTGAGGTCATAAGTCTCCTAGAACTTAGAACTACTTAAACCAAACTAACCTAAGGATATCACACACATCCATGCCTGAGGCAGGATTCGAACCTGCGACCGTAGCGGTCGCGCAGTTCCAGACTGAACTGTCTAGAACCCCTCGGCCACTCCGGCCGGCTTCTAATTATCGTAATCATTATCCCGTTCTTTCCGCAGTCGACGCTGGAGATCGGCGATAATATTTCTTTCATTCATGACCTATAGGAAACAGACATTTTGAAACCACTTAACGATTTATTCAGAGATTTATGTCATGAGCACTAGGACGCAGACATGACCTGCACTAAGACGAAATTAAGTCACACGTAGGTCCTTACGTATTGAAAATGCTGAAATACTTTTTTGTGTCTGTGCACTACTGGCCATTAAAATTGCTACACCAGGAAGAAATTCAGATGATCAATGGGTACTCATTGGACAAATATATTACACTAGAACTGACATGTGATTACATTTTCAAGCAATTTGGGTGCATAGATCCTGAGAAATCAGTACCCAGGACAACCACCTCTGGCCGTAATAACGGCATTGATACGCCTGGGCATTGATTCAAACAGAGCTTGGATGGGGTGTACAGGTACAGCTGCCCATGCAGCTTCAACACGATACCACAGTACATCAAGGGTAGTGACTGGCGTATTGTGACGAGCCAGTTGCTCGGCCACCATTGACCAGACGTTTTCAATTGCTCAGAGGTCTGGAGAATGTGCTGGCCAGGGCAGCAGTCGAACATTTTCTGTATCCAGAAAGGCCCGTACAGGACCTGCAACATGCGGTCGTGCATTATCCTGCTGAAATGTAGGGTTTCGCAGGGATCGAATGAAGGGTAGAGCTACGGGTCGTAACACATCTGAAATGTAGCGTCCACTGTTCAAAGTGCCGTCATTGCAAACAAGAGGTGACCGAGACGTGTAACCCATGGCACCCCATACCATCACGCCGGGTGATACGCCAGCATGGCGATGGCGAATACACGCTTCCAATGTGCGTTCACCGCGATGTCGCCAAACACGGATGCGACCATCTTGATGCTGTAAACAGAACCTGTATTCATCCGAAAAAATGGCGTTGTGCCATTCGTGCACCCAGGTTCGTCGTTGAGTACACCATCGCTGGCGCTCCTGATGTGATGCAGCGTCAAGCGTAACCCCAGCCGTGGTCTCCAAGCTGATAGTCCGTGCTGCTGCAAACGTCGTCAAACTGTTCGTGCAGATGGTTGTTGTCTTGCAATCGTCCCCATCTGTTGACTCAGGGATCAAGTCGTGGCTGCACGATCCGTTACAGCCAAGCGGATAAGATGCCTGTCATCTCGACTGCTAGTGACACGAGGCCGTTGGGATCCAGCACGGCGTTCCGTGTTACCCTCCTGAACCCACCGATTCCATCTGCTAACAGTCATTGGATATCGACCAACGCGAGCAGCAATGTCGCGATGCGATAAACCGCAATCGCGATAGGCTACAATCCGACCTTTATCAAAGTCGGAAACGTGATGGTACGCATTTCTCCTCCTTACACGAGGCATCACAACAACGTTTCACCAGGCAACGCCAGTCAACTGCTGTTTGTGTATGAGAAATCGGTTGGAAACTTTCTTCATGTGAGCACGTTGTAGGTGTAGCCACCGGCGCCAACCTTGTGTGAATGCTCTGAAAAGCTAATCATTTGCATATCACATGATCTTCTTCCTGTCGGTTAAATTTCGCGTCTGTAGCACGTCATCTTCGTGGTGTAGCAATTTTAATGGCCAGTAGTGTATATAGCCTATAATGATAAACTCTTTTTGAGCAAGGATTCGTCGACGTAACTTCAATAATTATACAGGATCCCACGCTACATTTTTGTGTCAGTGAAATCTAAGAACAATTCGTGCATTCGCATATCTATGGAGTGAAACCAAAACCAAATTACAAATAAAAATAAAATAATAAAAACCCACGTTCCATTAAAATATATATATATAGCTGAGTGGTCAGCACATGTGACTGCCATGTTACAGATGCGAATTAGATTCCCAGTTAGGCCAGAGATTTTCTCCGCTCGGGGCTGAGTACTGTACTGTTCTCATCATTTCATCATTATCGTCTAAAAGACGCCCAATGAAGTGTCAACTGAAAAGACTTGCATCTCGACGGCCAAATTTCTCCAGGATCGTCTCGCAGTCATCAGTGTCTCTTTGTCATTTCACATTACACTACTGACACTAGGCGAACATTCTATCCGTTTGCACATTTAACTGTCAAACCCACCAGTTAACGAAACCTTAAAATTTCAGTAGATTACCGACCTTAAAATTTCACAGCATATGATTTCCCCCACTTTTAAATACGCAACCGCGTATGTTGACAAGTTATGTACTTCAGCGTGTTGCTACTGTTTTTGAACATTTCTAGGTCTCTAACGAAAATTAATAAAAGATGGATGTAAACTGACTTACTCACAGTTGGATTAAATTCCTGAGCTACATTACAGATAAGAAATATTCTACTTTAAAAACTGTAGCTGGTTGCGGTAACTCTCTCTAGAGAGCAGCCAAATAAACTACGTTCTTAACTACAGAGAAAGAGTAACGTTTTTTACGTTTGGATGTAGGGCCTAATCTCCTCCGCCCGCATCTCGTGGTCGTGCGGTAGCGTTCTCGCTTCCCACGCCCGGGTTCCCGGGTTCGATTCCTGGCGGGGTCAGGGATTTTCTCTGCCTCGTGATGGCTGGGTGTTGTGTGGTGTCCTTAGGTTAGTTAGGTTTAAGTAGTTCTAAGTTCTAGGGGACTTATGACCACAGCAGTTGAGTCCCATAGTGCTCAGAGCCATTTGAAGCCAATCTCCTCCCGCTCTATCTCCTCTTGTCGCCTCTATCAGTCCATTTCCTTCTCTCTCCCCTCCCCTCCTCTTTCAATGTCCTCATCTCTCACCTCTGTCCATCTCCGCCTTTCTCTTACCTACTTCAGTTTCCTCCCCCACCCTTCTCTCTCCATCTCCTCTTCACCGTTTCCCTGTCGTTCAACCCTGTTTAGTTACCGAAAACCAAACGTTGATTGAGAATTGAAGTTATTCAAAATGAGTGAACGAACAGGTAGAGGTCATTGGTATATGCCATATGAGAAATAGCTTTCCAGCTGCTCCACGTGCGAGGATTAAAGCTTTAATGCCAGTATTTCTCATACTTTTGGTCCGCAAATCGGTGAGATTAAAATGTTTCTAATTATTCAGATTCCTTAGCAGTTTCTTATTATAGGCTGATAACCCATAAGTACAATTTTCATATTTTTTATTAAACGTGAGTTGCGAGGGATTAAAGCCGGCCGCTGTTGCCGAGCGGTTCTGGGCGCTTCAGTCCAGAATCGCGCTGCTGCTACGGTCGCAGGTTCGAATCCTGCCTCGGGCATGGATGTGTGTGATGTCCTTAGTTTAGTTAGGTTTAAGTAGTTCTGAGTCTACGGGACTAATGACCTCAGACGTTAAGTCCCATAGTGCTTAGAGCCATTTGAACCATTTGCGAGGAAGTAAACACTTCAATGTGTGTACAATGTGAGTTTCAAATTATACGCTGAAGAGCTAAAGAAACTGGTACTCCTGCTTAATATCGTGTAGCGCCCCCGCGAGCACGCAGAAGTGTCGAAACACGACGCGGCATGGGCTCGACTAATGTCTGAAATTGTGCTGGACGGAACTGACACCGTGAATCCTGCAGGGCTGTCCACAACTCCGTAACAGTACGACGGGGTGGAGATCTCTTCTGTACAGCACGTTGCAAGCCATCGCAGATATACTCAATAATGTTCATGTATGGGGAGTTTGGTGGCCAGCAGAAGTGTTCAAACTCAGAAGAGTGTTGCTGGAGCCACTCTGTAGCAATTATGGTCTTGTGGGGTGTTGCTTTGTCCTGCTGGAACCACCCAAGTCCGTCGGTATGCACAGTGGACATGAATGGATGCAGGTGATCAGACAGGATGCTTACGTACGTGTCACCTGTCGTAGGCGTATCTAGGCGTATCAGGGATCCCATATCACTCCAACTGCACATGCCGCACACCATTACAGAGCTTCCACCAGCTTGAACACTCCCCTGGCGACATGCAGGATCTATGGATTCATGAAGTTTTCTCCATGCCCGTACACGTACATCTCATCGATTCAATTTGAAACAAGACTCATGCGACCAACCAACATTTCCAGTCATCAACAGTCCAATGTCGGTGTTGACGGGCTCATGTAAGGCGTAAAGCTTTCTGTCGTGCAGTCATCTAGGGTGCACGAGTGGACCTTCGGCTCCGAAAGCCCATAACGTTCTCAGAGACCTTGATGTTTCGTTGAATGGTTCGCACGCTAAAACCTTTTGATGGCCCAGCATTAAAATCTGCGGGAATTTGCAGAAACGTTGTACTTCTGTCACATTCAACGATTCTCTTCAGTCGTCATTGGTCCCGTTCTTGCAAGGATCTTTTTTCCGGCCGCGGCGAAGCCGGAGATTTGATGTTTTATCGGATTCCTGATATTCACGGTAAACTCGCGAAATGGTCGTACGGGAAAATCCCCACTACGTTTCTACCTCGGAGGAGCTGTGTCCCATAGTTCGTGCGCCGACTATAACACCACGTTCAAACTCAGTTAAATCTTGATAACCTGCCGTTGTAGCAGCAGCAACGGATATAACTGCACCAGACACTTGATGTCCTATATAGGCGTTACCCACCACATACGTGTGTGTATGTGCGTGTGTGTGTGTTGTTAGCAAAAATCTCGAAAAATTCTTGACTGATTTACTTCAAACTACTTAAACGTTACTTTAATAAACATTGAGAGAGGCATAGGCTACGTATGTTCTTAAATAACAATCTGCTGATTTTTCCTTAAAACCAGATTGAGAAAGAAAGTACTGTGCTGTGAAAATATCTGGTTTCGTTTCCTTTGTCACAGTCAGTTTTAACTAGCATACTGGTGCATTTTAAAACATTGGATTTACCGGGTGATCAAAAAGTCAGTATAAATTTGAAAACTGAATAAATCATGGAACAATGTAGATAGAGAGGTACAAATTGACACACATGCTTAGAATGACATGGGGTTTTATTAGAACCGAAAAAAATACAAAAGTTCAAAAAAAGTCCGACAGATAGCGCTTCATCTGATCAGAATAACAATAATTAGCATAACAAAGTGAGACAAAGCAAAGATGATGTTCTTTACAGGAAATGCTCAATATGTACACCATCAATCCTCAACAATAGCTGTAGTTGAGGAATAATGTTGTGAACAGCACTGTAAAGCATGTCCGGAGTTATGGTGAGGCATTGGCGTCGGATGTTGTCTTTCAGCATCCCTAGAGATGTCGGTCGATCACGATACACTTGCGACTTCAGGTAACCCCAAAGCCAATAATCGCACGGACTGAGGTCTTGGGACCTGGGAGGCCAAGCGTGACGAAAGTGGCGACTGAGCGCACGATCATCACCAAACGACGCGCGCAAGAGATCTTTCACGCATCTAGCAATATGGGGTGGTTCTAATAAAACCCCCATGCCATTCCAAGCATGTGTGTCAATTTTTACGTCTCTATCTACATTATTCTGTGGTTTATTAAGTTTTCGACTTTATACTGACTTTTTGATCAGCCAGTATGTGTAAGTCACAACAAGGAGCCAATATTTCCATCCTAACACAATTTCCAGGAATACGCCATATTTGGAGGTATAGATAATACTCATTTACATTTACCGATTGTGAAACATTGTCGACTTCGCTAGTACCCAAATAAAAGTCACTTGTGGTACTCCTGAAACAGCTTTTGCATTCGTCGATTTTGTTCCCTTAAGAGCGAAATGTCGACCGTTATATGCAAGGAAGTCGTGAATGCAATTACAATTCCGGCCTGATACATTCAGTCACTCCATTATCTGCAACGTATTTCATATTAAGTTATTCCAATGGAGGTGGGTTAGACTGAATGTGGAAGATGATGACTAATGAGCCACACGGCAGCAGACCATGACAGCCGCACAGTGGACACTGTGAGAGCAGCTGTTAAGTAATTCACGCTGGCGCTAGTGTCGCGTGTCAGCACCAGAATGCGCCACCACCGCGGACAACTACCGGCAGCCGCGGCGGCCAATCAGCGAGCGGTGCCCGGCTGCAAGCGCCGGCAATTATTTATCGAGCAGCCAATCAGCGCGCGTGGAACGCAATTTATTTAAAGCCCGGTAGTCACAACACGGACACGGCGTGCGCTGCATCTTCGACGTCGCCAGCCGTCCAATGTACATCGCAATGTGTAGACTGCATTCCACAAACTCATTACACTACGAGATTTATATGTTGTTGCTTTCTTTTTTCAGACGTCTCTTTCCCCTGTCATAATTTTATAACAAGTATAGGACTTTGGGACTGTAATGGAAGTCTTATTTTGACCAGATGCATTTCGCTTTTATTTGAACCATCTTCAGTAGTAAATGGCCCACCTTTAGCAATAAATGCGCCGATCGGAATAAACGAAATTAACGTTTATCATAATGTTTTCGGACATTCACAGTACCACGAATCTAGCTAGAGCCTAACTGCCCAATGACGTAATTTACACTGAAGAGCCAAAGAAACAAGTTGTTGTTGTTGTTGTGGTCTTCAGTCCTGAAACTGGTTTGATGCAGCTCTCCATGCTACTCTATCCTGTGCAAGCTTCTTCATCTCCCAGTACGTACTGCAGCCTACATCCTTCTGAATCTAACAAGTACACCTGTCTAATATCGTGTAGGGTCCCTGCGAGCACGCAAAAATGCCGTAACACGACGACGCATGGACTCGACTGATGTCTGAAGTAGTGCTGGAGGGAACTGACACCATGAATCCTGCAGGGCTGTCCATTACTCCGTAAGAGTATGAGGGGGTGGAGATCTCTTCTGAACAGCACGTTGCAAGGCATCCCATAATGTTTATCTCTGGGGAGCTAGGTGGCCAATGGAAGTGTTTAAATTCAGAAGAGTGTTCCTGCAGCCACTCTGTAGCAATTCCGGATGTTTGGGGCGTCGCAGTGTCCTGCTGGAATTGCCCAAGTCTGTTGGAATGCACAATTGACGTGATGGATGCAAGTGATCAGACAGGATGTTTACGTATGTGTAACCTGTCAGAGTCGTATCTAGACGAATCAGGGATCCCATTTCACTCCAATTGCACATGCCCTACGCCATTACAAAGCCTCCATCAATTTGAACAGTCCACTGCTGACATGCAGGGTCCATGGATTCATGAAGTTGTCTCCATACCCGTACACGTCCATCCGCTCGATACAATCTGAAACGAGACTCATCCGACCAAGCAACATGTTTCCAGTCGCTGACGGTCTCAGGCGAGGCGTAAAGCTTTGTGCCTTCTGCTCCGAAAGCCCATATCGATGATATTTCTTTGGATGGGAAAGACTGCAACATCTTGAACAACCCAGAGCTCTCACCGTATGATTTTCTCGTCTTTCGTGAGTCTATAATTTTCCAAATATACTGAAAACTGTGGCAAAAATTGAGATACTTAACTATAAAATTTGAGTTTTTTCTAAACATGAAGTTCAAAATGTAACAGCTCATACATTTTTTCATAAATTAAATAAATTCTAGAGTTTAATACATTTGTAAGTATGGTTCGTATGCTGTGCAATATTCATCAAAGAATCTCACTTACTTATGGCGAAAGTGTACCTATAGCAACAAATGCCGCCAATAGTAAGTGAAAAAATGATAAAATTTCACACGTAAAAAAATTATCTTGCTATGTTTTTGAACTTTCACTGCTATGAGTGGGAATGCTGAATCCTTCCTGGTAATGCTGACAAAGTTTCATGAATTTATTTGTAAACGTATAGACAGTGGAAATTAAAATCTCCTGTGGTGCCTCTCCTGTTCGAAATCGGCCAGTTTGACGTCCTTCAGTGTCTTAAAGCGTGTGGTGATTACCTTTGAATGGAACTGTTCCAAGCTTGCTTTGTGGCGTGTCTTCAATTTTCATTTGACTGGTCTTCATACAGTTAGACTAATGAGCACTGCCCATCACGAGCTTGAATGTCGACTGGTGAAGCTGCGTCACGTCATGCGGTGAGGAAAGTGTATACGCAGAACAGAGAGCAATGGGGAACCATTCTAGCGAGGATACGGGTCGTGTACGGGGAAATCCACTGAGTTAAGCTGACGTTGGTAAAGGCTGTATTGTTATTTCCCCAAGCTCCTGCGTTCGATCGTCTCGGACTGGCGAAGCCAGTCGGCTGTTGGCGTGGTACTGTCGCTATCATCCATCGGAATTGGTTGAAGGACGGTGACACCGCAAATAGATGACAACATGATGGACCTCGATGCCTGTCGTAGAGATCAGAGGCTTGCCCACTCGCAGGATAAGCGGTGATCTGTGGTGGCGGATCTCACAGCCAGGTGCAATACTGACGCAGTTGCTATATCTCCCATGGGGAGGTGCTTGGTAAGCAACAGTAAGACACAGCTAAACAAAAACAGAGGTCTATTACGATCATGGTAGAGAGATTTAATAACAAAGGAAAACCCTTCTCATAAGTAGAGGTCCCCATGGGTGTGATGGACTTTTCGAAACTATCTGTACTGTGATGTAGATTAAGATCCCATATATCAGACACTGTAGCCATTCACCCTGGTGTGCTCTCGTTTGCGAGCAACTGACGGAAAAAAAAGAAAAAATCGGAATTTTGTACGACACTCAGAAGCGTTAAGAACTTGCAGTACGTGTTGGGGTCGCGTGATGTAACGGATAGGATAACAGTTCCTCATGCGGGAAGTTTTGGGTTAGAATCCCGACGGGTGCCACAAGTTTTTATTTTTTATTTTTTAATCTTTATCGAAATGACTTTGATCATCAGTTTTATTCAATTAATTGATGCAAATGTAGCTTTTAATTCCATTCTTAGTCACATAATCTTAAACATAATATCAACTTCTTCATTTGCACTCGTTTTTCTTCCTATCGTTTTTTTTCCTCCACACGTGTTTTTATTTAATTTTATCTATGCATCTCCATGTAGCTTCTATTATTTTATCCTCATTGTATCTGTTTTTCATTTTACTTGATTTTCTTTTCACTTATACACCCGTCTTTCATTTAAATTTTCGTCTGCTTTATTTTGTCCTTAGTGCAACAGGTATTTAGGTTATGTTTTAAATGGATGTATGACTATTGCCATGCCAAAAATGGCACACCTGATAACAAAAATACAATTTATCGTACCACTGCACAAACATAAATAAATTATTTCGTCATTTGTTTTTTAACTGATAAATCGGAATTTTCAAATAATTCAATATTTTAAAAGAAAAATATAATTAAATTCGCACTAACAAAAATTCCAATTGGAAAACGAATGATATGATGAAAAAATGAAACAAATGATGTGACAAAGGAACAGATATAAAAAATTATATTTAAAGCAATTAACTGAATGAAAATAATGATGGAAGTAATTTCGATAAAGATTTAAAAATAAAAAGAATTTTGCTTACTGCAAGGGATTTGAACCCACAGTCTCCTGCATATTAGTTGATATCGTGTCCATTACACCACACAACCAGACTAAATATCGCCACTTTTTTAACGCTATTGAATGTCGCACAAGATTCCGAATTTTTTTTCATCAATTGCTTGCTAATTAGGGCCCACCCGGCTGACTGACTGCAGTCTGTGATACCTGGCATCTTAGCCTACCTCACCGTATAGATAATTTCAAAAAGTCGATAGCATCACTGGGGATATCTCCTTGTTAACAAAAATAATGCAAGGGATACGCCTGGAATACACAGTGATTAAACGTAGTAGGATATGAAGACTATGCCACTGATAATCCCTAACGACGGAGGTCGAGCGTTCGGCGTAGTTGGCCGCTGGAAAGTCGTAGATCCTGCTGCATTGGCTTCCGACCTGACTGTGGACTGATGGGCTGCTAAGAGCCGGTGCCATGCATTGGTCGAGAGATCCGGAGGAGCGAACTGCCGACGTATTGCTTTCTTTTTGTTTCTTTTTTTGTGGTACGTTGAAATACAACGTCACCGGTGTGTCACGGTCTTTGAAAGATCATCATTGGGGTGCACATTCAATGCGTGGCGGTGAGACTTGAAGTCCAATACCACTCTCCGATGCTGGAAGTTCAAGTCCAGGCAATAGATAAAGCAACTACATTAGGTATCAACATTGGTGGCTTATGATGGTCGACACATATCGAGTGGTTATTTCAACACTGATTCTTCATTAGTGGCCGTACCAAGGATATCGTTAGCCATGGTCGGAATCTGATTCCTCAAGGATGGTGAGAGGAACAGGATGGTAGTGACAATGTTTTGTGTCGCGCAGAGCATCCATAGAAACACCTTGTCTTCTCTCGAATGTGTGACGTATTGCCTTACACCGCCGTATATAGACGGGGAGCGGAGGAATTCGTGGCGATCCAATGTAGCACACGTGACGCGGCGGAAGAAATAGGTCCCTCCCCGGAGGAACAATGGTGGCGCTTGTCCTGTCCTTGTCGTGATCAGCGCGGTCCGGGGAGGGAACGCCTTGTGAATACGCAGCCATGTGACGCTGTAGTGCCTGACGGGTTGCCGAACCCTCAGGCGAAAGTCGGGTACATGGCGCAAGCGCTTTCGGAGCATACTGTTCAGTCCATATCTAGAGGGTGTCCGCGAAGTAGAGACGAATATTCAAGTGCTATAGAATATACAAAATTTATTTAAAGTGTAATGTCTTTTTTTCAAACACTTTAGGTAACCTCTTCCATTTATATCCTCCATATGACCATCCAAGGCCGGGTGACAACGAGCATCGCGTTGATTGAAGTTCTCGATGACGCCTTCACAAACATCTAGTGGGATTCCCTTAATAACCCTCTCAGTTTCATCCTTCGATTGGTGCTCTTGTTTGTGGATTGTTCACGTACACTTTTGATTTCACAAATTCCCACAAAAGAGTCACAAGGCGTAAGATCGCATGATCTGGCAGGCCGTTACTGGCTGCCACGCACAGATAGAATTTCTTGAGGAAACTTTTCATTCAGCACAGCAATCGTTTCACGGGATGTGTGACATGTCGCACCATCTTGTTGAAACCAGAAATCGTCTTTCTCATCAATAAGAGGGAAAAAGCAATAAGAAAGCATGTTCAGGTAACGGTCGCAGATCGCATTGATGGCAGCTCCATCATTTTCAGAAAAGTACAGGCCGATCACTGCTCCTGTACGGAACCCACACCACACAGTCGTGCGTTGTGGATGCATCTCATCTTCCACAGTCATTCGCGGATTTTCTTTGTCCCAAATTCTGCAGTTCCGCTTATTGATATATCCACTGAGATGGAAGCGCGCAACATCTGAGGAAATTATTTTTTTTTGTGAAGTTATCGTTCTCCGCTTGTCGAGCCGAGACCCACTGAGCAGATCGATCTCTCTTTCCGTGACCTGCGGGCTTCAACTCTTGTGTAAGCTAAATCTTGTATTTTCAGAGCTTTTGAAAGGAAGGAACGCCTTGAGGAAATGCAACCACGTAACGCTGCAGTGTCTGACGGGTTGCCGATCCCCTCAGGTTAAAGTCGTGTACATAACACAAGCGTTTTGGAGCACACTGTTTAGCCCATATCTAGACATGTGACTTGGTGATAAATTCAATCATTGAGCTCGTCGGCGAACAGATTTTCTGGGGCTTACGGTCACATTGTCACGCACGACTATGTTTTCTTGTGTGGGAACATAATGCGGTCGTCCTGTTGTCGTCCGTGGTCTCAAACTTCCTGATCAACTTTCGAACTGATGATTCGGTTGTGCAGATTTACGTCCAAGTGTCACCCACAGTTCACGAACGGTTGCCGTGGGACTTTCACTGTTTTTGTTATAAGTTTTCATACGTTGCCAGTTCATCTGCCCCGTGACGAAAATAAGCATCGAACAACATCGCTCGCTACACAAATAACAAACGGAAAAACCACGGCTGCCATACGTCGCATGACAAAATGGCGCAAAATTACAATTTGTCCTTACTTCCTGCACACCCGTTACGTGGAGCTCCACCCTAGATGACTCATATGCGTTCCTACGTTGGCCCAATGATATTACCATTGCAGAACTGGACAGTGCATTAACGGAGATAGGTTTATTGCTACACCAGGTCGATGCTGATGTACAGAAACCGTCATCCAGTCAGGTTGCGGGACAAACACAGGTGAATGGGGGCAATACTGTGCTATGGGAAACACATGTCAGGATGGTACTCAGTGGTAGACAGCGGCACGTATTGTAGTAACAGAAGGCACAATGATAGCCGTGCAGACAACACGGAACCCTTCATGCTTGACGTCTTCTGCTATAGCGAAGGCATCTTCCAGCAGGATAACTATTCGTGTTACAAGGCCAGAGTCCTACTGCAGTGGTTTTAGGAGCATGACAGTGGAGTGTGTCTGATGTCTTGGGCAACAAATTCACCTGATAAGAGCCCAACAGAAGTCATCGGAGACGCTATCGTGGCAGAGGGTACTTCATACCAATATTAGTGCTACTTTGTCCAATTGCATTTAACGTATGGTGCGAGAAAACAATGATTTACTATTTTCTGGAGGAAGGAAAATTTTTTATGTTGTAATGCTGTTAGATGATTTTTTAATGATTTTAGACGCAAGATTTATATAACAGTATGTACCAATTTTCAAAGTAAATTTTGTGCACTTCTCTTCTAATAATAGAGTGAAATAACTAATTTTGAAATATTCGCCATTGTTACTAAAATGTAGACTTCCACGGCCGGAAATATCATGTCCATTATAATTATCCGGGCTGTTATGCCGTGGTCGGTTGATGAATTCTGTGGTGATTCCCAACGTTTCGTCTCCGACTGCGGGAGACATCTTCAAGGGGGTCCGTAGCTCGATGGAAGGTCCAACACACACACAGTCAGTAGCGAGCCAGTGGGTGTGTTGGACCTTCCATCGAGCTACGGACCCCCTTGAAGATGTCTCCCGCAGTCGGAGACGAAACGTTGGGAATCAACACAGAATTCATCAACCGACCACGGCATAACAGTCCGGATAATTATAATGGACATGATATTCGCCATTGTAATAAACTGACCATTCAGTAATTGCTGTGCAAAATAAGAGTAATAGTATTGATTTGCACAGTGTTTCTTGACTTCCGCAAGTCGTTCGATACAGTTCCCCACAGTCGTTTAATGAACAAAGTAAGAGCATATGGGCTATCAGACCAATTGTGTGATTGGATTGAAGAGTTCCTAGATAACAGAACGCAGCATGTCATTCTCAATGGAGAGAAGCCTTCCGAAGTAAGAGTGATTTCAGGTGTGCCGCAGGGGAGTGTCATAGGACCGTTGCTATTCACAATATACATAAATGACCTTGTGGCTGACATCGGAAGTTCACTTAGGTTTTTTGCGGATGATGCTGTGGTGTATCGAGAGGTTGTAACAATGGAAAATTGTACTGGAATGCAGGAGGATCTGCAGCGAATTGACGCATGGTGCAGGGAATGGCTATTGAATCTCAATGTAGACAAGTGTAATGTGCTGCGAATACACAGAAAGATAGATCCTTTATGATTTAGCTACAAAATAGCAGGTCAGCAACTGGAAGCAGTTAATACCATAAATTATCTGGGAGTACGCATTAGGAGTGATTTAAAATGGAATGATCATATAATGTTGATCGTCGGTAAAGCAGATGCCAGACTGTGATTCATTGGAAGAATCCTAAGGAAATGCAATCCGAAAACAAAGGAAGTAGGTTAGAGTACGCTTGTTCGCCCAATGCTTGAATACTGCTCAGCAGTGTGGGATCCGTACCAGATAGGGTTGATAGAAGATATAGAGAAGATCCAGCGGAGAGCAGCGCGCTTCGTTACAGGATCATTTAGTAATCGCGAAAGCGTTACGGAGATGATAGATAAACTCCAGTGGAAGACTCTGCAGGAGAGACGCTCAGTAGCTCGGTACGGGCTTTTGTCAAAGTTTCGAGAACATACCTTCACCGAAGAGTCAAGCAGTATATTGCTCCCTCCTACGTATATCTCGCGAAGAGACCATGAGGATAAAATCAGAGAGATTAGAGCCCACACAGAGGCATACCGACAATCCTTCTTTCCACGAACAATACGAGACTGGAATAGAAGGGAGAACCGATAGAGGTACTCAAGGTACCCTCCGCCACACACCGTCAGGTGGCTTGCGGAGTATGGATGTAGATGTAGATGTAGAATGTAACTAATCAACCACTTCCGTGTATCCTGACGGACACAAGCTGCTGCCCTCTGCTACGTTGACTTGTTGATATTTCTACAGTGAAGTCCAGCAATTGGCAGTACTTGTACAGGATAAAAATATTGAAATATGCGCATGAGATGTACACTGGGGAAAAACATTTCTGTTCCAACTGAGGAACTGTAACATTTAACGCACACAATTGCAGCCAGTGGGTGTGAAAGGGTTAGACTGTGTGAGTCACGTACTACGATGTGTGTCCGGAAGGTCAGAGCTGTTTCGATCTACCGCCACCGAAGCACTAGTGTCGCAGATCCGCACTTTGGCACTCGTCTCACTGCTTCATTGTTTTTCCACTGACGCCATAACAGCCATATTGTGTTACGTTTATATTGGTTAGTGATTGTTCAAAACGTTGAAGACAGTCTGTGAACCCACCAACTGTGAAGTGTGTTATGAACGCAAAGAATATTAAACCAGTTGAAATTCATAGTCAGCTTGTAGAGATTTATGGTGAAAATGTAATGACTGACGGAATTGTGAGGAAATGGGTGAGACAGTTCACTGACGGACGAACCAATGTTCATGGCGAAGCACGGAGTGGATGGTCTTCTATTGTATATGATGATTTACTCGAGAAAGTGAATAAGAAAATTCGTGAAAGAGACGGTTCACAATAATAAAGCTTTGTGATGAGTTTGCACAACTTTCAAAGAAAGTTTTGCATGAGATTGTCACCAATCGCTTAAATTTTCGTAAGTTGTGTTCCGCTGGGTTCTGAAAATGATTACGGATGTCTGTAAAACGAAGCGACTTGGGCCGGCCTGTGTGGCCGAGCGGTTCTAGGCGCTTCAGTCTGCAACCGCGCAACCTCTACGGTCGCAGGTTCGAATCCTGCCTCGGGCATGGATGTGGGTGATGACTTTAGGTTAGTTAGGTTTAAGCAGTTCTAAGTTTTAGGGGACTGATAGATAAAGTCCCATAGTGCTCAGAGCCATTTGAACCATTGCAGGTTAGCTGGACCAGCTGGCTGACCAGTGCTGCCCAAGTTAAATCCGCCAGTAAAGCTGTTGTCCCGCACATTATCGCTCAGTCTATGTGCATGTAAGACAGCATAAAACATATCCTTACGGCCATGCTTGACTCTACTGGTCACAGGTTGGCTTCCTCTCCACGTCAAACAAAATCGAATAGGATTCAAACAAACGCGGAAGAATACATGGCGAAATGTTTACATCAGGTTTATTTTTATGATGATCAGTGTGTAGCAAAAATGTGATTCACCCGAACAACCGACACGTTTCCATTGATCTAGAGTCGAATCCCGATGGTCCCATGCTCACTGCAGATAACACTGGACCACGTAGGTATGGTTTGTTGCTGAGCTCCATGTTCAACAACGCATGTCGGACGGTGTGCTCAGAAGCACTTGCACGCGCACCAGCATTGTGCTCTTTCGGCAGAGATGTCACAGATCATCATCTATCCTACTTTACAGAGCAGACAAGCATCTGAAACCCACGTTCTATGAAGAGTCGTGGACGGCCAACCATTTGGTTTCACTGTCCTCACCATAGATGCTCACGACACTGGCACGTGACCACTGGACTAGCTTCGCGTTTTCGAGAAACTCGTTCACAGGCTCTGCGTAATAGCAATTTGCCCGTCGTCAAAGTTGCTTATCTCAATGGATTTCCCCATCTGCAGCCCATATCTTCGCGCAACGCAATCAGGTGGCATCAAACGTCACAGAGGGCAGTGGTCATATCGTGTTGACCAATCAGTGCGTACCTAAATTTACGAGGTACTTGTCGAATCAATGCTGTATTAACGTTGAAATGTGCGCCCACAGGAAATTAAGAAGTTGCCCATAATATTTAGGTTGACGTACATGATGCAGCCTCAGATCATGGACTGATATGCCCAAAACTGTACCAGTAAAAAAGTTTGAATAAATAAAACAAAATCGGTATTAATATCTTTCTTCGACATTTATTTGCGAAAAGTGGCCTTCAGCATACATCATAGAACTAAGCTGCACACCATTCAAGCTTCAAAGATATTTCTGAATTTGCACCACATTTCTTGCCGAAAAAATATTCTCCAAGGTGAACCGAAGTATGAAAGCAGCGTTTCCATATCGAGTTTTCGAAATTCCCCACACCAGACAAAAAATTCTCGAAAATAATACCACTTTTCCAATTATCTCCTAAATGTCTTGGATCTACCTATACCTTTAAACTCGTATCTATTATCAGTGTTCGCAACTTGGAGAGGTGATATTAAAGTGCATAAACCACATTTTTTTTAATCTGTAAGAAACAGGACTTAGCCTGACCAGACCAATAAAAAAAACTGCTCTAAGAATGCCACATTTCCTTCTCTCACACTATTTTCAATGTTCTTTTGCTTTACCATTATCACACCAATTCGCAACTCGACAGCTCTATCCACTACGCTACTGTGAACACACAAAAGTCAACGCCTGTGTTTTTTACTTACACCTCCTGAATTTTCTTAACCACCAATGTGTCACATTTTATATTAAACTATAGTAAATCATACCAATACTGATGCCTTTTCGAAATGTTCTCAGTATTTGTAACAGCATTTATTCATAGCATAAACGCGTTAATATAAAACCCATCAAACACAATCATCACGTAACACCGCAAAATCCAATAAGTTGTCTCCTCAGAACTCGATATGACCACGAAAGTCAGTAGACATCACAAAAGGCTGAAAGTGGGCACGTACACGTCATAGTTACGTCACAGAGAGGTGTCACTATGGTGTGCCTATCATTTCCCACAAAACTAAAGGTGTATTTATTAATTTTAATAGAGAGTGACATCTAGTGCAGGGATTCCCAAACTTTTCCTCTGCTGGAACACTTTGAGGATTCTTGTACTTTGATGGAACACCCGATTTATTTTGAAGGTTAATAAAACTTTTTAAAAAGTGATAAAATTTGTCTTATTCAGTGATTCCTTCAATTTATGTCATAAATAATAAAACAGAAATCATAATAACTTTTTTTAAATTCGTGTCGTCCTGATTTCGAGAAAAATAATAGCCATGTTACTAACAGTATTCATTGGAGAACTTATTGACTTCCTACAGTGCAACAGTGTTCTACAGTATGACATTTGGGTAAGCTATGAGATCTTGGAACTAAAATATCAGAGATGCCATTAACAGCAAGGGAAGGCAGGTAGAATACATTCTCAATTTCCCAAGTACCGATATTTTATCTCCCAAAAATTTCCCCAATTATTCTCTTTGCCCCGAACTTTCCACAAAACAATTATTTTCCCCAAAACTGCGTAAAGAAAACCCAAATGTGGAATCCGTGTATGAATATCATCGTTTGTGATAAGCAGAACACTGTGACGGGAAGTCCCCTAGGTTGCGCGGTAGCTGTTAGGCGACAATCGCACTTGCCTCTCCTGCCGCAGTACCAGCAGAGCGGGAAATCCCCCGGCAGTGTTTACGCGAGTAATATCTCTGGCGCGGTGCCGCCACTAATATCTGTGGCGGAGTGTCGACAGCGATGTGGTCTCATCGCTCACAGCCCCGTCACGCGGCGTGTGCGTGGGAGGGGAGGGGGGGACGACGTTCTATACATCACGGTGGCCGCTCGCAAACTGCACGACGGGTGTGAAGTTTATACATACCTACCTGGCCGCTGCGGTGAGCCACATCATTATTAAATATCAACTTGAGGGGTGGTACACAAACTGCTGCCTTCCATCTACGTCATCCGCTGTAAAACTTGTATCCCGCCTTTCCGACTCAATGCAGTTATATGTAGGAGCTCTGCCACAATATGAGGGTGGTGGATAGATGGCCGAAACAT
Source organism: Schistocerca serialis cubense (assembly GCF_023864345.2). NCBI lineage: Eukaryota > Metazoa > Arthropoda > Insecta > Orthoptera > Acrididae > Schistocerca > Schistocerca serialis. Next base: position 20,069,003 of record NC_064649.1, on the reverse strand, counting down.
TAAATCACTTCTCCCGGCATAGTATCACTAAGGAATATAGTACTCACTTTCCTACTTTTTAATGGTCAAAGTGACAAGATATCCATATGACTGACCACAGGATAGAAACCAAACTAAAATTACCTTACAAAACAATGGAGATTGGACGTGATAGGGTACACATACGATTCTTCATAGCGTTTATGAAGTAATTCGTTCCTCTCCTGGGAGCAGTGTACCATATGTCGCTGGAGGAGCGATGTCTTTGGAAAAAAGAGCAGATCATGTACGAGGGTAACTCCAAAAGAAATGCACACTATTTTTGTAAAAATACAGTTTTCATTCTGCATGTGTGAAAGTTTTACAGTGTTTAGATACATCCTTCCCGCTTGTTTTTAAATTTAGTTCAACCTGTTCCCGTGAGTGGCGCCGTCTCACCACGTCTTCAAGATGGCTGCTACACTTGACGTTCGTCAGAAGCAACGTGCTGTCCTAGAATTCCTGTGCTGTGAAAACGAGACAGTGGGAAACATCCACAAGAAGTTGAAAAAAGTGTACGGAGATGCCGCTGTCGATCGCAGTACAGTTAGTAGGTGGGCAAGCAGGTTTCGTGATGAAAGCGGGCACGGCAATATTGAGGATTGTCCTCGCAGCGGCAGGCCTCGTACTGCACACACTCCAGACAATGTGCAGAGAGTTAACGAATTGGTGACTGCTGACAAACGCATCACAGTGAACGAATTGTCATGCTACGTTGGGATAGGGGAAGGAAGTGTTTGGAGAATACTGGCGTTGAAAACGGTTAGTGCCAGGTGGGTTCCCAGGATGTTGATAGTGGCTCACAAAGAAACAAGAAAAGCGGTATGCAGTGAACTTTTGGAACAGTGCGAGAATGGTGGAGATGAATTTCTTGGAAGAATTGTGACAGGTGATGAAACATGGCTCCAGAGACGAAGAGGCAATCAATGGAGTGGCATCCTGCAAATTCACCCACGAAAAAAAAAATTCAAAACCACACTTTCTGATGGAAAAGTTAGGACTACAGTGGTTTTCAGTTCTGAAGGACTCTTGCTTGTGGACATCATGCCAAGTGGAACCACCATATATTCTGATGCATATGTGACGACACTGAAGAAACTTCAAGCTCGATTAAGTCGTGTTCGACTACATTGGCAATAGCAGGATGTTCTGCTGTTGCACGACAATTAACGGCCACATGTTTGTCAAAAAAACCATGGATGCGATCATGAAACTGGGATGGACAACAGTGAAACACCCGCCTTACAGTCCTGACCTGGCTCCATGTGACTATCACCTCTTTGGGAAACTGAAAGACTCTCTTCGTGGAACAAGGTTTGAAGATGCTGACTCCCTTGTGCACGCTGCCAAACAGTGGCTCCAACAGGTTGGTCCAGAATTTTTACCGTGCGGGTATACAGGCGCTGGTTCCAAGACGGCGTAAGGCAGTTGAGAGGGATGGAAATTATGTGGAGAAATGAAAATATTGTTCCTAAAGGATGTATCTACACACTGTAAAACTTTCAAACATGTAGAATAAAAGATGGATTTAAAAAAAAAATAGTGTTCATTTCTTTTGGAGTGACCCTCGTATGTTTCCAAGAAGAGTCATAGCAGCGTTTAGGAACCTATTTTACTCTCTTATATTATGATGTTTATGGAGGCCCCAAATCTCGTTTACAGGAATCAGCATGGATTCTGAAAACATCAATGGCGTGAAACCTAGCTCGTTCTGTTCACACGCGAGACAGAGAAATCAGCAGATACGGGCGCCCATGTAAATGCCGTGTTCGCTGACCTCTGGAAAACGTTCGATATAGTTCCGCATTTGCGCCTGTAGAACATCAGACCAGCTGTGTTATCTGAACTGTTTCTAGCATACAGAACACAACGTGTGCTTTTGAAAGGAAATAAATCTTCAAACATAAAAGTAACTACGGGTGTAGAACAAGGGGGCGTCACAGGACCATTAACTTTCTCAACACAATAAGGTTTCACGGGATACCTCCTAATATCGTGTCGGACCTTCTTTTCCTCGGTGTAGTGCAGAAACTCGACGTGTCATGGACTCAACAAGCCGTTCAGAGTCCCCTCCAGAAATATTGAGCCATGCTGTCACTATAGTCGTCCATAATTCCGAAAACTTTTGTGCACGAACTGACCTCTTCATGATGTCCATTAATATTCGATGCGGTCCCCGTTGGGCGATCTGGGTGGCCAAATAATCCACTCGATTTCTGCAGCCAACAATTGTGGCGCATAGTCATCCATAAAAATTGCCTCGTTGTCCGTCAGCAGGAAGTAAATGCATGGCTACAGATGGTCACCAAGTAGCCAAATATGCGGAGGACTCAGCCCATTCCACGTAAACACAGCCACTCTTGAACCTTTCTTTTTTCCATGATTGCTTCTTCGATGTGTAGATTGAACAGTAGGGGCGAAAGACTACATCCCTGTCTTACACCCTTTTTAATGCCAGCACTTCGTTGTTGGCCTTTCGGTCTCATTGTTGCCTTTTGGTTCTTGTACATAATGTGTATTACCCGCCTTTCCCTACAGCTTACCCCTCTTAGAATTTCTATACACTTTACGCCACTTGACATTGTCGAACGCTTTCTCCTGGTTGACAAATTCCATATATTTGTCTTGATTTTTCTTTAGTCTTGAAACGTCCAGGAAGATTAAGACAGTGCCCCGGACCCGGACTCGAACTCTGGAACTTCGCCTTATGCAGGCAATTTCTCTACCAAGTGAACTACCCAAGCACAGCTTCAAGTCTGCCATTCTTGCTTCCATCATCCGAAGTGCGTCTCTGGAGCCTTTACCTTCCCTAAACACAGCAGATCATCTTTTCAAATATGGTTCAAATGGCTCTAAGCACTACGGGAGTTAACATCTGAGGTTCAAATTGGTTCAAATGGCTCTGAGTACTATGGGACTTAACATCTGAGGTCGTCAGTTCCCTAGAACTTAGAACTATTTAAAACTAAATAACCTAAGGACAGCACACACATCCATGCCCGAGGCAGGATTCGAACCTGCGACCGTAGCGGTCGCGCGGTTCCAGACTGAAGCGCCTAGAATCGCTTGGCCAATCTGGGCGACTATCTGAGGTCATCAGTCCCCTAGAATTACTTGAATCTAACTAACCTAAGAACATCACACACAACCATGCCCGAGCCAGGATTCGAACCTTCGACCGTAGCAACAGCGCGGTTCCGGACTGAAGCGCCTAGAACCGCTCGGCCACAGCGGCCGGCATTATCCTTTCCAGTCTCCTATATTACATACTTGTCAGCAGCTTGGATACATGAGTTGTTAAGCTGATTGTGTCATTTACAAACAGATAAACGTCGGAATCAGAAGACGTATTGTGCACCAGGACACTGGTTCATAGCAAAGTCCGCTTTTCGGCCTAGAACAGAACCCTATGTTACCTCCAAGTACTCTATTCTAACTGAAATCTGCCCTTTAGTATATCGTGAATGCTTCTAAATAAAAACGTTTTCCCTTCCCCAGCGGAGAGTAGCACAATAACCGCTGCAGTGGCCTCACGCGTTTACATTATAGATGTGAAGAGCTCGGGCTGAGTGCAAAACGTAGCTGGAGTGTATTGTTTTACCCAGAGCAAATTTTTCTGCAACTGCATTCGCCAATAGCCGACCATCACACACAAGCGGATTATTTAGTACACTCTCTGGGACTCGCATTTCAATAGCATCCCTTCCTCGGCGCAGTTTTAAAAACTGTGTGCTGTTTCAGCAGCGTCTAGGTTTACAAATAATTTCTACTATGACAACAAAGACGTCTGAACCTGTAATAGGCAAGAGACGGACGACTACTAAACACTGAGAAGGTGAAGGGACAGGATGATAGGACGTCTGTTAAGACATCAGAGAATAACTTCCATGGTACTAGACGGAGCTGTAGATGGCAAAAACCGTACCTGTAAACAGATTGGAATACATCCAGCAAATAATTGACGATGTAGGTTGCAAGTGCTACTCTGAGATGAAGAGATAGGCACAGCAGAGGAGTTCGTGGCGTAATATACCAAAACCAATCAGAAAAAGAGTTAAAAAAAGGAAAAACGAACTGACCTGCTGACACCTTTCAACCACGATAGTTAACTACACTACTAGCCATTAAAATTGATACACCACGAAGATGACTTGCTACAGACGCGAAATTTAACCGACAGGAAGAAGATGCTGTGGTATGCAAATGGTTAGCTTTTCAGGGAATTCACACAAGGTTGGTGCCGGTGGCGAAACCTACAACGTGCTGACATGAGGAAAGTTTCCAACCGATCTCTCATACACAAACAGCAGTTAACCGACGTTGCCTGGTGAAACGTTGTTGTGATGCCTCGTGTAAGGAGGAGAAATGCGTACCATCACGTTTCCGACTTTGATAAAAGTAGGAATGTAGCCTATCGCGATTGTGGTTTATCGTATCGCGACATTGCTGCTCACGTTGGTCGAGATCCAATGACTGTTAGCAGAATATGGAATCGGTGAGTTCAGGAGGGTAATACGGAAAGCCGTGCTGGATCCTAACGGCCTCGTATCACTAGCAGTCGAGATGACAGACATCTTATCCGCATGGCTGTAACGGATCGTGCAGCCACGTCTCGATCCCTGAGTCAACATATGGGGACGTTTGCAAGAGAACAACCATCTGCACGAACAATCCGACGACGTTTGCAGCAGCACGGACTATCAGCTCGGAGACCGTGGCTGCGGTTACCCTTCACGCTGCATCACAGACAGGAGCGCCTACAATGGTGTACTCAACGACGAACCTGGGTGCACGAATGGCAAAGCGTCATTTTTTCGGATGAATCCAGGTTCTGTTTACAGCATCAGGATGGTCGCATCCGTGTTTGGCGACATCGCTGTGAACGAACATTGGAAGCGTGCATTCGTCATCGCCATACTGATGTATCACCCAGCGTGATGGTATGGGGTGCCATTGCTTACACGTCTCGGTCACGTCTTGTTCGCATTGACGGCACTTTGAACAGTGGACGTTACATTTCAGTTGTGTTACGACCCGTGGCTCTACCCTTCATTCGATCCCTGCGAAAGCCTACATTTCAGCAGGATAATGCACGACGGCATGTTGCAGGTACTGTACGGGCCTTTCTGGATACAGAAAATGTTCGACTGCTGCCCTGGTCAGCACATTCTCCAGATCTGTCACCAATTGAAAACGTCTGGTCAATGGTGGTCGAGCAACTAGCTCGTCACAAAACGCCAGTCACTACTCTAGATGAACTGTGGTATCGTGTTGAAGCTGCATGGGGTACTGATTTCTCAGGATCTATGCACCCAAATTGCGTGAAAATGTAATCACATGTCAGTTCTAGTATAATATATTTGTCCAATGAATACCCGTTTATCATCTGCATTTCTTCTTGGTGTTGCAATTTTAATGGCCAGTAGTGTACTTGCAGCTATTAACTAGATTATCTTATCATTCCATGACTGATCGTGTCAAGCTGTCTAACCGATATATTCTCTTACTTAACGTACGAAATAATAAGCGCTACGTCGCACCGTGACTGAGGTCGGTGTCCCGTCCAGAATGCCCTGAGCAGCTGGAGACGCTAATACGGCGAGATTTTCTTTAGTGGTCCGTTAAAGCGAGTCGCTGGCCGCTTGATGGGGGAGCCCGGCGTGTCGCTTACCGAGTCGCTGCCAAGAGAGGTCGCGAATGGCGCCCAGCGGAGCTGGGACGCACGCGGAAGCAGAGAAGTCACTTCCGCGGAAGCCGCGCTCGAGTTTTATCTCTGGCGAGGGAGATAGCGCGCCGACTTTTAGCGGCCATTACGCAGCAGCGAGAATGTGACATCTGTTGTCTTCTCTCCCCATCGTCGTTCCTGTCTTTCTGTTCTCTTACTCTTGCACTTCAGGGGCGATGTGTGTGAAGTTGCAGTACTTGAAGAAACCGTATAAAGTCCAAAGTTTTCAAGGCAGTGTAACTAAATTTGGCACCATTGTTAAGGAGTGTTACTTGGATACACGCATACGTTTTCATGCATGTTAAACTTTCCTTTTTTGAAAAACCTGTCAGAACGAAATTAATGTATTTTTGTACGTATTCTGATAAACCATTATTGGAAATATCTGTGGAACGGAATACTGGTGCTTTTTGCTACTTTTTTACAGCTCTCCAAATTTCTGTGAAAAAGAAACCAAACCCTACAGTTCTTCTCATACATATATGCCTTACTATCGTAGTAATTGAAAATTCGTTCCACTGAATGTTTCATTATAGTTCTGACCAACAGCGTGCCAAATTGAAGTACTATAACGTCAGTGATTTGTTAGGGAAAGGTACATAACATAGGCGAAAAGTAAGTTACGGGAAACCTGAATCAAAGCTTTGACAGTGTTTGTGTCGGGCCTTACCTCATCTGGGTCGTGAGTCGTGCTTCGGTACCTCAGTTGGTAGAGTACTTGCCCGCGAAAGGTCCCGAGTTCGAGTCTCGGTCCGCCACACAGTTTTAATCTGCCGGGAAATTTCATATCAGCGCACACTCCGCTGCAGAGTGAAAATCTCATTCTGGAATCTTTCCTTTGCTTGTCAGTTAAGGTTAACCTGATTTTCAAATTAAGTAACGATAGTACGAGCTGCAGCACTTCTTCTCTTATCCGCGCGACCGCTACGGTCGCAGGTTCGAATCCTGCCTCGGGCTTAGGTTAGTTAGGTTTAAGTAGTTATAAGTTCTAGGGGCTTGTGGGCCTCAGATGTTAAGTACCATACTGCTCAGAGCCATTTGAACCATGTTTCTTCTCTTATTGTTTTCCTTCAATATCGACAGAGTGAAGGCACCTAGATGAACTAGCCTCCGTAGAGACCGTAGTCTGTCAAGATTAGCACAGTTAAAAACTAAACATGCATCATACGCCGCAACATCATCACAATTTGTGGAAACAATTGTTGTCTTTGGGCAGAAAGATATAACTTTCTTTAGGATTTTGAGTTTTTACGTGCACACATTTGTAGACGTTCAGGATATGCTGAGCACCGAAATATTCTCCACATTGTGACTGCATGAAACAGGAAGATAAAATCGCAGGAATAAATAATATGAGGAAATGCAGAAAAACAAAGGGACGTGGCCCCATGCAAGCTTTTGTTAATTACTGTTTTTATCCCACTGAGCAGTGGGATTGGAAACTAATATTCAGGAACTTAAATTTCAATACCATGTAATAAACGAAGATACAACAAAAACATTTCACAATTCTGGTTGCTTTAGCGTAGACCCTACTTCACCATAACTACACCACGGACCTTTAGGATCGCATCTGCAGGCAGGATAAAAAATAATAGAATTTTAGCTATAGTACGCACACAGCAGGGGGCAGTGTTGTACAAGGGGGGACTCAAAAGTAACGAGATTTGGAAACCATGTATTTGGCGGAACATTTTCAAACCTTAAAAAGCTTCAGAATCGCGTCAGTCACACGTAATACTCTTCCCCCAGCATTTTTCCATTCGTGGAAACAGTTTTCAAACTTGTCTTAAGTTATGCTGTTTACTGCCTATAACAGCTATTTTTCGCACTTGTTCACTCTTAGGAATAAAAAGGCCACAGGATAATTGTGGTGTCACCGCCAGACACCACACTTGCTAGGTGGTAGCCTTTAAATCAGCCGCGGTCCATTAGTATACGTCGGACCCGCGTGTCGCCACTGTCAGTGATAGCAGACCGAGCGCCACCACACGGCAGGTCTAGAGAGACGTACTGGCACTCGCCCCAGTTGTACAGCCGACGTTCATAGCAATGGTTCACTGACAAATACGCTCTCATTTGCCGAGACGATAGTTAGCATAGCCTTCAGCTACATTTGCTACGACCTAGCAAGGCGTCGTATTCAATTGATAATTAATATTATGAAGCATGTACCGTAACGAGAGATGTTCTATGATTGTGGATTAAAGTTAGGTATTACATCATCCACGTACTTTATTTGCAATTCTCAAGATATTGTCCTGTTCCAGACCTCACGCCAGTCAGCGTGTAATTAAACGCGTGCATTTCGGCCTCCTCTAGAAAAACAGTGTTGGCTCTTCTGCCAACACTACAATAATGACCAGGTGAGGGTAGATAGAAAAGGTTGTCACTTCGTTTCTGGTGGTAAACCTGTCTGGCACTCGGTGTTGTGTGTGTAGCGGCACTGCCGTGGTGAAAAGGCCAATTTCACGATTGCCACAGTGCAGGTCGTTTTTCTCTTCGTGCTTCATGTAATCGTTTTAGCACCTCAAAATAGTAATATTAGTCAACCGTGGTACCCGAGGGAACGAATTAAGAGTAGATCATTCCCTTCATGTAAAAAAGAAAAACAAAGCATTATCTTCACACTGGATGTCAACTGCGTTGCTTTCTTTGGTCTTGGTTATCAAGGAGACTTGCTCTAGCTGCATTATTGCCTGGTTTCTGCTTCGTGCACATAACACAACTATTCGTCTCGTGTGATGTCAAATCCAAGATGAATTTCTGACCTTTCAGTTCGCCGCGGACAGACAAACCTTTGATTCAAAAAACTGCTGAGGTCATCGGTCCTTAGACTTACAAACTACTTAAACTAACTTATACTAAGAACAACACACACACCCATGCCGGAGGGAGAACTCGAAACTCCGGCGGGAGAGGCCGCGCATTCCGTGACATGGCGCCTCAAACCGTGCGGCCACTCGGCGCGGCGAAACTTTTGGTTCTCTGCTCGTCAGAAAGCACACGCGGAACTAATTTTGCTGCAACACGTTTAATCTTCAGACCTTCAGTCGAAATTCGTTAGCAGGAACTCAACGATATTCCAGACATTTCCACCACTTCATCGATTATTCTATGACAATCAAGCACGATGGTAACATGGATTTTTTCCTACGTCTTCGTCTGTTCTGCAAGACTCAGTACGTCACGGGTGTGATTCGTCTTCAATTGACCACTTTTGAAACGAGAAAACCATTCACAAACCCTTGTCAGACTCAAAATTTCGTCCCCATAAGCAGTCTGAGGCATAACGACAAACTCTGCTGTTGATGTCCCCACCACGAAACAGAACATGGTGTTAGCTCGTTGGCACGCTGTCTGTCACTGAAGAATCGCCGGAAACGAGGAACGGAGCTGACAGAAACAAACACAGCGACCGCAACAGTGTTTGCACATCACTGCCGCCGGCGCAACTGATTCGAAATGGTGCCTAGTGAAGGCACCTAGCAGCAGAATTCTTTGCTAGTGCTCTACCAACAACCACAGAAAAATTCTCGTTACTTTTATGTCCAGCTCGTATGTTGGGACACTTTCAGACTTCCTCCTATATCCATCCCTGTATCAGGAGTTTAATATATTCCGTTAGTACATTTTTAAATAACAGCGTTCACATTTTATATGTTACAGTGTTTTTCTGAAATCACAAAAATTTCTTCGAAAACTTAAGGTTCTTTTAAAAGTGAAAAAATGTCCCAAGGTATAGCAAGTCTTCTACCTAGGAACAAATATTCTACTGTGATTCAAAGGCCTTATTATTGAGAAAATCTTGTCAATATTGCAATTAGTTGCCTGTCTGTGACGTTATTACACCACTACTCGCCAATAATAACTAAGTGAAATCACATTAAGCAGAAATATCATCAAAAATCAGTTACAACTCAAGTACAATTTGAAGTAGAAGCCATCGCAAAGAAAAACAAATTTACATTAATTTCCTGTTGAGGTCTGTGGTTATGAGTTATATAATTTTAAGAAATAGAAGTCGATGTTTTTAGCGATGTACTGACTAAAGATTAAATGTGTATTACGCCGACTGAAGGTGAGTGAAAATACGAAACGCTTATTTCCAAAAACAAAAATACATAAAAAACTGTCTGGTTGCTGTATTTTAAAAAATAATAACACATATTTCCATTTTGAGGACAGGTAAAATTTCTGAGAGATAAAAAAACAATTCATTTGGTAGTATCACGTGTCCCATGGTAAATGACCTTCTGTTTCAGTGTACAAGATGTTGCGCGACCGACGAAGTTTCGCTCAACTGTCCACATGTTATATGAATATTCCTGAAAACGCATAGCACTTTATTCATCATAAAAATATGTCCCTGAAGAATAAGCAATATATTTCCAAATATATTACTCAGCACTTACATGCGTAGGACGCAAATGTTAAGCAAAACACAAAGTCGTGGCTCACAACAACAAAAACCGTAGAAAATTGCGAAAACTGCTTGTGGCGGTCTCTAGTGCGCATTTCCGGATGTGATTCTAAAACCAGTCACTAGACTAAAATACCGACCACAAAACATCTTCTGTTCCCCGGTACACTATCCAACAGCTACCGCAGGAGCAACAGATTATTAAATTTGTACTAGGTCTACAGCTTTGCTTCCACCGTTTTTTCTCGAAGTTCGGGGCCTTATTGTGAAAACTTACAAAAAAATTATGATTCATAGTATTGCCCATCGCTGGCCACTACAGTCTCCCATCTTTCGGATAGCATACGAATCCCGTGGGGGAAGAACTGGGCGTCTTTTGTGGGGCCGATTGTGTTTCAGTTCTGGGCTCGAACGCATCATTTGCTTTCGATAATGGTGTCCTGTGACTGTCTTCGTCTGTTTCAGTAGCTACGAAAACGTTCTGTCTGCCACGGCCATGCCGGTCTTCCACATCAAAAATCACCGTTCTTAAGGCGTTGAAAACATTCCCTGCACGTTCTTCCGCTAACACTTCCCTCACCATTGGTCATACCCAGCATTTTAAGAGCCACAGCCGCAGATTTTTTAATGTTAAAGAACAAAATTAAAACTTCCCCCAAATGGCGAGAAATGGGTACGTAAGTTGACATACTTTATGGAGAATAGCCTTATGATGAAATCACAAACCGACTAATATTTTCATGGCATTATGTTTACAGATGCCTAAGCGTATTGTGTTACACCTATGACCAACCACCTGAACCCGACTTGCCGCTACTGCTGTCTATTGCAAAACGTTGGAAGCAAAGTTGTAGACCTAATAGTTCATTTGAGCGAATAGAGGGTCAGAAATTTATGCCTACTGTGACAGCAACTAGGACTGTAACCCGGTTGTCATCTAGACGAACTGGGCTTCAGCGATCACGTGCCGGTCGGAGTGGCCGAGCGGTTCTAGGCGCTTCAGTCTGGAACCGCGAGACCGCTACCGTTGCAGGTTCGAATCCTGCCTCGGGCATGGATGTGTGCGATGTCCTTAGGTTAAAAATGGCTCTGAGCACTATGGGACTCAAGTGCCGCGGTCATAAGTCCCCTAGAACTTAGAACTACTTAAACCTAACTAACCTAAGGACATCACACACATCCATGCCAGAGGCAGGATTCGAACCTGCGACCGTAGCGGTTGCGCGGTTCCAGACTGTAGCGCCTAGAACCGCTCGGCCACTCCGGCCGGCTGTCCTTAGGTTAGTTAGGTTTAAGTAGTTCCAAGTTATAGGGGACTGATGACCTCAGATGTTAAGTCCCATAGTGCTCAGAGCCAAGCCAGCCATTCAGTGATCACGTACGTCATACCGTGCGGTTCCAACTCCACTACATAGTTCATCAACAGTGGTGGCTACTGAATGGTAGCATACCGGTTTCTCGGCAGCCCATGTGCAGATGTTTTCACTGGGTGAGAGTTCTGATGTGCTGGTCAGGGCAACAGTCGAACAACCTGTGTATCGAGGTAGGTCAGGGCAGCGAGTGCGAGATCAGGTCTTGCGCTGTCTTGTTGAAAGATAACGTCACGGAGGTCGGGTGCACTCACCAGCCTTAGGAGATAAGGAATGTTAACCATATTGTCCAAATTAGCGGCTTTGTGAACCGGAGGTGATTACATTGTCTGCCCAGTGGAACCCCATACCATCGCGCCATATCTTGTCCTGTAAGATGATGATGATGAATGCCATTTGCTGAGTGCTCGTACACGATGTGGGTGTAGAATGCTACACAGACAAGCGAAAATACGTATAGAGATGGCGGGAAAAAGTGTGGAAACAATGGGAACCCCCTAAAACGCGACACATTACCGAGTCTAACACGGTGTAGCACTCACTTCACTTCCATCGCCTCGGAATGGATAAATACAGTTCCTCTATCGTTTTCAAGGGTATTTTACACCATTAATCTTGCGGAATAGTGGCAAATTCGGGTATCGAAATTGGAGTGGTTAGCGATTACGTACCTTTCTGGGCAAAGTAGACCACAAAGGATCAATAATATTGAGGTTTGGTGACTATGATGGGCAGAGGAGATGCTACAACTCACCCTCGTGCTCACGAAGAAACCAGTCCTGAATGATGCGAGCTTTGTGAACAGGTGCCCTGTCGGAAGACGGCACCACCATTGCGGAACAAACATTGTACCATGGGATGGACCTGATCAGCGAAAATGCTCACATAATCCTTGGCAACCATGAGGCCTTGCAGAGTATCCATGGGGCCCATGGAATACCTCAATTTCGTTGCCCAAATCATCTCTGAACCCTCCCCATGTTTCACGCCTTGGACGCAAATTCTCCCAGAAATTGGAAACAGTGTGTAACAAGTCTCATGCTACCAAATGACTTTCTTCCTCTGGTCCGTAGCCCACGTTCTGTGCGTTCGGCATCACGTTTACCTGCTACGGCCACTTGCATTACTGACGAGTGGTTGCCGAACTCCATCTCCTCCATTCGTGTTGTTTTGATGCTGACAAGCTTCACGAGCATTCAGTTCTGCAGTGACTTTAGCAGCTGCCGTCCCCTTACGTTTCGTGACAATCCTCTTCAACGACTGTCTGTCACGACCACTCAACACACATTTTCGTCTGCATTGGGACTTACCGGATGATGTATTTCTACTTTCCCTGTACGCGGTATAAGTCTTCGATATGGTGCTTCTTGAAATCCCAAACATTTCTTTGTTACGGAAGTAACCGCCATACGAGGACCAACAATTTTCCCATGTTCGAACTCGCCTATCTCCGACATAATGCATTGAACAGTGTTCTAACCACGACTGACGCTTGTACTGTATTGAGGAGGTTGCACAAGTGCCGTTCCTGGTCAGATACAACAGCGTAACCCGCATGCTAGGCTAGCATCCGCATTTATGTTCAAGCACGCATTTTTCACGGGGAGTCCATACTTCCGTCCAAACCGTGTAGGTTTGGAATTAGATTCAGCGGTATATGTGGATACTGCCTCCAAAATGTTTTCAGAATAGAATTATTAGTAGAGAAGTAATAACGAAAACCGTCACACTTGATGCTGCACTTTTACTTCACGAACAGGAATATTCAGCGCTGAAGTTCTCTACTTTCAATAATTTATGGGGAGGTGTTATCGAGAAACATTTAGGTAAGGATTTGAAATTACGTGCGATGTTTGTCGGAAGTCTTTTACGGTGGTAGGACGTCAAACGGGCCAACTTGGAGCAGGAGAGGCACCACAGGACATTTTAATTTCCACTGTCTATACTTTTACAAATAAATTCATGAAACTTTGTCAGAATGATGAGGAAGGATTCACAGCATACAAACCATACTTACAGGTATATGAAACTCTAGTATTTATTTAATTCATGAAAAAATGAATGAGATGTTACATTTTAAATTTCGTGTTTAGAAACAACTCAGATATTTTAATTAATTATCTAAATTGTTACAACAGTTTTTAATAGATTTTCAAAATTCTAGAGTTTTCCATTAAGGAGACTGTGTTTAATAAGCTTACCAAGTTTGAAAGTAATAGGATATTTATTTTGGGTGTTACATGTACCTAAGTACAGAAATTTCTGTTTTGCGGAAAATGGACATTAAAATTTCTGCTTGTTTTTGACATTCTTATAGAACTGTAAAGCACCGTAAGCACGTTCTTTTTTTTCCTAAACCAGTTTTCTTCCTTTTCATATTCCTATGATGCACTCTTCTTGATTTTATCACCTCCAAAAGTGATTTACCGAGCGAGGTGGCGCAGTGGTTAGACACTGGACTCGCATTCGGGTGGACGACGATTCAATCCCGCCTCCGGCCATCCTGATTTAGGCTTTCCGTGATTTCCCTAAATCGCTCCAGGCAAATGCCGGGATGGTTCCTTTCAAAGGGCACGGCCGACTTCCTTCCCCGTCCTTCCCTAATCCGATGCGACCGATGACCTCGTCTCCTTCCCCAAAACAACCAACCAACCAAAAGTGCTTTCACTACACGCTTTCTAGCTATCGCATACTAAGCTTTGATGCACTTCACTCCGGGCTTAATTTCCATTTTTTGTAAAACATATTTTCTGCTTTCAACGCCATCATTAAAACCTAAAACTGCGTCATAAACACCAATAGCAAGTGGATTTCTTCCCACAGAAATGGTTTTTGGCAATCTCTCGCATACGCATTGGTTAAAACTTCCGTTTGGGTTTTCGGTACCGCCATGAAGAAATTTCATCAGTAAGTTTTCATTTGCAAGGACTCTGAATATAGGTTTGATGGCTTCCTTTGTTCCACGTATGACAATCACTGGCTCAAATATAAACATTCTAACTCTACAGAGCGAAATACACTTACGTACGACTGAAGAATACTGTGCAAAGGGGCGTGGCGTTGCATCTTGGTTCACTTAATTTAAGACCAAATAACGTGCCTTATAAAATATATGTTTTATACATCAAACTATTCAGGAATATGTGCACTACAAAACAAGCATATTTTTGAAAAAAAGAATTTTTTAATTTTTGACGTCCTACCTTCCCACACCCATCCCCACCCCTTAATTAGTCTCAGACAAAAATTCTGGATGAATAAATTCTGTGGAATTTACGCACTGTGTAAATACAGTTTCTAAGCGTAATTCTTACATTTTTGCTTTAAACCAGAAGCATACAGTAGGACAATATGCTGAAAAGTATTGCCTCCGAACTTTGCATGTGAAAACTGTTAATGATTATAAATGAAAGCAACTTTGTAACATTCTGGATATTTATTCTTCATCTCATGTTTACTTCTCAATATAGTTACTTTGGCGACGAACACATTTCTCACAACGAGAGACCAGTTTGTTGATACCGGCACTATAGAATGTTTGACTTTGTTGACGGAGTCACAACCTCACCCCTCACAACCAAACAAGCAATAAGACTCCTAATTCAGGCGATAGCAAGGAAAGGTGTTTGTTTCATTATCACGAACTGCTTTTTCGCAATAAAGAACAGCGGTAATTGTTTATTTCCTATTGTACTTCGACGAAGCGTGAGTAATTCATAGTCATACCAACAGTGTTTATAAGTAGTTGCGTGAGGTGTTAGAGTCCTTATGGAGTTACCCTGTTCGATGAGCTGAGGTAGCGGAACGGTTGAGGTGTTACGCTGCCAACTGAAAGGATATGAGTTCAAACCTTGTGTGGTGCTTAATATTTTCTTTATTTAAAAACAATATTGGAGTGCCTTACTTCACGAATTTTATTCGTTTGAATGAAATTTCTAGTGCTTTGCCTCTTTATTAACTTTTTCGCTGCTGCAGACACGTGCTCCCCGCATTCCGCGCTGTGCGCGATTTTGTCATCACTGCACTTCTCGCCTGTGCAGACACATGGTGTTCCCACTGCTTTGACACACTTATCATTCGATTTCACAAAAACTATTTGGCCAAAAAATTTGATTTTTACACGTCTTCTTGCCTGATACCTTCCCCCCATAAATGACTTAATTTTGTTTTGATGTGCAACATTAAATGTAGTAAACCATTGCACGAAATTTTGAAGAGTTTGCTGAGGTAAAAGTCCATACCGTATACTTTCCGTATGATCGATTTTAGTTGCCACAATGTTGAGAATGAAATGTGGACAAGATACCTAATCTTCATATAATATTTACTGTATAACAATATCTCATTTAATTTAAGTACCACATAGGTGCCGTATGTAATATTGAGAAATATTCCGTCTTTCGCGACTGTAATAAAAGTTTTATATACACACGGCGCGTTTGGCTTTGTTTTAAAGCACTTCCATCGGTGAAAGGTATGGCACATACACAATGGTATTCATGTTCTATTTCTTGTTTTTGTTCCACAGTCGCAGATTTACCAATGGTATTGAAATATATCCCTCTTCTGCAACTGTAATAAGCGACTTATTTAGACCAGACGCGTTTCTCTCTTTTGAAGCATCATAACAGGACTGTATTTTGTGTCCTCCATTGCCAAGTCACCTTTCGTAGTTTTGTGCTGCGGTAGCACAATATTCAACGTTTTTGTTGGCTCATCAGTGTTTTGGCAAATAAATGCTGCTTGTGTGTGCCACACACAAAATTATATTTGACATAGATGTAAGCACTTCACTGACAGACGGTATATTCAAGTCCTAATGTTTTTGTAAGTCCACAGTTTTGTTTAATGTATTTTGTCTACTTCCTTTTGATTGATTGAAGTGCTTTAAAATAAAGCCAAACGTGCCCAGTGTAAGTAAAACTTTTGTTACAGTCGCGAAAGGTGGAATATTTCTCAATATTACATACGACACTGATGTGGTACTTAAATTAACTGAAATATATAGATATCTTGTCCACATTTCATTCTCAACATTGTGCCAACTAAAATCGACCATACGGAAAGTATACTCTATGGACTTTTACCTCTGCAAACTCTTCAAAATTTCATGCAAAGTGAAACGTCCCCTTTGAACAATTATACACGACTGTGCTTAAACTGACATAAAATATTTTTAGCGCAACGCAATCAGACTTTCAAAATTTCCTACTAAAGAATGGCCCTGACAAACATTAAACTATACCTTTCACAAATCACTTACCTCACAAAAATCTTCGCTGCTCAAGCTACTGCAATACAGCGAGCGCCACTACTGCCAGCTAAATAAAAGATTCAAACTACTGAAGGCACTAACTACTGATAGGGATAGTTAGCAAATGAAAGATATTAATAGAGAACAAACAATGTATTTACCTTGATATCATCATATATAAATATATCAGTTCATGAAAAATTACAAAACTCCGCCATCTCTCTCCCCACATCCACCACTGCTGGCGGCTCACCTCCAACTGCGCAACGCTACGCGCTGTTCACAGCCAGCTGCCTAACACTACAATGGCGAGTATTACAACAATGCAAAGCAGACACAGACTGCCCACAGCACAGCCAGTGATTGTCATACAGAGGTGGCGTTACCAATAAAAAACCTAAACAGCCTACTTACATAGAGAAAACATAAACAGCCTACTTACATAGAGAAAACATAAACAGCCTACTTACATAGCCCCCATGCTCCCCACAAAAAATTTTTACAAATGGTGTTGGGCACTGGCCAATACAGATTTGACAAAAATTTTTCACAATTACAGTAACAAAGATATAAAATGCACACACTTATTGATATTATGTTGGTCAAAAGCTAAAATTGTCTCACAGTCCATAAAGACAGTTCTAATCGTACATAACAGGAGAATAGCAGTGTTTTTCTCAAAGTCTGAGCAGTAAAAGAAAATGCACACAGAAGTAGTGGATTTCCATGCAGTCTTGAAGAAGTAGTGTTGTCCTTCCAATGGAAAGACAGTGCTGACTCTCGACATGCAGACAGGTAATGGGCCACAACAGAGCAAACCCACAGCAGAGTCAGTCGAAATTTTGAAGAGTATTGGTAGGTAGGTCATCACAGAGCAGACCCACTGGAGTCCTGGTAGAGATTGTGGTATTGGTGGGCCACCAGAGGTGCAGACCCACTGCAGTCCTTGTAGAAATAATGGCGTTGGTAGGTCATTATAGATGCAGACCCACTGTAGTCCTTGTAGAGATAATGGTATTGGTGGGCCACCAGAGGTGCAGACCCACTGGAGTCCTTGTAGAGACGGCCAGCAGCCATCTGTTGCGACTGTGCAGGTGCACAATCACCCTCGAAGAGTCTTGCGGAGAATATAGGGGCCATAAACCACCACTTGTGCACTCACAAAGTTTTTGGAATTGTCCTTAGAACCAGCAATGCTGTTATCTAGTCCCTTGCTGAATTACCAACACACGTGCAAACACTATCAGTCCCTACTTCTCACATATTGTCCATATACTGTGACCAACAGAAACGTGTGCAGTGAAATGTAACTTACAAGTTAATAATATCATGAACTGGTGACAATTACAATTTTATAACAGAAGAATACAATAACAAAGGTACAAAATACATCATTAAAGAACATAACAATACAGATAACATTTGTAGTACAGGCTTTATAAAAGAATAGATATAGACATATACATCAGTGTTACAGGAATTATGACATGAGTACATACATAGAAGATCCGAATAATTACTGAAACATCAACTTCACACATGAGCATTTAAACAGAATAAATAATGTGTAAGCATATTTATAAGGTAAATAACATATTATGAATGCCAATTATATTTGAGGATAACAGTATTCCTCATCATAGTGAATGTAGCTTAATATTAATAGAAGAAAAAATTCTATGAAACTGCACAGAGACAGGAAGAAAACAAATACACAAGGGTACACAAACATATAGTGGGATAACACAAAAGGGAAAGGATAGGGTTCGTTTTCAGTGTAACATGTGGTACTGCAGTCCAACCCAAAACTTCATATATCTTTCCTCTTATTTCATCCTTTGTTTCCACCCAAAAAATTCTATCTAAGCATGCTTTCTGTATTTATATGTTCATACATTTCTTACCTCAACATTTATTTCCAAGAAAATCCTACCTAAACCTGTTTTCTCAATGCATTTCTTTACCTATTCTCCATAGTCAGTTTCTTATATAGTCTACCCCCTCTTAAGCTAACTTAAATCTACTGAGCTCAGATGCTAAACTAAGGGACGAGGCAATGCAGCAGCACATAAAAGAATTAATATAAGCAGCAATGACAAGAAATACAGATTGGCAAAGCTAGCAGCAGCAAATGTAATAACTTATATCAAAACATGACATAGCTCAAGCAAAAAAGATATTACAGTAAAAACAACAATGCAGATAAGGGAAATGTATAATCACATCTTAATGTCTAAGTAATTAAAGTGGTGCACCACAAGAAGTTATTCTACCAAAAAGTTACCAATTACTTGAAAAGAAAATTATGAATGCAGTTACTAGTTCCTTCTTATTGTTCTTTCCTTTCCAAGTGCTCCTTTTTTTAAAGAATGTGGATCATAAAATAATTATTTAATAGATCTGTTGACAGAAAGTGTTCACATTAGCAAATGCATTTCATTTTATAAAAGCAATGCTGCAACACAGCTGAAAAACAGGTATCAAATGAAATAAGCAATTACGCAAACCAAAGCATAAAAATATCATTCAATAGTCATGTGACATTTCATAAGTTAGTAGAAATTCTCTCAACTCTCGTAGAAAGACGCTTGTCGTAATCAGGTGTGCAGATGTACGAATATTTCTCGTCATTTCATTAGGCATTTCAGTAAATATCATAAATTACGAGCTCCACATTATACTTTCAACAAGGAAATGTCAATACCGAGGATAATGGCCTTCCCTTTTTTTTTTTTTTTTCTACCTGTGCTTCCGGAAAGGCTAATGGCTTTTTTTTTTTCGGGCGGCTGTCGCCCAGGTGGGTGCCCGCGACGCATTATGTGCAGGTGGTCACTTAACTTTCTTACGGAAATATTTACGACACCAGCTTCCGCTACGGTAACAGTCTCACATAATTCACAGGTCAAGAATTAGCGTTGCAAATCTGTAGAAACAAAATCCTATAAATATAAGTGTCCAAAAAAAATATTCGTCAGCATTGTGATACAGTCACACATTTCATAACTCTTAAAGTACGATTCTTGGTTTCCAACAACCTTTTCCACAAATCAGAGTCCCTAATCACTACTCATTATTCCTTACCTTATTACACATATACATATTCGTATTCATCAACACATAATAACTACATAGCATAATCAGATTCCTCATATAACATCAGCTTAGTGACCATAAACATACCTCAACAGCATAGTACACATCGTCGTCGTAAAAATAACATCATTACACCTCAGTCAAATCTCAAAATCGTCGTAACTTCCTCCAATAATTTCTAAGCCTAAAAAATTCTCTGCTCATGGTAAAAGTGTCAGCTGCCTCAAACGTACTTTAAAAATCATGAATCCATTACCAAATATATCATTCAAAGCTCTCATAGTATCACAATGATTCCGAAAAATATGAGCGTTTCTCAAAGTGCAGACAAAATACAGTTTCATAAGTGTGAAGTTACCCAACTGTGTATTGCGTAAACATGTGTCACTGATGTAGAAAAAAAATGTTTATCTCTCAGTTAAATGATCAGATAGCTGTGTAATTTGTGTGTTAGAGAAATATGGTACCGATGTGTAAAGTTGTATAAGCAAATACCATATTAGCTAGGGTTCCTTGTGGTTGCCACACACATGGTACACAAAGTAAGCGTGTACCCCCCTGAGGATAAATGTAATTATACCCTCAGGTGTTACAAATTACAGCAATGGAATGAAATGTGTCACGGAAAACTTTCTTTGTAATTAAAAAATCTTTGAAAATAAGTGTTTTAAGTATAAGATTAATCACTCAAATGCGTGTCCTGTAGCGCTAAATGCGCGTCTTGCTGTAAGATAATTCTGTGGAACTGTCGTAGTTATCGTCCTCTGTAAGCAAAGTTCTGCTGAAGTCAATGTACTTACCACATGATAAACGAAAGTGAAATGCTTTGCGTATAGATGTCGTAGTTATTATGCTTATTGGCGTGATGAAGAAAGTACTGTACAGTAACGTAATGTTGTGCCACGAAAAAGGCTGTCTCATTGTTGCTATACCACAAAAGTTACTACTAAAACATGTTTTTCTTTCCAGAAGAATTCAGAAAACTGTGCAGATATAAAACAGAAACACCGCAAAAGCAACATTGTAAATTGTCACTCATTAGTAGCGTCGTGATAAAAATCGTGCAGCTGTCACATAAACTAACCTCTGTGTCATCTGGTATCTCTCAGAAAGCACTTTAAATTCAGAATGTATTTTCAAATAAACCAAAATGTTGCATTAAAATCTCATTAGCAGTACTGGTAAATGTTCTAAGTATGTGAGCCTTATAGTCGTTACGTAATCGTGCAACAAACAAGCAAGAATGTACACACACAATAACACTGTGACGTCTGTTTACTATAACAATGCATTCGTCATTTCTGTTTAAATAAGTTCTCTTGGTTCTTGATTGGATATTTAACTTCAAACATTGTTGCATGGTAACAGTTTCTAAAGCATACTAGTAACGTGAAGTGAAACGTTTTATGGCAAAGACAAAGTTAAAAGGCAGATTATCTGTCAATAAATGGTTTTACATGAGAAATGTGGTGTAAACCTTTACTCTTCCTAGTACGCAGAGTTTCAACTTCAACGCAATTATCATGTGGTATACGTCGGATTCTGTAAGGTCCATTGTAAACTAGAAAGAATTTGTGACTCAAGTGTTTCTTCTTATGTGACAATGAGTGAGCTTTAATGAGAACTTTCTGACCAATATACAATTTCTTTGTATTTGCTTTACCGTGTAGTTTTCTCCTTTTGTCTGCTGCAGATTTTATATTTTTAAGAGCCAAATCAATTATGTCTTTGTGTCGAAGTTTACGTGTATTTGGGAAAGGTACAAGCTCTCTGATTCTGTTCGGTGGTTCTTCATTCTTTAGTACAAGAGTAGGTGGTAAAGCAGTGGAATCATGAGGCATTTCATTCAGCACATTTTGAAATAAGTGTAAATATCTGTCCCAATGCTGATGCTTTCTGTGACAATAAAGTCTGCAAAGCTTATTGATTTCTTTCATAATCCGTTCAGACGGGTTACAATGTGGTGAGTACAATGAAATAAAAACAGGTTTGATTTTATGATTCCGAAGCGTCCGTGACCAAATAGCAGATCTAAATTGCGGTCCGTTATCTGAAATGACTTTACTAACGTGTCCAACTTCACGTAAGAAATTTTTAACAAAGGCGTTGGAGACAGATCGTCCAGTGGCTTTACGTAACGGAGTGAAAGAAACAAATTTTGAAGTAAGTTCAACAGCGACTAGAACGTACGAAAATCCATTGGATGTTCTGACAAGCGGTCCCAAGAGATCAACAGCAGCAAATTCTTTTAATTTAGCAGGAATAATAGGAAACAACGGAGCACGATGTGAGACAGTAGATGGTTTCGCCTTTTGACAAAGTTTACAAATAGACAAGACTCTTCGAATTCGCTTTTCCATATTGTTAAAGTAACAAGTCGTTCGAAGAATATGATAACATTTTCGTGGGCCAAAATGGGCGTAGCTGAAATGAATGTACCAAATGAGCTTATTAACAAAATCGTCAGGAATGCAAAGTACCCATAGCTTGTCATCAACAGTGCAGCGTTTGAACAGTATGTTGTTTCTAACCAGATAATAATGCCGAATCTGTGTGTGTGTCCTTTCATGCCATTTGCTCTTGATGTCTTTCCAAATCGGATCTTTATCTTGTTCATGAGCAATGTCCTTTAAAGATGTGGTGATGAAGTTTTCAAAGGCGACTTTCTGAATGTAAAGAATACTGAAATTTTTCTCGAGGTTGCCTTCTGTGGTACTTTTCTCAAGCCCAGCCGGTGCGCGTGACAGTGCGTCCGCAACAATGTTCTCCTTGCCGGGAATGTAGACTATTGTGAAGCGGAATTCTTGCAGAAACAATGCCCAACGTTTTAACCTGTCATGATTTAATTTTGAAGACATAAGAAATTGTAATGCACGATGATCACTGTATACTTTTACGTGCTTACCAGAAAGAAAGAAACGGAATTTGTTAAATGCCCAAACGATAGCTAAAGCTTCTAATTCAGTAACGGAATAATTTTTTTCAGATTTTGTTAGCACTCGGCTAGCAAAAGCAATGGTTTTCTGAATGGTAGTGTCATTTTCTATGGCTTCTTGAAATAAATGGGCACCAAGACCGACTTTAGAAGAATCCGTGCTAAGGCAGAAATCTTGTGACAGATCTGGATGAGCTAAGATTGGCGCGTGAAGTAACGCTTCTTTCAAAGAATTGAATTCCAATTGTGCTTGTTCGTCCCAGTTCCAAATAGTATTTTTTCCAGTGAGAGAACAAAGTTTTGGTGTAACAAGAATTTGCATATTCAGAAAACGACGGTAAAAATTTACGAGACCTAGAAAACTGCGGACTTGTCTTTTTGTGGATGGAACTGGAATGGCTCTGATTGCTTCTAACTTTTCAGGATCCGGCTGAATGCCTTCAGAAGAAATAATATGTCCCAAAAACTTCACCTTTGACCTACCGAATTCAGACTTTTCCAAGTTAACTGTAATTCCAGATTCTGCAAAATTACGTAACAAACTGTTGAGGATGCAATTATGTTGTTCCCATGAAGCTTCTGCTATCAGAATATCGTCTACATATAAGGTGATGTGACGTTTTAAGAATTCAGGTAATATGGAATTTAGCCCGCGAATGAATGCTGCTGAAGAAATGTTCAAACCAAAAGGAAGTTTCCGAAACTGATAACAAACGCCGAAACAAAGGAAAGCTGTGTATTTTCTACATTCTGGATGAAGTTCGATCTGATAAAAGCTGGATCTGAGATCAATGGAAGACAACACTTTTACACCATTAAAATTTTGAAGAAGTTCTTCTAACGTTTGCGGCCTGTCTGTTTCAGGAATAATGATCGTATTGATTTGTCTCGAATCTAAGACAAGCCTGATCGATCCATTTTTCTTCTCAACAACATGTAATGGATTGTTGTATGAGCTTACTGCAGGCTCAATAATGCCCTCGTCAAGCATAGATTGTATTTCTGTTCTAACACGGTCCCTATAATGTGCTGGAATTACATATGGTCTAACACAAAATTTAGTATGCTCACGAACAAGAAATTGGTATTGAAATCCCTTGATTGTTCCTGTTTTGTGAGTAAAAACTGTGGAATGTGCTTGTAAAATCTCAAAAAGGTCCTGCCTATCAGTGTCATTACAATTCTCAATTATTTGAATTTTATTCTGAATTAACTTATTAGTGTCAAATGCGCCGTCGATATCATCCCTGTCAGTGCTTGCAGAATGATTGTTAGCGTCAAGTTCCGTCGAAAATTCCGAACTGTTGTCTAACAGGAGGTAAAGCCGATTAATTTCTTCGTCATGGTTTGAGAGCCAATCTTCAAATTTCAAAGCTATTGACTTACCTTCTTTTTCTAAAGTTATTTCAGCATCGTGAAAGTTTAAGATTGCTTTGTATTCATTCAAAAAGTCTACTCCCAATATAATTTCCGTCGACAATAATGGAACAATGAGAAAGTTCGTAGAGAAGCTGTGGCTTTGACAAAAGAATTCTAAGTTGGTTTGTTGGCGTACATCTACACTTTTTCCAAAGATTGCACCTTGTAATTTAATCTTACGTAACGGAAGTGTGGGGCAATCGTTCGATTTGTTGCATTTTCTAAAAGCTGTTTCACTGATTACTGAAATGGGACTGCCAGAGTCAAGTACTGCCGTAAATTTTATGTCATTTACTGTAATGTAAATCACAGGATATGCAACGTTGTTATGTTTTACGTTGTGTTCTTGGAGTAAGATGTCCCTAATATCTTCCATTTTTACATAATTACTAGCTACGGCAGCTGCGTCGTTAGTGTCATAAGAACGTTTTGTGGCTGCCAGCGGTGTGAGTCATTGCCTATTGTCTCTTTGTTGGCGCGCGTCGTTATTGGGATTTGGAGACCTAACTTCTACAAATTCACCGTGACGAGAGGGCCCTGCTCTGTTTGAATCCCGCCAGTTCTGATGCAATTCAGGTCTGTCGTTACGATCATATCGTCTGTCGTCATGTCGGTAGATGCCATAGTTTCTTTCTTGTCGGTCACGTGGTGGAGAATTTCTCCCTGAATCGAAACTGCGCGCTGGACCGTTGCGTCTAAAGTTATTCTGTCTCCCCTGATAATATTTATTTTGGTTCCCATATTGTCTGTTTCTCTGATTGTCTCTGTGATAGTCATTACCACGGAGAGGTGATCTTTCCCTGTAGTTATTACTACTCTGCCAACGGTTGTCATACGGGTGGTGTCTATTTTGGTCACGATTTGTGTTGTGAGAATAGCCTTGTCGTGTCCAGTTATTACTTCTTTCATCGCGGATTTGCGACGGATGTGACCTGTAATTGTTGTGTTCCTGGTTTCGCGTTCCGCGATTGTCAGTGTCAATTTCTAATTCTTGTAACAGTCCCTGAAAAGCTTCAATGTCGTCTTTGCAACGTCCTGCCAAAATAATATGTCGTAAATGTTCAGGTAATTTGATTAAGCAAATGCGGATGAGTTCTGAGGGGCTGTATGGGTTTGACAGGTACTGATTCTTGTGCAACATGTTTTCAAAATATTTCACAAGACTGGAGAATTCAGATTGTTCGAAATGTTTCATCATTATGATACCATGTTTTACCCGGTCTTGTGTGGCTTGAGACCAATATGCTGAGAGGAAGGCATGGTAAAATTCTCCTTCACTGTGGCAATCGTGAATGACCGATCGCATTCTTACAGCTGGTTCATTCTCTAAGTAGCCACACATAAATTCTAACCTGTGCTCCAATGACCAGTTGGGAGGAAAACAATGAGAGAATTGATGGAGCCACGCTTGTGGATGAATGTCGTTGGCAGAATTCTTAAATGTTTTGAATTTACGTGTAGTAATGAACAGCTTATAGTCAAAATCATCATGTCGGCAAGTCGCATGTCGGTCATTGTTACGTCGTTTCGGCGGTTCCATCTCAAAATTCGGCGTACCTTGCCAACTTCTTTCACAATTTCCGAAGTGCCCTGTGTTGTTATTTTGTGTCTGTTCCGTATTTGTATGTCCCTCTTCCCGTATTGGGGCGCGAGTGTCCTCTGAAATACGTAATTCTTGTACTACTTGTGCCAATTGATCTTGCACTTCCCGGATTTCTCTTTTGTACTGTGTATTGATTTGATTTTGATTTTGTTTGAATTTTCTAATTTGTTCATACTCTTCAGTGTCCATGAAGGCTACAGGTGTTGTGTCATTCAGATCATCATCTACCTTTGTAGATAAGTTAGTGAACTGATCTGAAAGTTCGGCTACTTTATCCGATAGTGAAATCATTTCCTCTCTATGTTTTTCTGAACCAAGTTTCAGAGTGTCCATTTGTGTTGAAATCGTGTCTACTGTGATCTTTAAGTTTTCCTGAGTTTTTGCAAGTTGCATAACCGTATCGGTAGATGCAACTGAGTCAAATTTTGCTTTCAAGGTCTCATGATTTTCATGAACAATAGTTTGCAGTTCTTTTATGGCTGCTTCGTGATTCTGTAGTGCATTTTCATGACGCGAAAAAATAGGTTGGAAATGCTCACAAATTTGTGTTTTTACGTCATTACAGACTTTTTGACATTTCGATTCAATGTGATGTAACTCAGCAGTTAAATCCTCACGTGTTCGTTCAAGAGTTTGCTCCAATGAGTCTAACTTTTTAAGATTTTGTTCCATTGTGTCTAACTTTTGAAGCTTTTGCTGTGTTTGTCTCTGATTTTGTTCCATTGTGTCTAACTTTTGAAGCTTTTGCTGTGTTTGTCTCTGATTTTGTTCCATTGTGTCTAACTTTTGAAGCTTTTGCTGTGTTTGTCTCTGATTTTGTTCCATTGTGTCTAACTTTTGAAGCTTTTGCTGTGTTTGTCCCATTTGTTGTATTAATTGTAATAACAATGCATTGGTGTCTGAAACATGTTCCTCAGTGCTTTTCGGCAGTGAATTTACACCGGAAACATTCACATTTTGACAAGCAGAAAATGTGTCTTGACTTATTTGAGAAAACGGTGAGGATCCAAAACCTGAATCTACAGTATTTGCGAGATCGTGTCGTGTCATTTCGGCTTCCTGAGGCGAGCTATTGCCGACCGATCGATCGATAATGCTTCCCTCTTCACTAATTGTTTCACTGTCCCCGCCATTGTTTGCCGCCCGCTCCATTTCCCTATGCACAATTACCAAATTACTACTTTGAACATCAGTTAATTCATTACTCGGTGGCGCTAACACACTGCTTTCATTTTCACTGTCATTTCTCAGTTTACTTTGGAGCCTAGTATTACGTTTTTCACACGCCATTATTGTCACAGTATTTCACACGACAACACAGAAAAGCACAATTTGAAGTGCAAAAATAGGAGAACACATTAACATAGCACTGAAAATAATATCTAGTTAATTGCAAGCGTAGCTGCGAAATACTTAGTGCAAATCTACATGCATGCCACAACTGTTTTACTGTACAACAATGAAAGGCTACAACTACAAAGGAGATTCTCTCTACAATTACGCGCTAGCAATAAACAAAAGCTACACTAAATACACAAACTACAAGAAAAAATCAGAAGATTCCAGTGAGGTATCCTAGGCTAAGGGTCGACATATGAAACGTCCCCTTTGAACAATTATACACGACTGTGCTTAAACTGACATAAAATATTTTTAGCGCAACGCAATCAGACTTTCAAAATTTCCTACTAAAGAATGGCCCTGACAAACATTAAACTATACCTTTCACAAATCACTTACCTCACAAAAATCTTCGCTGCTCAAGCTACTGCAATACAGCGAGCGCCACTACTGCCAGCTAAATAAAAGATTCAAACTACTGAAGGCACTAACTACTGATAGGGATAGTTAGCAAATGAAAGATATTAATAGAGAACAAACAATGTATTTACCTTGATATCATCATATATAAATATATCAGTTCATGAAAAATTACAAAACTCCGCCATCTCTCTCCCCACATCCACCACTGCTGGCGGCTCACCTCCAACTGCGCAACGCTACGCGCTGTTCACAGCCAGCTGCCTAACACTACAATGGCGAGTATTACAACAATGCAAAGCAGACACAGACTGCCCACAGCACAGCCAGTGATTGTCATACAGAGGTGGCGTTACCAATAAAAAACCTAAACAGCCTACTTACATAGAGAAAACATAAACAGCCTACTTACATAGAGAAAACATAAACAGCCTACTTACAAAAGGTTTACTATATTTAATGCTGCATAATAACTGCGTTGAACATCGAAACAAAATTAAGTCATTTATGGAGGGAAGGTATCAGTCAAGAAGATAGGTAAAAATCTAATATTTGGGCCAAATAGTTTTTGTGGAATCGAATGATAAAGAGTGTCAAAGCAGTCGGAACACAATGTGTCTGCACAGGCGAGCAGTCCAGTGACAAAATCGCCCACAGCGCGGAATGCAGGGAGCACGTCTTTGTAGCAGCGAAAGGGTTAATGCGGCCGTGGTGGCTTTACTTCATGAACTGCGCGCTCCCCCCTACACGTAAGCTTGCGAACTATGCTATACTATGGCGCTGCTTCTATTGGCGCGTGCGTCGTTTGCCACTGGCAACGCAGCAATCTCCAGCGTCTGGGCGGCCATGCGCGAGCCGCCAAGATAAAAGAATTGAACTATAGTATTACGTCAACGGATATTCAGAACAGAATAAAATTCTCGCAGGCATTAGTTTTCAGCACGGCCTAGAAAAAATTCACTAAGTTGACAAAAGTCGTTGGATAGCGATAGGCACATAGTGTCCGCCCCCGGTAGCTGAGTGATGCGAGACGTATACCAACTCCTACTGCGCCGGTGCCCCAGAAATACCCTGGAAAAGAAGTACCCAGACAAGAACTGGCGACAGATATGGCGCGTTATACGGAACGCTTACCTCCCAACGTCGGTACGCTCAACATGGTATGTGGTGGCAAATAGGAAGTTCGCAACGAATCATCGGCGGCACGCGATTCATTTGGCAGACACTCCACTATGTTTAGGCTGCGCAACAGTGGACACTGATGAACATCGTTTAGCATGTAGTGGGACGGCTCCAGTGTGACACTTGGCACAACAGATATTGGCGTTCCTGTTACGCTCCGCCCCTCACGCAATTTCATCAGACACACTTTTTTTTCCCCAAAGAATCTTATTTCCCGGTCCAAAAAACCAATGCAGTGACATGGGTGCGGGGAATGGTGATGGGCTACGTGTATAACGAATCGGAAAAGGACAAAATTGATTTTTGGCATTTTCTCCTGGATGGACACACGAAGCTGCAACAGCATAAGAAATATAGGCAAGACTTCGCTAATTACTTGCGACTTACATTTACCGACCCGCCGGCCAGATGGGGTGTGACGGGTGAGAGATGAGATAGACGAAGAAGCCGAGATAGACATCGATCACACTTACGGACCCTTAGTTAATTTCGAGAAGACGACCCAGTCTTACACCAACGTCTGGAGAACGCGTCGATAGATGGCTCTCTTGCTCTATCGAACGCCGGGTCGTGAGCAGGTGTCGCCCCCGACACGAATTTCATTTCATTGCTACAGGAGCATGTTTCTTTTGTATTTGTACTATCCGCAATGTCTTCATGTCTTTCATTTGAGCATTTTCAGTTTTATTCATTTCCTTAATTAATTAATTTTCTAATTAGCCACTATTTGTCAACTTACGGACTTTGTAGACACTATTTATGCGGTAGTACAACAAAATGTATGTCAGCAAAGGTGGTAAGCCTGACATTGGATAAAAAAAAGGGTAACGTAAAAAAACGAAAGAAAACAAAAAAATTAAAAAAAGTGGTCAGCGTGACAGACTGTCAATCCTAAGGGCCAGGGTTCGATTCCCGGCTGGGTCGGAGATTTTCTCCGCTCAGGGACTGGGTGTTGTGTTGTCCTAATCATCATCATTTCATCCTCATCGACACGCAGGTCGCCCAAGTGGCGTCAAATCGAAAGACCTGCACCAGGCGAACGGTCTACCCGACGGGAGGCCCTAGCCACACGACATTTTATTTTTCATGCACTTAGTCATATGGTCGCAGTCTCACGTACTCAATTTATAAAGGGCAGTGCGTTGGCGGAACTGTCATTTATATTCAATTGATTCATGTGAAAAGGTTCCTGAGGTGTTTATGACCGCACGTAGGGGATTAACAGACCTTGAACGCGGGATGGCGGTTGGAGCTAGACGCATGGGGC
Source organism: Schistocerca serialis cubense (assembly GCF_023864345.2). Taxonomy (NCBI): domain Eukaryota; kingdom Metazoa; phylum Arthropoda; class Insecta; order Orthoptera; family Acrididae; genus Schistocerca; species Schistocerca serialis. Next base: position 20,038,953 of record NC_064649.1, on the reverse strand, counting down.
CCTTCATATCCCAAATCGTTAGGGATATCAACAGTGTAAGGGTGTGCCAAAAACACCAAATTTCAGGCATTACTTCACACCACGGGAAACGCAGTTGCGTTTGCGTAGAGTTGTCAGTGCTAACAGACAAGCAACACTTTGTGAAATAACAACAGAAATCAATGTGGGACGTACGTCGGACGTATCCGTTAGGACAGTGCGGCGAAATCTGGCTTTAATGGGCTGTGGCAGAAAGCGGCCCACACGAGTGATACAGAAGACCCAAAGAAGAGCGGCGCGTTTCGTCACAGGGTTATTTGGTAAGCGTGATAGCGTTACGGAGATGTTTACCAAAGTCAAGTGGCAGACTCTGCAAGAGAGGCGCTCTGCATCGCGGTGTAGCGTTTCTGGATGAGGTATCGAATATATTGCTTCCCCCTACTTATACCTCCCGAGGAGATCACGAGTGTAAAATTAGAGAGATTCGAGCGCGCACGGAGGCTTTCCGGCAGTCGTTCTTCCCGCGAACCATACGCGACTGGAACAGGAAAGGGAGGTAATGACAGTGGCACGTAAAGTGCCCTCCGCCACACACCGTTGGGTGGCTTGCGGAGTGTAAATGTAGATATAGATGTAGATGTAGAGTGCATTTGCTAACAGCACGATATAGCCTACAGCGCCTCTCCTCATGACCATATTGGGTGGACCCTAGACTACCGGAAAACTGTGGCGTGGTCAGACGATTACAGCTGGTAAGATGGTGATGGTCGGATTCGAGTGTGGCGCAGACCCTACGAAGCCATAAACTTATGTTGTCAACAAGGTTGATCCATAACGGTGGGGCTCGTATTTACATGAAATGGACTGGGTCCTCGGTCCAGCTGAACCGATCATTGACTGGAAATGGTTATGTTTGGCTACTTGGAGCACATCTGCAGCCGTTCATGGACTTAATGTTCCGAAACAACAATATTTATGGATAACAATGCGCCATGTCAGCAGGACACAATTCTGCGTTATCGATTTGAAGAACATTCTGGTCAGTTCGAGAGGATGGTTTGGCTACCCGGATGGGCTGACGTGAATCTCGTAGAGTATTTATGGAACATAATTCATAGGTCAGTTTGTGAACAAAATTCTGCTCCGGAAATGTTTCCGCAATTATGGACGGCTATAGAGGCAGCATGGCCCAGTATTTCTGCAGCAGACTTCCAAAGATTTGTTGAATCCATGTCTCGTCGAATTCCTGCACTACACTGGGGGAAAGGAGGTCCGACATTATATTAGGAGGTGTCCTTTGACTGTTGTCACTTTAGTGTATAGCTGTTAGGGAGTACATTTTGACACCATTTTATGTTCTTAAAGTCGACCAGTAACTGCATGAAATATTGAAAACCAAATTTTTGTTAGCCTTTGAAGCCTTTAGATAGGTATCCCGCAACTGGAACCGGGTGATTATGCACACCATTACCCTTTTAGTACACTACTGGCCATTAAAATTACTACACCAATAAGAAATGCAGATGATAAAAGGGTATTCATTGGACAAATATATTATACTAGAATTGACATGTGATTACTTTCTCACGCAATTTGGGTGTATAGATCCTGAGAAATCGATACCCAGAAAGACTACCTCTGGCCGTAATAACGGCCTTGATACGCCTGCACATTGAGTCAAACAGAGCTTGGATGGCGTGTACAGGTACAGCTCCCCATGCAGCTTCAACACGATATCACAGTTCATCGAGAGTAGTGACTGGCGTATTGTGAGGAGCCAGTTGCTCGGACGCCATTGACCACACGTTTTCAGTTGGTGAGAGATCTGGAGAATCTACATCTACATCTACATTTACAATTATACTCCGCAAGCCACCCAACGGTGTGCGGCGGAGGGCACTTTACGTGCCGCTGTCATTACCTCCCTTTCCTGTTCCAGTCCCGCATGGTTCGCGGGAAGAACGACTGCCGGAAAGCCTCCATGCGCGCTCGAATCTCTCCAATTTTACATTCGTGATCTCCTCTGGAGATGTAAGTAGGGGGAAGCAATATATTCGATACCTCATCCAGAAACGCACCCTCTCCAAACCTGGACAGCAAGCTACACCGCGATGCAGAGAGCCTCTCTTGCAGAGTCTGCCATTTGAGTTTGCTAAACATCTGCGTAACGCTATCACGCTTACCAAATAACCCTGTGACGAAACGCGCCGCTCTTCTTTGGATCTTCTCTATCTCCTCCATCAACCCGACCTGGTGCGGATCCCACACTGATGAGCAATACTCAGGTATAGGTCGAACGAGTGGTTTGTAAGCCACCTCCTTTGTTAAAGGACTACATTTTCTAAGGACTCTCCCAATGAATCTCAACCTGGCACCCGCCTTATCAACAATTAATTTTATATGATCATTCGACTTCAAATCGTTCCGCACGCATACTCCCGGATATTTTACAGAAGTAACTGCTACCAGTGTTTGTTCCGCTATCATATAATCATACAATAAAGGATCCTTCTTTCTATGTATTCGCAATACATTACATTTGTCTATGTTATGGGTCAGTTGCCACTCCCTGCACCAAGTGCCTATCCGCTGCAGATCTTCCTGCATTTCGCTACAATTTTCTAATGCTGCAACTTCTCTGTATACTACAGCATCATCCGCGAAAAGCCGCATGAAACTTCCGACACTATCTACCAGGTCACTTATATATATTGTGAAAAGCAATGGTCCCATAACACTCCCCTGTGGCACACGAGAGGTTACTTTAACGTCTGTAGACGTCTCTCCATTGATAACAACATGCTGTGTTCTGTCCTGCTAAAAACTTTTCAATCCAGCCACACAGCTGGTCTGATATTCCGTAGGCTCTTACTTTGTTTATCAGGCGACAGTGCGGAACTGTATCGAACGCCTTCCGGAAGCCAAGAAAAAAAAAAAAACATGTGTTGACCAGGGCAGCAGTCGAACATTTTATGTACCCAGAAAGGCCCGTTCAGGACCTGCAAGATGCGGTCGTGCATTATCCTGCTGAAATGTAGGGGATCGAATGAAGAGTAGAGCCACGGGTCGTAACACATGTAACGTCCACTGTTCAAAGTGCCGTCAATGCGAACAAGAGGTGACCGAGGCGCGTAACCAGTGGCACCCCATACAATCACGCCGGCTGAGACGCCAGCATGGCGATAATACACGCTTCCAATTTGCGTTCACCGCGATGTCGCCAAACACGGATGCGACCATCAAGCATAACCTGGATTTATCCGAGAAAATGATGTTTTGCCATTCGTACACCCAGTTCGTCGTCGAGTACACCATCGCAGGCGCTCCTGTCTGTGATGCAGCGTCAAGGGTAACCGCAGCCGTTGTCTCCGAGCTGATAGTCCATGCTGCTGCAAACGTCGTCGAACTGTTCGTGCAGATGGTTGTTGTCTTGCAAACGCTCCCATCTGCTGACTCAGGGATCGAGATGTGGCTGCACGATCCGTTACAGCCATGCGGATAAGATGCCTGTCATCTCGACTGCTAGTGATACGAGGCCGTTGGGATCCAGCACGGCGTTCCGTGTTACCCTCCTGAACCCACCAATTCCATATTCTGCTAACAGTCATTGGATCTCGACCAACGCGAGCAGCAATGTCGCGATACGATAAACCGCAATCGGGATAGGCTACAATCCGACCTTTAACAAAGTCGGAAACGTGGTGGTAGAATTGTTGAGAAGAATTCACCTTCATAGTTCGTGCATGTCCAGCAGTTGTCTAAGCCGCGAACAGCAACACTGCATTTCACTGGCGGCGCTTCGGGCTGGGGCGAACACCTGTTGCGAAGGCGAAAAGCGGAGCTCTGAAGCGCACCCAATCACGACTGATGTCGGTGCAGTTGGTGGGGGTAGCGGCAAGTGGTTAGGGGGGGGGGGGAGGAGGAGAGGGAGGGGGGAATTGTAATGGGACGTGAGCGGTGCTCAGCGGAAATAGATTTCCAACGTGCGCGGTGTCTCTGCCCGGGGCTCTGTGTGCCCGTCAAAATGACGCAAAACGCGAGAGCTCGGCTCGTAACTGTACAGCCTTAAATTACACTCATTTTCCGGGAATTACATCTGTAATGCACGCTATGTTATTAAGGGGTAGTGTTCCCGCGTTGGTGAATACGTCTGCGAGAGAAAATTGTATATAGTAGGCGACCAGAGAGAGAGAGAGGTAGAGGCAAGGAAATGTGTATCTCGTCGCTTAACGCCTGACAGGTAGGCAACCCAAATGACACTGCTGTACAGCATGGAGCCTGAGTGTCCCTTGGTACCATAGCTCAAAATGACAATTCTGTAAATTAGTTTTTTCTGGACAAAAGAGACGACTGACGTAAAATATCGGTAGAGTGTATCATAGGTACATTCTTATGAAGCGGCATTTATGGCACAGAGCATATTACCTTTAGTAGCAAAACTTGACATAGAAGAAAATTACTTCGACATAGGCTTACAAATTTACAGTTTTCAGTTTTTTTTCTATATCATTTTAGGTAATTCTAGTATCTTTTGATATGATAGGAGCAGACATAAAAAGTGTCTCCGTTAATCACAATTTAATGATGGAGGTCCAGAAAATTCGTACAAAAACGTACATTAAAAGATATATTAAAAGTACATGATAAAATAAATCACTCTTAACATTATAATGAAGTATCATGTTCTTCAACTCAAATTCAAAATCGTGTCTCTTGTTTTTCCTCTTAAATTTCCTTTTCGTTTTTATCTGAGCGCTGATTGAGGACACTCGGTCAGCAACAGTAGTCACCTGCCATTCTCACATCCGATCGGTTCTGGCTGCCCCGTTCCGTTTGTTTAATGTTTTGGTGGAACCTTCCTCCCTTTTCCTCATTCACAACACTTACATTTTCTAGAAGATAGCTGAAGCGAGAGTCCAGAATGTCCAAGATCATTCAGGCATCCAACACTTTGAAGTTATCCATCATGTTTCTTACTAATTCTCGTAATCAAAATCTTTGTAGTTCCATTTTGTCTCATCTTCAACCATCCATGAATGCGCTCGAAAACTTCAGAAAGAAGAATTTCGCTAAGCCGTGTAGAGAGAACAGTGTTTCACAATTATCGAATGCTCAGACTGTATCTATCTCTAGCGACCTCGGAAATACGAGGCCTGTTCAGAAAGTAAGCTCCGATTGATTGCCAAATTGAAACCACAGTGAACATCAGAAATGTTTTACTTGTAACAATTAGCTACACCTTTCAGCTACTTCTCTACGTAGTCGCCGTTCTGACTTAGACTTTTGTCATAGCGTTGTACCAACTTTTCAATAGCCTCATCATAGAAGGCAGCCGCCAGTGCTTTCCGCCAATTCTCCACGCTGGCCTACACCTCGTTGTCTGTGTCAAAATGTTGTCTTCAAAGACAGCGGTTCATGTGACGAGAGATGAAACTCAGGGGGAGACAATTGCGGACTGTATTGTGGGTAATCTAACATTTCCATTTGAAAACGATGCAGGAGCATCTTCATTGCCCCTGCAGAATGCGGCTGAGAATTGTCGCGAAGACGAAACAGCACGACAGTTATGTAATGTTAGCTGCATAGCTTCAGGCGAAATTTCTCACCAGGCCCTCGTACTTGGCGGCAGACACTATTTTCTAGACATCTTTACGCACTCACTGCGAGCTCAGAAATGAGAAGAGCGACGTGATGCTAACTGGGGTTATACTAGAGACACTACCCAACACATCTGTGCAAAGCTTTATCGGATTTTCATAGTCGTTTCCATTTCGCGACCGATCGGAGCTTACTTTCTGAACGCCCCTCGTATTTCACAATTGCTAAATATCCACAAGAACTGGATATGCGTCCTAATCTGGAGCATCTCTGGGAATTGTGTTATGATGCTAATTTCAGCTTCTCGTTGCGATTGCCCTAAATTTGTGAGCATGGAACTCGAAATTATAACAAATCATACGGAATATGATTGAAAAAGACTGATTTCTTCCCGTTTTTGAACTTGATGGCTTTTTTTCTGCACACAGTACAATTAAAAACTTCAGAAAACACATTTTTCATTTTTTGGACACTGTGTGGTGAGTTTATAAACTGCTTTTCTGGACTACCAGTTTGAGAAGGCGAACTAACAACTGACCATCCGAAAGGTTTGCTTAATTATTTAAATACCCTGCTATGGTATTTAAAATCGCCTGCAAGAAAGAAACCAAAATAGCACATTTTCACGGCGCATTTATATTATTAGATATACACTGAAGAGCCAAATAAACTGGCACACATGCCTAATATCGCATAGGGCCCCCGAGAGCACGCTGAAGTGCCGCAACACGACCTGACATGGACTCGACTAATGTCTGAAGTAGGGCTGGAGGAAACTAACACCATGAATCCTGCAGGGCTTTCCATAAATCTGTAAGAGTGCGAGGGGGTGGAGATCTCTACTGAATAGCACGTTGCAAGGCATCCAAAATATGCTGATTAATGTACATGTCTGAGGAGTTTGGTGGCCAACGGAAGTGTTTAAACTCATAAGAGTATTCCTGGAGCAACTCTGTAACAATTCGGAACGTGTGGGGTGTCGCATTGACCTGCTGGAGTTGCCCAAGTCCGCCGAAATGCACACTGGACACGAATGGATGCAGGTGACAAGACCGGATGTGTACGTACTTGTCATTTGTCAGAGTTGTCTGGAGAAGTATGAGGGGTCCGACATCACTCCAACTGCACACGGCCCACACCATCACAGAGCCTTCACCAACTTGGAAAGTCCCCTGCTGACATGCAGGGACCATGGATTCATCAGGTTGTCTGCATACCCGTACACGTTCATCTGCTCGATACATTTTGCAATGAGACTCGTCCGACCAGGCAACGATTTTCCAGTCATCAGCAGTCCAGTACCGGCGTTGACGAGCCGGAAAGCTTTGTGTCGTACAGTCATCAAGGGTACACGAGTGGGCCCTCGGCTCCGAAGGCCCATATCGATGACGTTTCGTTGAATGGTTCGCACGCTGACACTTGTTGATGGCCCAGCATTGAAATCTGCAGTAATTTGCGGAAGAGTTGCACTTCTGTCACGCTGAACGATTCTCTTCAGTCGTCGTTGGTCCTGTTGCTGCAGGATCTTTTTCAGGCCGCAGCGATGTCGTTCAGTAAAGAAGAATGTAATAGCTGTTTTTATAAAATCGGGTTTAATCGTGCAGCGTGTTGTTTGCGAGACACAGAAGACAGTCAGAGCTAAGTGGTGCACTGAACAGTGCCTGCCCAAAGTCATCCAATCACTGAAGAACCTGCGACCTAAGTCAAGAATGGACGCTCGGTTCCTCCATCACGCCAAACCACAGCTCACCGCTCCAAAGCATGCACCGAATACTTGCCGGGTACAGGACTGCATCTTATTGAGCACCCTCCTTACGGTCCAGACCTTGCTCATTGCCACTTTGCACTGTTACCGCGTATTAAAATGAAGCTGAAAGGAGTGCAGGTTTCAAGTGATGAGGACCTCCGGAGGGCTCAGGGGAACGAGTGTGCCTCACTCCGTACAGAAACTTGGCAGAACTCGTTTAGGGATTGGTTTCGGAGGGTGGACAGGTGTATTCAGTGCGGCGGAAATTACCTCGAACACATTAAATAATTAAATCTGTATAGCAAAACTTGTATATGTATGTTGTTGTTGTGGTATTCAGTTCAGAGACTGATTGGATGCAGCTCTCCATGCTACTCTACCCTGTGCTAGCTTCTTCATCTCCCAGTACCTACTGCAACCTCCATCCTTCTGAATCCGTGCTCTCCCTCTACGATTTTTACCCTCCATGCTGCCCTCCAATACTAAATTGGTGATCCCTTGATGCCTCAGAACATGTTCTACCAACAGATCCCTTCTTCTAGTCAAGGTATGCCACAAATTTCTCTTCTCCCTAATTCTATTCAATACCTCCTCATTAGTTATGTGATCTACCCATCTAATCTTCAGCATTCTTCTGTAGCACCACATTTCGAAGGCATCTATTCTCTTCTTGTCCAAAATATTTATCGTCCACCTTCCACTTGCATAGATGGCCGCATTCCATACAAATACTTTCAGAAACGACTTCCTGACACTTAAATCTATACTGGATGTTTACTAATTTCCCTTCTTCAGGAACGCTCTCCTTACCATTGCCAGTCCACATTTTATATCCTCTCTATTTCGACCATCATCAGTTATTTTGCTCCCCAAATAATAAAACTCATTTACTACTTTAAGTGTCTCATTTCCTAATCTAATACCCTCAGCATCACCCGATTTAATTCGACTACATTCATTAACTTCGTTTTGCTTTTGATGATGTTCATCTTATATCCTCCTTTCAAGACACTGTCCATGCCGTTCAACTGCTCTTCCAAGTCCTTTGCTGTCTCTGATAGAATTACAATGTCATTTTTTCATTATTTCTTCACCATGGATATATATATATATATATTCATCGGAAGGTTTATTAGTAAAAAGTTCAAGTGCCTTTCGAGAGATTGGAACACAGTCCCCTTGACATTTTATATATATATATATATATATATATATATATATATATATATATATATATAGCCTATGTTCATCCACACGATCATGAGAGTATCGTCTAAAACTTTGATGTAAATCGCTCAAGAACTTCTCGAGGTTTTTGGTAACAACGTTTCCCATTTATATATTACATATTTATTAATGTATTATTTGTATTTAAAAGTAGGTATGTAAAGACACCAGCGTATTTGCATGAAATATTGAGTCAAAATTTCAAATCAACCAGTGAAGGGCTTTCGGAGATTCGGAGAATTGGGATTTTCCAACAAACGGACTTTATATATATATATATATATATATATATATATATATATATATGTGTGTGTGTGTGTGTGTGTGTGTGTGTGTGTGTGTGGGTGGGTGGGTGGGTGTGTATGGCCCTCGAGTGGGTATATAGATACAAGGGCATGTTCGAATTCAAAGTTGTGTCGAAAGTTCAAGCCAATCGATCATCTGCTTTGTTTGTTATGCGAGTAGTGTCTGTCCAAATGTTTATTAGATTTGAAGTAAATCCTATATATATATATATATATATATATATATATATATATTACCTCTATGTTCTCAATAACAGCCACAACATACACGCAGTGAGAAAGTAGTGGGAAAGCGATATGCACGTAAATTAACAGACTTTGAACGCGGTATGGTAGTTGGAGCTACACGCGCAGGACATTCTATTCCGGTAGTGAGTTCAATATTCCGAGAATCACAGTATGCCGAGAATCCCAAATTTCAGGCGTTACCTGTCTCCATGGACAACACAGTAGCCAACGGCCTTCACTTAACGACCGAGAGCAGCGGCGTTTTCGTAGAGTTGTCAGTGCTAACAGACAAGCAACACTGCGTGAAATAACTGCAGAAATGAATGTGGGATGTACGACTAACGTACCCTTAGGACAGTGCGGCGAAATTTGGTGTTAACGGCCTATAGCAGCAGACGACCGACGCGAGTGTCTTTGCTAACAGCACCTCATCACCTGCCCTACTGGATTCGTGACCACATCGATTGGACACTAGACGACTGGAAAACAGTCTCGAATTCAGTTGGTAAGAGCTGAGGGTAGGGTTCGAGTGCGGAACAGAGCCCATGAAGCCATGGATTAAAGTTGTCAACGAGGCCTTTTGCAAGCTAGTAGTGGCACCGTAATAGAATGTCCTGCGTTTACATGAAACGGGTTGGGTCCTCTGGTCCAACTGGACCGATCATTGATTGCAAATGGTTATGTTCGGCTACCTGGAGACCATTTGCAGCCATTCATCGACTTCACGTTCCCGAACAACGATGGAATTGCTATGGATGACAATCCGCCATGTAACTGGGCCCAAGTAGTTCGCGATTGGTTAAGAAGAACATTCATGGCAGTTCGAGCGAATGATTCGCCCACCTAGTTCGCCCGACATGGGACATAATCGAAAGGTCAATTCGTGCAGAAAATCCTGCACCGACATTTTTCTCTATTACGGAAGACTGTGGAGGCGCCATGTCTGAATACTTCTTGTTGGGTTTGTGCCACGTCGAATTGCTACACTACGCCGGAAAAAAAAGAACTGTCACACGATATTAGGAGGTATACCTCATTGTCATTAATCTCATCATCTATGGCCTTATTTCTTCTAAGAATAACCTAAATTGGAACGATCACATAGATAATATTGTGGGTAGAGCAAACCAATGACTGCGATTCATCGGCAGAACACTTAGAAGGTGCAACAGGTCTACTAAAGAGACTGCTTACACCACGCATGTCCGCCCAATTCTGGAGTACTGCTGTGCGGTGTGGGATCCGCATCAGGAGGGACTGACGGATGGTTCAAAAATGGCTCTGAGCACTATGGGACTTAACATCTATGGTCATCAGTCCCCTAGAACTTAGAACTACTTAAACCTAACTAACCTAAGGATTTCACACAACACCCAATCATCACGAGGCAGAGAAAATCCCTGACCCCGCGGGGAATCGGACTGACGGATGACATCGAAAAAGTACAAAGAAGGGCAGCTCGTTTTGTATTATCGCGAAATAGGGGACATAGTGTCATAGGCACGTGAATTGGAGTGGCAATCCTTAAAACAAAGGCCATTTTCGATGCGACGGGACCTTCTCATGAAATTTCAATCACCAGTCTTCTCCTCCGATTGCGAAAACATTCTGTTGGCACCCACCTACATAGGGAGAAATGATCATCACGATAAAATAAGAGAAATCAGGGCTCGCACAGAAAAATTTAAGTGCTCGTTTTTCCCGCGCGCCGTTCGAGGGTGCAACGGTTGATGTAATGTAACTGCTAAGGTCATCAGTCCCTAAGCTTACACACTACTAAGGACAAACACACACACCCATGCCCGAGGGAGGATTCGAACCTCCGCCGGGACCAGCCGCACAATCTATGACTGCAGCGGCAGAGACCGCTCGGCTAATCCCGCGCGGCGGAACGGTAGAGAGACAGATTGAAGGTGGTTCATTGAACCCTCTGCCAGGCACTTTATTGTGAATAGCAGAGTAATCACGTAGATGTAGATGTAGAAGAACCAAACTGCCATTTACTATCTCCATACAAGGCGTCGTGGTTTCGAAATCTTCTACGTAAAAGTCTTTATTGAACTTTCATAAAGTGCTCCACAAACAAACTGACCGAGACGGGTCAATCAAAGCAACCCGCACTAGAAAACTCGGCACCGACTCTCCTCTGTCGCGTCTGTTTGCCCTGCCGCTAAACAAAACGCCCCGCGGCGTGCGGCAATTACAGGACGCGGAATCCCCGTGACACCGGCGGCAGCGGAATTAATGACGTGTAAATATGGCCGCCCCCGCGCTACGCCCACGCAGACCCTACCGGCGCCTCTTTTGAAGCTCCGCCCGCGGTCGCAGTTGCGGCCACGCTAATTACTGCTGTTTGCTTTCACCGCCTTGTCCAACAAGTATTGACGCATTCCGCTATGACGCAAGGTTCGATGTTTACAAAGGTCGTGCACGCCTGAATAACTCATAACGTCCGCTGATAGTATTTATACTCCAAAAATATATACCTGTATGTAAATAGGTAAAGGTTACATTTAAAAATTTCCTCTAGCCTCCAAACTCATATCGACAAATTAATGATCTATAAAAGACTTATTACATTGATCAGTGAAAACAACCTAATAGGCGGGCGGGCAAAACCAATGAGACCTCGGTAGATCACGGGAGGGTGGCGGGGGGGGGGGGGGGGTGAAGAAGGCGTTCGCATCATTTCTTCTTCTTCTTGCGTTACGGCCTCTGTAGGACCACGGGTAGCCCCTTCGTGAACTGCATTCTCCTCTTCTTCTCCCAGAACCTCTCCATTCTTTCTCTGCTTCTCTCCCGTTCTTCTTCCGAGATCTTCAGTGTCCGTTTTTCCTGTCGGCTCTACTAGTGACACTCTAATCTTTTACCGTATTCTTCTCCGGCATATTGGTGGGTGTATATTTCTTCCTGCAATTTTCCTTTCCTTCGATCTTGATCCCCAATTCCAACCACTGCTTCCGAAGTTCAACAACCCACTTTGTTCCTGTCTTTCCCCTTGTCCTCCCTGTTGTTTCCCACACTCTCCTCGTCATTCTGTCCATACTCATCCTAACTACATGCCCAGTAAACCTTGCCCTTTTGAGTCTGATTTCCCCGGATATTGTTCTCATGTTCCGGTACAGTTCTTCCCTAGGTCTTCGCATCCACCTCTTTTGGGACCTAGTACTTTTCTCAGTATTTTTCTCTTTTCTTTCTCTAGTTGTTCTGCCCCATTTCTTCCTAGTGTCATCGTCTCAGCAGCAAATAATACTGCATTCCTCACCGTTGCCTGGTAGTGGCTTATCTTTGCCTCTGTGTATATATTCCTTTTATTGTATATCTCTCTCGTCATGCAGAAGGCTGACCGCATTTTCTTTATCCTCTCTATTATTCCCTACTTGCTCCTGTTCCTTCTTGTTATAAATTCTCCCAGGTATTTAAATTTGTCCACGATTTGCACAGTTCCTTCTGTGATTCCCAGTCTGCACTGGTATTTAATGTCTTTGTCTTGTTATAGACGATCCTCAGTCCCACCTTTCTGGCTACCTTACTTAAGTTGTGGAGTTGTGTCTTTGCGTCTTCTTCCGTCTCACTTACTATTGCTATGTCGTCTGCAAAGGCTAGGCAGTCCACTTGAGCCCTGTTGTCCTTTTTGTCCCCTACACGGCTCTTTCGTATTCCCATTTCCTCGTTTATTGCTCTCCACTGCCTGATCACTTCGTCCAGTACTATACTGAACAACAATGGTGACAATCCATCCCCCTGTTAAACACCAGTCTTGATCTCAAATTCTTCTGACAGCTCTCCTCTGAATCTCACCATTGCTTTTGCGTCTGTCAGAATTTCTTTTATGAGTTCTTGTGTAGTTCCATCAAGTCCTCTGTTCTTCAGGATCCTAACAAGAGTCTGTCTGTCGATGGAGTCGTATTCCTTTGTAAAGTCCACGAAGGATATTACTGTCTTTTTTGTTTTTTAAGGCCCTATGTCGTATCAGTTGCTTCAGGATAAATATCTGTTCTATACAACCTCTTCCCTTCATGAAAACCGCTTGGTACTCGCCAGCTGTACTTCCTACCTGTTCTTCTATTCTCTTGTGCAATAGTTTTGACAGCAACTTTTATCCGACCTCTAGTAGCGATATTCGTCTGTAGTTGTTTGCATCTCTCTTGTCCCCCTTCTTATGGATTGGTACTACAATTGCACTCTTCCATCCTTCTGGCAACTTCTTTGTTCTCCAGAGCGGGTGAATTATGTTGGTCATGTTGTCTATTGTCATCATATCTGCACATACATAGACGAATTACCCAATTCGAGCGGTTCTAGGCGCTACAGTCTGGAACCGCGCGACCGCTACGGTTGCAGGTTCGAATCCTGCCTCGGGCATGGATGGTGTGATGTCCTTAGGTTAGTTAGGTTTAAGTAGTTCTAAGTTCTAGGGGACTGATGACCTCAGAAGTTAAGCCTCATAGTGCTCAGAGCCATCTGAACCATTTTTTTCTCGTAAATTGCGGCAAGGTGGGCGATGTGCTCTGACGCCACACTCTATCACATCGAAGATGTGTTCGATCAGGTTCAGATCTGGCGTGTTGAGAGGCCAGTACATTAAGTGGAGTTCCCCACTGTGTTTCTCGAACAACTCCGTCACACTCCTGACCTTGTGACATGGCGCGTTATCTTGTTGAAAAATGCCCCTGCCGTCGGGAAGCATGATCTTCTTGAAGGAGTGTACGATATGGTCTGATACCACTGTACGATACTCCTTTGCCGTCACAGTGCTTTGGGTGAGCTACACTGGACTCACGGATGCGCACGTGAATGTTCCACAGACCATAACGAAGCCGCCGCCAGCTTGTCCCGTCCCGCAGTACAGGTATCAAGGATCTGCTGCTCTGAAAGACGACGGATTCGCGTCCCCCCATCGGCATGATGAAGAAGGCATAGGGATTCGTCAGACTATGCAACACTCTGCCACTGTGCCAACAATTTTGGAAAAAAAAGACATTTTTCCAATGGAGTGCGTGACTGAAACAGGTTTCGGCCATACAATGACCACCATCAGATTATAAAGGCGGCATACACTGAACACGGGTTCATGCGTTGTCCAACAAGATGGTCATTGTATGGCCGAAATCGGTTACGGCTGTGTCATAAGAATGTGATTGCGTCTATAAATAAAAAAAAAATTTTACTGTGCCAACATCCAGCGCCGATGGTCACGTGCCCGTTTCAATCGCAGTTGCTGATGTCGTGGTGTTAACATTGGCTGATGCATGGGTCGTCGGCTGCGAAGGCCCATCGTTACGAGTGTTCGGGGCACTGTGTGTTCAGACACACCTGTACTCTGCGCAGCGTTAGAGTCTGATGTTAGTCCCGCCAAACTTCGCCGCCTGTACTGTTTTACCAGCCTACTACATCAGTAATGACGGGTGGTCGGCATACTCCACGACCTCAGGTGTCACCTTGTTTTCGTCACGTGTGGAGGACACTCACCACAGCACTCCTCGAATAAGTCGCGCAGCTTCCGGAATGCTCGTGCCGAGCCTCCCGGCCATCACAACCTGCCCTCGGTTAAAGATACACTACTGGCCATTAAAATTGCTACACAACGATGATGACGTGCTACACACGCGAAATTTAACCTACAGGGTGATATGCAAATGATTAGCTTTTCAGACCATTCACCCAAAGTTGGCGCCGGTGGCGACACCTACAACGTGCTGACATGAGGAATGTTTCCCACCGATTTCTCACACACAAACAGCAGTTGACCGGCGTTGCCTGGTGAAACGTTGTTGTGATGCCTCGTGTAAGGAGGAGAAATGCGTACCACCACGTTTCAGACTGTAATAAAGGTCGGATTGTAGCCTATCGCGATTGCGGTTTATCGTATCGCGACATTGCTGCTCGCGTTGGTCGAGATCCAATGACTGTTAGCAGAATATGGAATCGGTGGGTTCAGGAGGGTAATACGGAACGCCTTGCTGGATCCCAACGGCCTCGGATCACTAGCAGTCGAGATGACAGGCTTCTTATCCGCATGGCTGTAACGGATCGTGCAGCCACGTCTCGATCCCTGAGTCAACAAATGGCGACGTTTGCAAGACAACAACCGACTGCACGAACAGTTCGACGACGTTTGCAGCAGCATGGACAATCAGCTCGGAGACCGTGGCTGCGGTCACGCTTGACGCTGCATCACAGACAGGAGCGCCTGCGACGGTGTACTCAACGACGAACCTGGGTGCACGAATGGTAAAACGTCATTTTTTCGGACGAATCCAGGTTCTGTTTACAGCATCATGATGGTCGCATCCGTGTTTGGCGACATCGCGGTGAACGCACATTGGAAGCGTGCATTCGTCATCGCCCTTTGGCGTATCACCCGGCGTGATGGTATGGGGTGCCATTGGTTACACGTCTCGGTCACCTCTTGTTCGCATTGACGCCACTTTGAACAGTGGACGTTACATTTCAGATGTGTTACGACCCGTGGCTCGATCCCTGCGAAACCCTACATTTCATCAGGATAATGCACGATTGCATGTTCCAGGTCCTGTACGGGCCTTTCTGGGTACAGAAAATGTTCGACTGCTGCCCTGACCAGCACATTCTCCAGATCTGTCACCAATTGAAAACGTCTGGTCAATGGTAGCCGAGCAACTGGCTCGCCACAGTACGCCAGTCACTCCTCTTGATGAACTGTGGTATCGTGTTGAAGCTGCATGGGCAGCTGTACTTGTACACGCCATCCAAGCTCTGATTGACTCAATGCCCAGGCGTATCAAGGCCGTTATTACGGCCAGAGGTGGTTGTTCTGGGTACTGATTTCTCAGGATCCATGCACCCAAATTGCGTGAAAATCTAATCACATGTCAGTTCTAGTGTAATATATTTGTCGAATGAATTCCCTTTTATCATCTGCATTTCTTCTTGGTTCAGCAATTTTAATGGCCAGTAGTGTAGATCGTGCCCCTTCTCCATTCTACACAAGGACAGCACCCTCACTGATACCACACGCGTCGTGCGTGTGCCTGACTAGCAGTCATTCCTCGACAGGTGACGCTGCTATCGCTTCGACGAGTGTATATCGACAGTAGGTGGGCGGTTATAATGTTCTGTTTGATGAGTGTATAAGACCAATGCTTAGCTACAGACGGCACGGAAACTTGGTCATTAAGTTCAGTTGGATGACACTCTTGCAGTGTGGCTCCACGGTGAAGAAGAACTGTCACGCTTCTTGAAGCATCTGTATTCCATCCACGAGTAAATGGTTCAAATGGCTCTGAGCACTATGGGACTCAACATCTTAGGTCATAAGTCCCCTAGAACTTAGAACTACTTAAACCTAACTAGCCTAAGGACATCACACACACCCATGCCCGAGGCAGGATTCGAACCTGCGACCGTAGCAGTCCCGCGGTTCCGGACTGCAGCGCCAGAACCGCTAGACCACCGCGGCCGGCATCCATCCACGAGTATAACAGATTTACGATGGAAGTGTGGAATGGTTGCTGTCTGCTATTTCTGGACGTCTTTCTCAGACGGAATGTCGACTGATCATTGGGACATTCCGTCTACCGTAAGCTCACAGATTGAGACCTGCATTTACAGACGTCTAGCTGCCACCAGCCATGACAAACTACGGGCATCCTTCGAACGTTGGTGCACCGGATACATGCTGTGTCTGACAAGACAGTCTTGCGACGGAGCTGGAACACATACAGTCAGTTTTATAGTACATTTTTTAGTAAATTAGTTTCATTGTCGTTTCAGATCTGAAGATGGTTCTAGAGGAACCGAAACCGGCCATGTGGATAAACATTTTTGCAGTCAAGACGGGTTATAAGTAACACTGTATAACCAGTAATTGCGGCATCCCATCAGACATTCTGTCTGGTTTTGCAATGCCTACAGTCAGTGTTCAAAGGTAATGGGTGTTCTTAATATTAGATCTGTACAGCTTCAAGTAGGAAGAAATGCGACCACCCTCAAGATCAAGAGGAGTAGCAGCGGTTCAGGTCCAGGACGTTCCTCTCGTAGGTTGGCAATATTTTGTCGAAATTAGGCAGAATCTTGAAAAAATCAAGTCAAAGTAATCTTCCACTCACCTATAATGACACGTGCCGTTCTCTGTTCGTCAAAGAACGATCTGGGACTGTAGAAGGCTGTAACCTATAGAATACCTTCCCATTGTGGCGAAGCCTACATTGGTCAATACGTCAAAGGCGCGTAGGACATGATCACCACACTCGCCTTTCGCAACCAAGCAAGCCAGCCCTAGGTGGGCATTCTATCTCCACAGGGTATTCAAGAACTATATTAGCTTCGAATGACTATGTTATTAAGGAATCGTTGGAAATACATTTAATGCAAGATCTTATTAATCATGATGGCGACTTGCCACTGAATGAAGCCTGGGGTATAGCGATTTCTGTAATTTCTTCGAAAAGAAAGCGTTTTATGACCAATGAAAAATGTAGCGAAATTTAATTTTATTGGTTCTGACACCTGAATTCGCGAGTGAGCATTCCGACAGAGACGGCACATGCAGTTTCACCATTACTTATGTACCTCTTCGCCACAGATGGAGCAATATTCGAAGAGGACGCGAAACTCGACCGAGGTCGCTCATATAGCGGCGTACGTCTTTGCACCAATTTATTGGTATAATCGTAACGATGTGAATTAGCAATCTCGAGTTCAAATCACTAACATGAAGATGCCTGAATGGTTGTCAGCCGAAATATCGTGGCAAGAAGTCGACGCTATCTGGCTGCAATAACGAAACTTCTTCGAATAAGTTGAATAGTAGGTGTATCTCCGCCAAGCGGCTACGCTGCCGGCCACCTGCACAACAGATACGTCAGGCGGGTTCCGGACTCAGTAGGGGCCAGCCTTTCGGCCGCCATGCAGAGTCCGCCAGGACGCGTCAGAGACGCCGCTAATGGTCGCGACGTACACGGACTTGTTTATTCCGCACACGATCGAAAATAGTGCGCAAACAGGATATTTAAGCCCGCACACAGACCACAGACGTTCCTTACTGCATACTTTCTCTCCAACATCAATTCCCGTGCCTTCCAATACACTGCAGAAGTGCCACAAATTTCTGTCTCTCCCCTCTCTTTACCTCGCATAAAGTGCCGATATGTTCCAACCGCTGTCTCCCATATCCCTTCTTCAGTATGCTGATGACACCGCTTCCATCGCCCTCTATCCTACGCTCCAGGAATCCCAACGATCCCTCCAAATCCACCTCAGTCAGTTATCCTCGTGGTGTAACCAATGGCTCCTTCAGATTAACGCCTTACAAAACTCAGGTGGTAATTATAGGTCGCATCACCCGCACTTTACACCTCCACGACTTCTATGTCACTAGTTACGACCGTCCAATCCAGCTTACTAACACACTAAAATATATTTGCGTAACCTTCGACCAGCAACTAATGTGTCAACTTACCTATTAATCATCCAACAGAAAGCCCATAGTAAGCTAAAACTACTAAATCTACTCTCTGGCCTAACTTGGGGACTACACTCCTCCAACGTCCTTCACTCGTAAAAATCCCTGATGCACCCCATCCTCTGCTAAGCAAATGTTAGATGGTTATCTGCCTCCCTTAATTTCTATAACTCCGTCCAGGTCCTCGACCACCATGCTCCCCGCCTCGCTTTGCGCATCCGCTTACCTTCCCCCACGAGGATCCTTTGCCCACTCATCAAATTCCCACCTCTCCTCACTCACATTCAAC
This sequence comes from Schistocerca serialis cubense, assembly GCF_023864345.2. Taxonomy (NCBI): domain Eukaryota; kingdom Metazoa; phylum Arthropoda; class Insecta; order Orthoptera; family Acrididae; genus Schistocerca; species Schistocerca serialis. The sequence continues at coordinate 20,020,135 of NC_064649.1, read as the reverse complement.
ACCTCCTAATATTACTTTTGAATATATTGTGGGAGTGAACAGTGATCAATGTGTTACAAATATTTACTATCAAAAACAGTCTTGATCACATTTTATTTATCATTTTTTATTTATTTTTTATTTTTATTATAATAAATAAGTTGTGATCAAGATTGTTTTTGACAGAAAAAAAACATCTGAATATCCTACACCACCCGTACATTCTACTCCAACAATTCTATTGTGTTCCCTCTCCTTTCCAGTCCTAGCCCACTTCTCTAAGTACCCATCCCACCTACCATTCAACTCCACACTCACCACGTCCTCTCAGAAAAAAATTTCAACTGCTTCTTCTGGACTTTGAACTCTACCCCGACATGTGCCCGTCCCACTACACCCCCCCCCCCCCTCCGCTGTTCTCTCCTCCTCCTCCTCTTCCCACACCACACCACCCTCTTCCCCTTCCTTGTCGCCACCACCCCTTTTACTCTCTAGACCCCAATGCCAACTACACATCTCTTCTCGCCCCACACGGTCACCCCTGTGTCGTCGCCACCTCTCACCGCTCATAATTCCTCATCACCACCCGCTACCAGTCTCTCTCCATACCCGCTCTTTTTTTTATCTACAGCCTGCCTTGCCAGGACCGGTCCTTTTCCAGTTTCTGTGGCCGGCCGGAGTGGCCGTGCGGTTCTAGGCGCTTCAGTCTGGAAAGGCGTGACCGCAACGATCGCAGGTTCGAATCCTTCCCCGGGCATGGATGTGTGTGATGTCCTTAGGTTAGTTAGGTTTAAGTAGTTCTAAATTCTAGGAGACTGATGACTTCCGATGTTAAGTCCCGTAGTGCTCAGAGCCATTTGAACCATTTTTGAACCAGTTTCTGTGAACGTCCATGGTGCTCCGCTTTTAATGATGGGTGGGTCTTTTGTCGCGTTCAGAATTCTTCGAGTGTTTATCAAGTGTTTTTATCTTTGCTTCCTGAAAACATTTTTATCACTGTGTATAAACATTTCATGAAGAGAGCATGATACTAATTATATTTCTCCCATTCACTTCACCTCTTGAAATACACACGTCAATAAAAGTTTTGTATCATCCCAGTTTCCATGACTCCTGAAGACAGACGTTGACTGTCGATATTGTATCACAGACACAGTCCCTTTCATTGTTCAGAGATGTTACTAAACCCGCCCAAAGATGTAAACAAGCATGCATGAGAATCGCCTATTAGACGGAGGGGGTCCGACAGCCGATGAGTTCCAGTCATTCCACCAGGAAAGAGGCACACGGCTCGTGTTGTCTGTAGTTCAACCATGCCTAGACGATCAATACCGCGATTGGATCGTGTGCGCAGTGTTACTTTGAGCCAGGAAGGGAGTGTCCAGGCGTCTCGGAGTGAACCAAAGCGATATTGTTCGGACATGGAGGAGATACAGAGAGACAGGAACTGTCGATGACATGCGTCGATCAGACCGCCCAAGGGATACTACTGCAGTGGATGACCCCTACCTACGGATTATGGCTCGGAGGAACCCTAATAGCAACGTCACCATCTTGAATAATGCTTCTCGTGCAGATACAGAACGTCGTGTTACGACTCAAACTGTCCGCAAAAGGTTTCACGATGCGCAACTTCACTCCCGACGGCCATGGAGCAACCACACCATGCAGCGCGGTACAGATGGGCCCAACAACATGCCGAGTGAGCCGCGCAGGATTGACATCACGTTCTCTTCCCTGAGTAGTGTCGCATATGCCTTCAACCATACAATCGTCGGAGGCGTGTTCGGAGGCATCTTGGTCAGGCTGAGCGCATTAGACACACTGCCGAGCGAGTGCAGCAAGGTTGAGGTTCCCTGCTACTTTGGGATGCCATTATGTGCGGCCGACGTACGCCGCTGGTGGTCTTGGAAGGCGCCGTAGCGGCTGTACGACACGTGAATGCCATCCTCCTACCGATAGTGCAACCATATCGGCAGTATATTGGCGAGGCATTCGTCTTCATGGACGATTTTTCGGGTCCCCATCGTGCACATCTTGTGACTGACTTCCTTGAGGATAACGAAATTGCTCGACTCCAGTGGCCATGATGTTCTCCAGACATGAACCCTATCTAACATGCCTGGGATAGATTGAAAAGGGCAGTTTATGGACGACGTGACCCACCAATCACTCTGAGGGATCAACGCCGAATCGCCGTTGAGGAGTGGGACAATCTGGACCAACAGTGTCTTGATGAACTTGTGGATAGTATTCCACGACGAATACAGGCATGAATCAACGCAAAACGATCAGTTTGGCTTTTGGACAGGCAAATGAACCGGAGCCCCAATTTTGACGTTACGATTGTTAATGGAAGCAAGAGTAAAGAAAAACCAAGACATGTTCACAGGATATGTCGACGTCGAAAAAGTGTTCCAGAGAAAGGCTATAGTGAAAGACGGATTACATGCAATATGTACAAGAACCAGGAGTAAAAAATAAGACTGGAAGATCAACAACGAATTGCTCAGACTAAAGAGAGTGTAAGGCAGAAGTTTGAATGTGGCATGGAAGCTAGGAAATCGGAAAAGGGAAATGCTAAGGCTCAATCTAGATATACAGTATTAGGGGTCAGCGAAATGAAATGGGAGGAAGACAAGGACTCCTGCTCGGATGAGTATAGGGTAATATCAATAGCAGTCGCTTATCTCAGCTGATTTCCCAATTTGCAGCCCATACCTCCGTCTGGGTGATCCCCTTCCGTGTCAGCTCCGCGTACGTACTTTTGTTACCGCGTCACGTGCCTACAACGCCACCAGCCGGCATCCTAAGTCGCGGCGGGCAATGGTCGTAATGTTTAATGTGTAAAAAGCAGACTGGTACTAGCATAAGTGGCACTCCAGATCAAGAAAAGTCAGCTAGTATCAAACATAGGCCTTAATTTGAGGAAGAAATTTTTGAGAATGTAAGTTTGGAGGTCAGCATTGTATGGTAGTGAAGCATGGAATGTGGGAAAACAGTAGCAGAAGAGAATCGAAGCATTTGAGTTGAGGTGCTACTGAAAAATGTTGCAAATTAGATGGACTGATAAGGTAAGGAATGAGGACGATCTCTGCAGAATCGGCAAGGGAAGGAATATATGAAAAAGACTCATAAGAAGAAGAGACAGAATAATATCACACCTGTTAATAGTTCAGGGAATAATTTCCATGGTACTAGAGGGAGCCATATAGGGTAAGAACTGTAGGGGAAGATGGAGAGTGAAATACATGCAGCAAATAACTGAGGATGTAGGTTGCAAGTGCTACTCTGAGGTGAAGAGGTTCAAATGGCTCTGAGCACTATGGGACTTAACATCTGAGGTCATCAGTCCCCTAGAACTTAGAACTACTTAAACTTAACTAACCTAGGGACATCAAACACATCCATGCCCGAGGCAGGATTGGAACCTGCGACCATAGCAGTCGTGCGATTCCGGAGTGAAGCGCCTAGAACCGCTCGGCCACCGGCAGAGGTGAAGAGGCTGGCACAGGAGAGTTATTCGTATTGGGTCGCATCAAAACAGTAAGAAAAAAAAAAAAAAAGGAAAAATGGTGCCTCTATGAAAGTCTGTCAGGTCTCGATAATCGTGTTTCACACGAGTACATATATTTTCCTTGAAAGTGACTCACTCAGCATCTGGAGCTGCCCGCGCTTCTTATATGCCCTACCAGGACTGGTAAGAGCAGTACAGACTAACACCAATTTATTTGTCACCAGAATTTCAACTCCAATTATTTATGTACCCGCTGATGGTTTGTGCATGCATGGAGTTACATTGTCATCCGACCATGTCTTCTCGCTGCTTCGCATTTTCTTTGCTCAACCAGTGAATCCTTCCTTTAAAAAAAAAGCCTATCATAACTTTGTCTTTCTTGTGAGAATTTCACACCTGTATCCTCACTGCTTCCACCTTACAATGCTTTTGAACTTAGCACAGCAGTCTGAAAATATCCATTCATTCCTGCTATTGTATTGACCGTACACTTCCTTAAGATTTCCTTAATGTTCTTTTTTTTGTCTGAGCAGTTTAACTACGCACCACAAGTGTTATTGTTGTTTGAAATGAAGGACACGCAGTGGTTAGTGCGCAATAAACGGCCAGAGCATTGTTCGCCAGCTCTCACGACACAATACGACGACGCCTCTGTCGTCGTGTGGGGCTGGAAGACCGGCAGGGGGCGCATTTGACGACACTCGGGCTTACTTTAAACAGCGCTAGCACACTCCGCCGGTTTTCTCATTAACATGGCCCGGACAGTGTTTAATGTGGCAGTGCTTAAATTAAAAGTCTCCTTCAATTTATGGTAAGAGGATTTTGTTCTGGGCCGTTGGTCGGAAAATTCCGGCTCTGAGTGCCTGCGTGTCGAGAGGTGCCCAGAAACGCTTCCAGACCTGCCCGTGCCCCTCCCCCCACACGCTGGGATCACAGATTTACTCCAGTCTTTGTACCACTTTAGTGGGCTATCAAAACAACGTAATGTGCAGGTAGTAAAGTGCACTACTCTGGCAATACCCGTCTGTTATGTGGAACGAGGCGTGTTTCTTAAGTAAGTAACATTTTGAAATTAAAAAAAGACGCACTAAGATATCTCAATAATTTTATTTTTACATGAAAGAGTGTACCTTAATCACTTTTCTACATGTTGTTGTAGTCTTCAGCCCTGAGGCTGGTTTGATGCAGCTCTCCATGCTACTCTATCCTGTGCAAGCTTCTTCATCTCCCAGTACTGCAACCTACATCCTTCTGAATCTGCTTAGTGTATTCATCTCTTGGTCTCCCTCTACGATTTTCACCCTCCACGCTGCCCTCCAATACTAAATTGGTGATCCCTTGATGCCTCAGAACATGTCCTACCAACCGGTCCTTCCTCTTGTCAAGTTGTCCCACAAACTCCTCTTCTCCCCAATTCTATTCAATACCTCCTCATTAGTTATGTGATCTATCCATCTAATCCTCAGCATTCTTCTGTAGCACCACATTTCGAAAGCTCCTATTCTCTTCTTGTCGAAACTATTTATCGTCCATGTTTCACTTCCATACATGGCTACACTCCATATAAATACTTTCAGAAACGACTTCCTGACATTTAAATCTACACTCGATGTTAACAAATTTCTCTTCTTCAGAAACGCTTTCCTTGCCATTGCCAGTCTGCATTTTATATCCTCTCTACCTCGACCATCACCAGTTGTTTTGCTCCCCAAATAGCAAAACTCCTTTACTACTTTAAGTGTCATTTCCTAGTCTAATTCCCTCAGCATCACCCGACTTAATTCGACTACACTCCATTATCCTCGTTTTGCTTCTGTTCGTGTTCATCTTATATCCTCCTTTCAAGACACTGTCCATTCCATTCAACTGCTCTTCCAGGTCCTTTGCTGTCTCTGACAGAATTACAATGTCATCGGCGAACCTCAAAGTTTTTATTTCTTCTTCATGGATTTTAATACCTACTCCGAATTTTTATTTTGTTGCCTTTATTGCTTACTCAATATACAGATTGAATAACATCGGGGATAGGCTACAACCCTGTCTCACTCCCTTCCTAACCACTGCTTGCCCTTCATGCCCGTCGACTCTTATAGCTGCCATCTGGTTTCTGTACAAATTGTAAATAGCCTTTCGCTCCCTGTATTTTTCCGCCAATATTGAGGCACTTGTCGTAACCTTGTACCAGTTTTTGAATACCCTCCTTACAGAAGTCTGCCGCCTGACTTGTTAACCACTGTTTTGACTTCGTCATCGTCTTGAAGACGCTGACTGCCCAGGTGCTTCTTCAAATGCAGGAACAGATGGCAGTCACTGGGAGCAAGATCGGGGCTGTACGGAGGATGATCTAGAGTTTCCCATCGAAAAGATGTGATGAGATCTTTGATCTGATTCGCCAGATGCCCGGACGGGCATTGTCTTGCAGCAAAACGATGCCCTTGCTCAACTTCCATGGACTGTTGCTTTGATTCTGTTGTGACGTAGGTCACCCATGTTTCATCGTCGGTAACAATTTGGCTTAAGAAATCATCACCGTCGTTGCGCTACCGTTCAAGGAAACTCAATGCACTGTCTAAACGTTTGGTTTTGTGCACATCCGTCAACATTTTCGGTACCCAACGTGCGCACAATTTTCGGTAATTCAAGTGATCGGTCACAATGCCATACAAAACACTACGAGAAACATTAGGAAAGTCATCCCGTAAAGAGGAAATCGTAAAGTGTCTGTTTTCTCTCACCTTATTGTCCACTTCCTGCACCAAACTTTCATTAACGACCGAAGGACGCCCACTCCGTTGTTCATCATGCAAATTTGTGCGGCCATCTTTAAATGCTCTCCCCACTCTTACCATTCCATCAACCATAATGTTTTCTCCGTAAACTGCACAGATCTCACGATGAATATCGATCGCTTTTAGGCCTTTAGCACTAAGAAATCTTATAACAGCCCATACTTCACTGTCGGCGGGACTCACGATTATCGGAGGCATCTTAAACACTCAGTACACAACGTAAACAAGGAAGAATCAGACTGTAATGGCGTCAGTGCGTAGATTAAGGTACAGGCTTTCATGTAAAAATAAAATTATTGAGATATCTTAGTGCGTCTTTTTTTAAATTTCAAAACGGTACTTACTTAAAAAGCACGCCTCTTATATGTATCTGTACGTAGGTGCTGGACATTACAGCTCATGGTGACCAAGTGCTGCCGGTACGGTAGCTCAGCGCGTTAGATCAGAGGGTTGGCTGCCCTCAGTTAAAAAAAAGAAAAGGGGGGGCGGAGAGACGTCGGCTCCGACAAAAAAGAGTGGTTAGCGGTCGAGCTTCGTAAGACGAACGTGAGTGTGTGAGGCGACGGTTGTACTACAGTTTTCTTTTTTTTTTTCATTATATTATCTCTCAAATTGCATATAAATTAAATAATATGACGAGCGATGAAAAGAATTTGGATTAAAAAAGTAAGTGTTAGCAGCGAGCTTCGAGCCGCCATGTCGTCCACGTCTTTCTGGCAAAGCGCGGAATCTAACCACATTTTTTAACTTCGCTTTCTTCGTTATTGGTTCAAATGGCGCTGAGCACTATGGGAGATAACTTCTGAGGCCATCAGTCCCCTATAACTTAGAACTACTTAAACCTAACTAACCTAAGGACATCACCACACATCCATGCCCGAGGCAGGATTCGAACCTGCTACTGTAGCGGTCGCGCGGTTTCCAGACTGTAGCGCCTAGAACCGCTCGGCCACTCAGGCCGGCTGTTCGTTATTGTTCGTTGCATTTGTTAGGGGCGGACGTCCCCTGACACCCGTTCAAATTGTAATGGTTCTCTATTTACGAGACCATTACGGCACTCCAACCCCAGTTCTCGATACCAGTAATATCGTACTACTTTTCTGCGAAGTAACACACATATTTTTGTGACAATACTCACGTTTGGTTTTATTAATGTATAGGCACTCCGATGTATTTATATATTACAGTGATATGGTCCTTGTGTGTATTCATTTCTGTAAGACTGTCATAATCTTGTCACTGGTATCCTTTCGCCCTGAATTTTAATCCCAGTGTTGCAAGTGTCTCCTGTTCCTTCTCGGATGTATGAGCGAAATTATACTTCTGTTTCTTACATCCGTACTAATCGGAGCACAACGTTCTTAGTATTTTCGTGTACCTTGAACCCTTTTTCCTGGCCGGCCGGGTTGGCCGACGGGTTCTAGGCGCTACACTCTGGAACCGCGCGACCACTACGGTCGCAGGTTCGAATCCTGCCTCGGGCATGGATGTGTGTGATGTCCTTAGGTTAGTTAGGTTTAAGTAGTTCTAAGTTCTAGGGGCCTGATGACGTCAGATGTAAGCCCCATAGTGCTCAGAGCCATGTGAACCATTTTTTTCTCTTGCAAGTTTCTCGGAATTTCCAAGGTAGCGCGCGTTACTGCTTGCACATTATGTTGTTTTAACGAGCTGCTATAGGTGTACAGAGTTTGAAGTAAATCCGTGATCCCAGCGTCTTAGCCTCGCCTTGTCAGCTAGGCGAGAGTGACCGCTCAAGACACTAACTTGCGAAAACTATTTCTTAGGTAGGGAAGGCTGTTGTACCTTGGAGCGCTATTCCCACTCTTACTCCTACGGTTCAGATGAACATCAACAAAAGCAAAACGAGGATAATGGAATGTAGTCGAATTAAATCTGGTGATACTGTGGGAATTAGATTAGGAAATGAGACGCTTAAAGTAGTAAATTGTGCTATTTGGGGAGCAAAGTAACTGATGACGGTCGAAGTAGAGAGGATATAACATGTAGGCTGGCAATGGCAAGGAAAGCGTTTCTGAAGAAGAGCGATTTGTTAATATCGAATATAGGTCAAGCGTCAGGAAGTCGTATCTGAAAGTATTTGTATAGAGTGTAGCCCTGTATGGAAGTGAAACATGGACGATAAATAGTTTAGACAAGAAGAGAATAGAAGCTTTCGAAATGTGGTGCTACAGAAGAATGCTGAAGATTAGATGGGTAGATCACATAACTAATGAGGAGGTACTGAATAGATTTGGAGAGAAGAGAAATATATGGCACAACTTGACTAGAAGAACGGATCGGTTGGTAGGACATGTTCTGAGGCATCAAGGGATCACCAATTTAGTATTGGAGAGCAGCGTGGAGGGTAAAAATCGTAGAGGGAGACCAAGAGATGAATACACTAAACAGATTCAGAAGGATGTAGGTTGCAGTAAGTACTGGGAGATGAAGAAGCTTGCACAGAATATAGTAGCATGGAGAGCTGCATCAAACCAGTCTCTGAACTGAAGATCACAATAACAACAACCCCTACGGTATCCATAAGAGAAGAATAATATATATTTCCTTACCCCATTTTGAAATGATGGCTTTCACTTTTTAAGTACTGCAGTGTTTTTCTGAAATTACGATAATTTATACAGAAAATTAGGGCGTCTCCAAATGTGAAAACATTTTACAAGGTACAACATGGTCATACACAATAAGGAAAAGGTAAGCGTAGAAAAATTTTGTGAACGAAGTTGCGAAATTTGTTTGAACAGACCTCGCAATACCACCACCACCCCCCTCCCCCCCCCCACACCCTGTTTCACACTTGGGACGTAAAGCGGTCTAGAAGAACTTGCCCCCCTTCCAACAGCCGTGTACCGCAAAGTCTCTAGAGGAACGGAAGGTTCCAAATGATTGGGAAAGAGCACAGGTAGTCCCAGTCTTCAAGAAGGGTCGTCGAGCAGATGCGCAAGACTATAGATCTATATCTCTGCCATCGATCTGTTGTAGAATCTTACAACATGTTCTTTGGTCGCGTGTCATGTCATTTCTGGAAACCCAGAATGTACTCTCTAGGAATCAACATGGATTCCGGAAATAGCGATCGTGTGAGACCCTACTCGCTTTATTTGTTCATGAGACCCAGAAAATATTAGATACAGGCTCCCAGGTAGATGCTATTTTCCTTGACTTCCGGAAGGCGTTCGATACAGTTCCGCACTGTCGCCTGATAAACACAGTAAGAGCCTACGGAATATCAGACCAGCTGTGTGGCTGGATTGAAGAGTTTTTAGCAAACAGAACACAGCATGTTGTTCTCAATGGAGATACGTCTACAGACGTTAAAGTAACCTCTGGTGTGCCACAGGGGAGTGTTATGGGACCATTGCTTTTCACAATATATATAAATGACCTAGTAAATAGTGTCGGAAGTTCCATGCGGCTTTTCGCGGATGATGCTGTAGTACACAGAGAAGTTTCAGCATTAGAAAATTGTAGCGAAATGCAGGAAGATCTGCAGCGGATAGGCACTTGGTGCAGGGAGTGGCAATTGACCCTTAACATAGACAAGTGTAATGTATTGCGAACACATAGAAAGAAGGATCCTTTATTGTATGATTATATGATAGCGGAACAAACACTGGTAGCAGTTACTTCTGTAAAATATCCGGGAGTATGCGTGCGGAACGATTTGAAGTGGAATGATCATACAAAATTAATTGTTGGTAAGGCGGGTACCAGGTTGAGTTTCATTGGAAGAGTCCTTGGAAAATGTAGTCCATCAACAAAGGAGGTGGCTTACAAAACACTCGTTCGACCTATGCTTGAGTATTGCTTATCAGTGTGGGATCCGTACCAGGTAGGGTTAACAGAAGAGATAGAGAAGATCCAAAGAAGAGCGGCGCGTTTCGTCACAGGGTTATTTGGTAAGCGTGATAGCGTTACGGAGATGTTTAGCAAACTCAAGTGGAAGACTCTGCAACAGAGACGCTCTGCATCGCGGTGTAGCTTGCTGTCCAGGTTTCGAGAGTGTGCGTTTCTGGATGAGGTATCGAATATATCGCTTCCCCTACTTATACCTCCCGAGGAGATCACGAATGTAAAATTAGAGAGATTCGAGCGCGCACGGAGGCTTTCCGGCAGTCGTTCTTCCCGCGAACCATACGTGCCTGGAACAGTAAAGGGAGGTAATGACAGTGGCACGTAAAGTGCTCTCCGCCACGCACCGTTGGGTGGCTTGCTGAGTATAAATGTAGATGTAGATGTAGATGTAGATGTTGGAAACGATCTGAAACAAGTTTCATCCGACCAAATGACTTTCTTCCAACGCTCCAGTGTGCGGGTTCTACGGCTCTGATACCACATTTCCCTGAAAATTCGATACGGACGGCTTAGCTACCTCATTTCCCAGTATATTCAATATAAAGTTAAAAGCGTTGTAGTAGAGAAAATATTGTCAACACTGTACTGAGTCCTCTGTCTGTTACACTCTTACTCTCATCATCATTATCATCGTCATTATCATCATCATTATCATCATCATCAGTGTTCTGCCCAAAGGCATGTTTTCACATGCTCTTCTGTCTTCTGACACCCTCTCCATGCCCGCGTTATTCGAGCTTCCCTTTGCATCGTCTATCATCTTGTACCTCCTCCTTCCTTCTCCCATGAGTTAGAACTTCCAAAGCAAAAATACTGCCGCCTCAACGGATGTCCCATCTAGTTCTTCTTATTTTCTTTCATAACCGGCAGCAGTCTTGTCCGAACTGAACCCTACCCAACACTCTTTCGTTTTAGCACACTGGACTCGCATTCGCGAGGACGGCGGTTTAAACGCGTCTCCAGCCATCCTGATTTAGGTTTTACCTGATTTCCCTACATCGTTTCAGGCAAATGCCGGGATGGTTCCTGTGGTGTCACCGCCAGACTCCACACTTGCTAGGTGGTAGCCTTTAAATCGGCCGCGGTCCGTTAGTATACGTCGGACCCGCGTGTCGCCACTGTCAGTGATTGCAGACCGAGCGCCGCCACACGGCAGGTCTAGAGAGACGTCCTAGCACCCGCCCCAGTTGTACAGCCGACTTTGCGATGCTGCACTGACAACTACGCTCTCATTTGCCGAGACGATAGTTAGCATAGCCATCAGCTACGTCATTTGCTACGACCTAGCAAGGCGTCATATTCAGTTTATCTTGAGATTGTTATTAATGTACAGTCAAGAGCGATGTACACCAATTATGGATTAAAGTTAAGTATTCCCACAGCAACGTACTTTATTTGCTAGACTCAAATCCTTTAACTGTTGCAGACCTCGCGCCAGCCTGCGTGAGCTTAAGCGCGTGCCTTTCGGCTACCTCCGAGTGGCTTGGCTGTCTTGCCAAGTCACTACAGTTCCTTTGAAAGGGCACGGCCGATTTCCTTCCCCATCCTTCCCTAATCCGAGCTTGCGCTCCGTCTCTAATGACCGCGTTATCGACGGGACGTTAGACACAAATTTCCTCCTCCACTCTTTCGTTACTTCTAGCCCTTCGTCTCCTTTGTCCTCCACGTCTACATCTCAAATGCTTCTAGTTCTTTTCCTTTTTTTTCATCCTCTCTTCTCAGGGTCCATGTTTCGGCTCCGTAGAGTGCCGCATTCCAGACAAACACATCAATATAATCAGCAAGTTAAATCAAAGTATTTTGAAGTATTTAAATAGTAGTTACATGTTAAATACATTTCGAAATAGAAGCTACTGGAAACCAACACAAATGCCCGTTTTCAAGACAAGTGAAACCGCTATTAGTTTAAATAAACACAGTTCATTTTAATTTGCAAGTAACACGTGTTCCACAGTAAAAGCTCTATTCCTGCTTCAGGGTGTAAGATGATGCGCGACTGACGAAATATGGCTTAACTATCCATAAGTTATATAAACAGTTCCAAAAATGTACAGCATTGTACACATTAGAACATTCTCTACCTGAAGAATTAACAATAGCTGTAATGTATTATGCAGCACGTAAAATGAATCGAATGTCTCACAATAACAAGTGTAGAAAATACCGGAAACTGCTTATCATGATCTCTTGTGTGCGTTCCTTCATCAACGCGCTAGACGGAAGTTCCGGCAAAAAAAGTCTCGTGTTGTTAGATATATCACCCTCCTGATACAACACTCTCCCGAAGATGAACGCTTTTGTCTTTTGATCGTCCTACTCTGCCGAATGCTTCCACAATGTTTTCAAATCTAAGTTTCAGTTTTATCAAAGTGTCTTGATTTTTCTCAAGTCTTGGTTCCATCGTCAAGTGAAACTTCGGAACTGTCTCTCTCACGCCTTTCCTAAAGCCAGACTGACCACCTAACAGTTCGTCGCTTTCCTTTTCCATTCTCCTGTTTAATACTGGGAAGACAGAAAATAGGTAATTCTAGTACAAGCTACCTTCCACGCTATACGCTTGGGAAGTACATACGTATAATCGTATACAGGAGTGTATAAAATATATTTAATGTGTTTAACAGCAGTCGCTACAGAAAGTGAATCTGTGCTACAAAAGCAACTCACTATTACCGAGTCTATTGTGATACGTATTAGTATAGTAAATGCATAGGTCTGAAATGAGCTGCTGTCTACGTTTTACTGTAACCGAAAGTGGATAGGTACTTCTGCTCGAAATCATCGTGAAGTTTCGGAAAGCGAAATAAAACGGCTCTAAATTCCTCACTGGAGCGAAAGACTGCGGGTACTGTGCTCCCACCACCGCGTATATTCTTCCGGTGCGCAATTTTGGGTGATGGTTTTTTGATGGAGCTTAGATTGCATAAACGCGGTTTCGCCCGGAAGGAACGCAACGTCGTATTACGCTATTGCTTCCGTATAGAAACAATATCGAATCAGCAATTTCGCATCCGGAGCAAATATGCTTTTAATGAATAAGCAATCAACGGAGATTACGTCCGACACGGTACGAACACCTTTTACGAAGGTTGAGAGAACATTTTAGGGTTGTCTCGCCAGGAAAGGTTTCATGAGGAAGTGAACGAATATGTGGAGCAGATGATATGAATACTTTCGTATTAAAAAGGGAAACAGACCACAAAAAAAGTGTTAAAATGGCTCTGAGCACTATGGGACTTAACATTTGAGGTCATCAGTCCCCTAGATTTAGAACTAATTATGCCTAACTAAGGACATAACACACAACCATGTCCGAGACAGGATTCGAACCTGCGACCGCAGCATCTGGGCGGTTCAAGACTGAAGCGCCTAGAACCGCTCGGCCACATCGGCCGGCAAACAGACCCCCTTTCGGCGGGGCGGGTTGGTTTCTCACTATCGTATGTCCACCTACCTGGAGGGTTTTCACGTTGTCTGCCCCTTCATTCTGCGATGATGGATACTTGTTTAACCGACAAGAGCTGCGTTGACGAAAATTCGACTAAATACCTACCACGCAAAGGCCACATAACACTAGTCCCTGGCCAGTAGCTTAAAGTTAGCTAAACTATCGAGCGTTCAGTATTCTTGCATGACTCGTTTGAAAAAAAAAAGTCTAAAATTTCCTTTGTTGTCATTACGACTCGGAAAAAGGCTATCAAGTCCATATTTAATATCCCGACATTAATTATGCAATGTTGGCGACTATTTCCGTCACAAAACCAGAAGGTATTTAGTTCAACCAGTATTCCGAACGTCCGAAACAGTCACTGACCCTCGACTACTTGCGAGTTAACATATTCAGTCGTTCAGTAGGCTTCTTGTAAAGACGCGCTTGCCATAATGTCTCGTAATTTGTACGAAACACGCCACGTGGTGTTAATGCACGATATGAAATGTTCACACGCGAATATCTCCTAAAAAGAACCACTCACAAAGCTCAAACTTTCAGAAAATACTCAACACTGTAGTCGCTCATCGTCAACGACACAAGAACCGATCAAACTTGCGGATTTCTTCATTTCGGAACAAATTTGATCAGCGCGGTTCAACATAGGTGTTTAGCAAAAGACGACTCGCGAGCGAATATATCGACGCATATATCTGAGGCACAAAGCCCTACACAAACGCACAGGAAATGCTGAATTCCTACTGGCTAGTATGTTAATCAGCCAGACCATCTTCAGCACTTCCATTCACGCGGTATTCCTAATGTCAAATAATCACATTACCACTAGTAATTTAAAGCAGGAATTTCATAATTCTTAAACTGAATAAAATTTAATGTAATCAAGATACGGCTCCTTCCCACAAAATAAGTTACTAATAAATTTAATACTCAGCGCCCCTTCTGGCTGCCTTTTACAAAATCAAGCTCACTCGGACACACGTCCCAGATTCCCCTATTGCACAACAACTTCCTCACACATACGTTTCCATAGGTTTAACAAAATACCGCATTCTCGCTTTACGTATGTCCCCCATACGCCCTGTCAGTCTCCCCAAAACACTCATACAACCAAAACACGTTGAAATAATAATTTTCATAAAGTACTTGTAATTAAGTCGGAAATCTATTGTAATGAATTTAAAAAATCTTCCAGAAAATTAGATTTTATGAACCTGTTCTCTTGGTTGTAGTTACAATTGATACTAGATGAATACATTACAACTCCCACTTAGTTTCACAAAGGCAGCGCGGTTATTACCTATTTTAAGTAAAAATTTATATCCCCAAAAGTATTGAAGTTATTGATTTTTAGTTGCAGTGGTATGGTTGTTTACCCACAGAATTTGGTATACTAAGTATGAAAAAGATCGATTAATATTTAATAGTACTACTTCAATACATCCAACGTATGTGAAACCCAGCTTGCGCTATTCGTCCACGAGACTTGGAGGGCCATATACACGGGTCCCAGGTAAATGCCGTGTTTCTTGACTTCAGCAAGATGTTTGATACAGTTCCCCACAGTCATTTAATGAACAAATTAAGAGCATATGGACTATCAGACCAATTGTGTGATTGAAGAGTTCCTCGATAACAGAACGCAGCATGTCATTCTCAATGGAGAGAAGTGTTCCGAAGTAAGAGTGATTTCAGGTGTGCCGCAGGGGAGTGTCGTAGGACCGTTGCCATTCACAATATATATAAATGACCTTGTGGATAACATCAGAAGTTCACTGAGGCTTTTTAAGGATGATGCTGTAGTATATCGAGAGGTTGTAACAATGGAAAATTGTACTGGAATGCAGGAGGATCTCCAACGAATAGACGCATGGTGCAGGGAATGGCAGTTGAATCTCAATGTAGACAAGTGTAATGTGCTGCGAATACATAGAAAGATAGATCCCTTATCATTTAGCTACAATATAGCAGGTCAGCAAATGGAAGCAGTTAATTCCATAAATTATCTGGGAGTACGCATAAGGGGTGATCTAAATTGGAATGACCAAATAAAATTAGTCGTCGGTAAAGCAGATGCCAGACTGAGATTCATTGGAAGAATTCTAAGGAAATGCAATCCGAAAACAAAGGAAGTGGGACATAGTACACTTCTCCGCCCACTGCTTGCTCACCGGTGTGGGATCCGTACCAGACAGGGTTGATAGAAGACATAGAGAAGGTCCAACGGAGAGCAGCGCGCTTCGTTACAGGATCATTTAGTAATCGCGAAAGCGTTACGGAGATAAAAGATAAACTCTAGTGGAAGACTCTGCAAGAGAGACACTCAGTAGCTCGATACGGGCTTTTGTTGAAGTTTGGAGAATATATCTTCCAATCCCAAAGAAAGCAGGTGTTGACAGATATGAAAACTACCGAACTATCAGTTTAATAAGTCACAGCTGCAACATACTAACGCGACTTCTTTACAGACGAATGGAAAAACTGGTAGAAGCCGACCTCGGGGAAGATCAGTTTGGATTCCGTAGAAATGTTGGAACACGTGAGGCAATACTGACCCTACGACTTATCTTAGAAGAAAGATTAAGGAAAGGCAAACCTACGTTCCTAGCATTAGTAGACTTAGAGAAAGCTTTTGACAATGTTGACTGGAATACCCTCTTTCAAATTCTGAAGGTGCCAGGGATAAAATACAGGGCGCGAAAGGCTATTTACAAATTGTACAGAAAGCAGATGGCAGTTATAAGAGTCGAGGGGTATGAAAGGGAAGCAGTGGTTGGGAAGGGAGTGAGACAGGGTTGTAGCCTATCCCCGATGTTGTTCAGTCTGTATATTGAGCAAGCAATAAAGGAAACAAAAGAAAAGTTCGGAGTAGGTATTAAGATCCATGAAGAAGAAATAAAAACTTTGAAGTTCGCCGATGACATTGTAATTCTATCAGACACAGCAAAGGATTTGGAAGAGCAGTTCAACGGAATGGATAGTGTCTTGAAAGGAGGGTATAAGATGAACATCAACAAAAGCAAAACGAGGATAATGGAATTATTCGAATTAAGTCGGATGATGCTCAGGGAATTAGATTAGGAAATGAGACACTTAAAGCAGTAAAAGAGATGTGCTATTTGGGGAGCAAAATAACTGATGATGGTCGAAGTAGAGAGGATATAAAATGTAGAATGGCAATGTCAAGGAAAGCGTTTCTGAAGAAGAGAAATTTGTTAACATCGAGTATAGATTTAAATGTCACGAAGTCGTTTCTGAAAGTATTTGTATAGAGTGTAGCCATGTATGGAAGTGAAACCTTGGCGATAAATACACTCCTGGAAATGGAAAAAAGAACACATTGACACCGGTGTGTCAGACCCACCATACTTGCTCCGGACACTGCGAGAGAGCTGTACAAGCAATGATCACACGCACGGCACAGCGGACACACCAGGAACCGCGGTGTTGGCCGTCGAATGGCGCTAGCTGCGCAGCATTTGTGCACCGCCGCCGTCAGTGTCAGCCAGTTTGCCGTGGCATACGGAGCTCCATCGCAGTCTTTAACACTGGTAGCATGCCGCGACAGCGTGGACGTGAACCGTATGTGCAGTTGACGGACTTTGAGCGAGGGCGTATAGTGGGCATGCGGGAGGCCGGGTGGACGTACCGCCGAATTGCTCAACACGTGGGGCGTGAGGTCTCCACAGTACATCGATGTTGTCGCCAGTGGTCGGCGGAAGGTGCACGTACCCGTCGACCTGGGACCGGACCGCAGCGACGCACGGATGCACACCAAGACCGTAGGATCCTACGCAGTGCCGTAGGGGACCGCACCGCCACTTCCCAGCAAATTAGGGACACTGTTGCACCTGGGGTATCGGTGAGGACCATTCGCAACCGTCTCCATGAAGCTGGGCTACGGTCCCGCACACCGTTAGGCCGTCTTCCGCTCACGCCCCAACATCGTGCAGCCCGCCTCCAGTGGTGTCGCGACAGGTGTGAATGGAGGGTCGAATGGAGACGTGTCGTCTTCAGCGATGAGAGTCGCTTCTGCCTTGGTGCCAATGATGGTCGTATGCGTGTTTGGTGCCGTGTAGGTGAGCGCCACAATCAGGACTGCATACGACCGAGGCACACAGGGCCAACACCCGGCATCATAGTGTGGGGAGCGATCTCCTACACTGGCCGTACACCACTGGTGATCGTCGAGGGGACACTGAATTGTGCACGGTACATCCAAACCGTCATCGAACCCATCGTTCTACCATTCCTAGACCGGCAAGGGAACTTGCTGTTCCAACAGGACAATGCATGTCCGCATGCATCCCGTGCCACCCAACGTGCTCTAGAAGGTGTAAGTCAACTACCCTGGCCAGCAAGATCTCCGGATCTGTCCCCCATTGAGCATGTTTGGGACTGGATGAAGCGTCGTCTCACGCGGTCTGCACGTCCAGCACGAACGCTGGTCCAACTGAGGCGCCAGGTGGAAATGGCATGGCAAGCCGTTCCACAGGACTACATCCAGCATCTCTACGATCGTCTCCATGGGAAAATAGCAGCCTGCATTGCTGCGAAAGGTGGATATACACTGTACTAGTGCCGACATTGTGCATGCTCTGTTGCCTGTGTCTATGTGCCTGTGGTTCTGTCAGTGTGATCATGTGATGTATCTGACCCCAGGAATGTGTCAATAAAGTTTCCCCTTCCTGGGACAATGAATTCACGGTGTTCTTATTTCAATTTCCAGGAGTGTAGTTTAGACAAGAGGAGAATTGAAGCTATCGAAATGTGGTGCTACAGAAGAATGTTAAAGATTAGATGGGTAGATCACATAACTAATGAGCAGGTATTGAATAGAATTGGGGAGGAAAGGAGCTTGTGGCACAACTTGACTAGAAGAAGGGATCGGTTGGTAGGACATGTTCTGAGACATCGAGGGATCACCAATTTAGTATCGGAGGGCAGCGTAGAGGGTAAAAATCGGAGAGGGAGAACAAGAGATGAATATACTAAACAGATTCAGAAGGATGTAGGTTGCAGTAGGTACTGGGAGATGAAGAAGCTTGCACAGGATAGAGTAGCATGGAGAGCTGCATCAAACCAGTCTCAGGACTGAAGACCACAACAACAACAACAACCTTCACCGAGGAGTCAAGCAGTATATTGCTCCCTCCTACGCATATCTCGCGAAGAGACCATGACGATAAAATCAGAGACATTAGAGCCCACACAAAGGCATACCGACAATCTTTCTTTCTACGAACAATAAGAAACTGGAATAGACGGGAGAACCGATGGAGGTACTCAAGGTACCCTCCGCTACACACCGTCAGGTGGTTTGTGCGGAGTGTAGATGTAGATTGCAAGTACACGGCTCGCTTGGCCCAGTACCCAGCATCAGCTGTGCCAGAGTTGGAACCAAAAATCTGATCTCTTCCCGGATTACGCTTTCAACGCGAGATGACAACTCGTAATAATTTGCTACGTTACACCACTTGCACCTGAGGAGAATGTTCCACTGTTGGTGACTTAGGGATTCCTCACTGCACGTATTCACCTTGTATTGCTCAAAAAATACGTTTCCTACGAATTTGATCAGCTAAGGAAGCTGTTGAATTCGTACAGAAGCGTGAAAGAACAACTGGGTGCGAGGGTTCTTATTAAGTTTTAATAACCATCTCGAAAAAATAATGTAATTATTATTATTTTTTTTTCTTTTATGTCTGCAAGCCTAGCCCACATTGAAATTTTCGTGCAATAGTACAGTAGTTCGCCGCTACGGGGATCACAGATACAATGGTGCCGCATAATGGTGAAGTTTTAATGGCATATCCCACTTTCGTTCAACTGTAGCTCATATAGCCAGCATGCATTTCATATTCAGTTTGGCGCGCGGGGTAGCCGTGCGGTCTGGGGCGTCTTGTCACGGTCCGTGCGGCTTCCCCCGTCGAAGGTTCGAGTCCTCCCTCGGGCATGAGTGTGTCTGTTGTCCATTGCGTAAGTCAGTTTTAGTAGTGGGTAGGCTTAGGGACCGATGACCTCAGCAGTTTGGTCCTATAAGACCTTACCACAAATTTTAATTTTTTCATATTCAGTTTACTTCTTTGTCGTCAGTTATTTTAGTGGCTCTGGCAGCATAACTTCTCCACTACCTGCAGTCTCATTTCTAATCCAATTCCCCAATATCAACTGCTATACAATGGACAATAATATGGACACAGCAAAACAACATTACCATGCCTGTTATGGCATAGGAAACTCGTTGGCAGTTTAACACCTTCCAATCGTCTCGGAATGGACGAATACAGGTCCTGTGTCGTCGATACAGTAACAGCCAAAGCTACAAGATTCACTTTTTACTTAATTCGAGTTACCTGGGCCCGTTTTCAAACCATCGAGCCATGCAAAACAGTGTTTTCCGAAATAAGACCTGTATGGTTTTCAAGGGAATCATACACCAATCTTCCTGGAAAATACCACATCTCGGAAAAAGAAGTAACAGAATTAAATTCTTGTTTGTTTAGTAGCGATGGTGGAGGTGCATAGCCTTTATTTTCAAATGATTCAAATGGCTGAGCACTATGGGACTGAACTTCTAAGGTCATCAGTCCGCTAGAACTTAGAACTACTTAAACGTAACTGACCTAAGGACATCACACACATCCATGCCCGAGGCAGGATTCGAACCTGCGACCGTAGCAGCAGCGCGGTTCCGGACTGAAGCGCCTAGAACCGCTCGGTCACAGCGGCCGGCGCCTTTATTTTCAAGAACGCGTTTCTCATGGGGTTTCAGTATTTTTGTCCAACCCCTTGTAATTCGACTACGTATTCTTTTTACCTCTTTACTGTCTCTGACAGAATATTGCAACTTTATCGCCAAAATTTCTGCTCTCAAACACAAATTCTTCCTCGAAATTTTCTATGATTTCCTTCGTAGATGTTCAGTATACTGCTGAAATAACATCGGCGATAGGTTATTAATTTTGTAACTTACATTTTCACGTCCGTCTTTTCTTTGGGCGTGTATTTTAATATGGTTTTTGGAATCCTTGTTTCTTCCATTCGTTCCTTACACTCGTTCCGGTATTGTTTATGTTCGTCTATTTTGTCATGCACTGCAAAAAATGTTCACTTTCTGTCTAAAGTTTTCGTCAGGAATCTTAAGTTATCGTAAGCTTTCCCTGGTCGGAAAAATTTCATTTCAGCCCCCTGAAGATGGTAAGAATCTTTCTCTTCGTAAACCAGTACTGACTACCGTACATAAAAACAGATACCTTGCAGAATTTAATTTTCATGCCTCTTCGTGTATTTATTAGTATTCTGCTTATGGCACCATATGCCACATATAATCTCTAATATCTCTCTAATTTAACACCCACATCTTCGTTATAAGTAATATAGCTTCCTAGGTGACTGGAGTGCTGACCTTATTCCAAAATCTTATCTCCACTTACAATTTTGGGTACTTCCCAGGGAATAACATTCTCTTAGTTTTATATGCTACTGGCTTAAAATCACAATACTTTCCAACAAATTTTAGACAATAAATATATTTTTGTAGTTCGTCTTCAGAACTGGCCATTAATACAGTGTCGTCGGCATACAGCATTATATTAATATGTTTATTCTTGTTTACGTACATATCCCATCTGGCGCTAATTCTTTCCATTTTTCGATTGAATTTTCTGTAAGAATATTAAAAAGAGTAGATGATAACGTATACCTTTGGCTCACATCTTGGTTTGTTGAAATCTTTTCCCCTGAGTAAGTTCCATTATAGAGCCTCTTGCTGCAATTTAGTAAGTCATCTGGGTCTCGACGTTTTTCCATAATTTTCCATGAGGTCTCTCTGTGCAACCATGTCAGATGTTTAAAAAAAAACCTATAAAAATTAGCTACTTAAATTCTCTTATTTTCTGAAATGTTTATCGCACGGCAAAACCCAGTAAACCTCCGACTCCGTAAAGAAGCGAACTGCGCTCTATAAAACAGTTCCAAACTTCTGATTGCTTTACAAGTGGGTTAATTTGTTAACTATTTGATGTTAAGCGTGTAAGAAATAAAAATTTAGAAAAAGTTTGAATTGCTGTCCAAGATTCGGTGGGAGTCGCTAATTGGTTTCATTATCAAACAGTGGAGAGGGACAGTGTGAGTAATTTGGATTCCGTTTCAATCAAAAGCTACCTTTTCAGGCATCTCAGTATTTATGACGTCATAATCCCCGTAGTAGCAGCAGTATGGAAGTAACACGGTACATGAAATCGTCGTACCTGAGGCGAAATTTGTACAGTACCCACAACGAAAAGGTAGTAACCGATATAAATTTTCCGTTTCACTGTTTTGTGGGAATCGTCAGCAAGAACAAGTTTCGTGAATGTGTGCAAATACGTGAAGGTCGCTCATTCTCAAATACTGGATGAATATAGTCCGGGTATTTTCACACTGAGTTGCGCTCCTCTCTGTCCGAACAGATCCTAACTGCACCGACCGACCGCCGTGTCGTCCTCAGTTGGGTCACTGGACGCGTATGGGCGTGTGGACAGCACACCGCTCTCCCGGCCGTATGTCAGTTTACGAGACCGGAGCCGCTACTTCTCAGCCAAGTAGCTCCTCAGTTTGCCTCACAAGGGCTGAGTGCACCCCGCTTGCCAACAGCGCTCTGCAGACCGGATGGTCACCCATCCAAGTGCTAGCCCTGCCCGACAGCGCTGATCTGACGGGGACCGGTGTTAACACCGCGGCTAGGCCGTTGGCCAGTGCGTAACACTACATTAAGTCACATACACAGTTTCTGACTGTAAAACTTGATTTGCTGTGTTAAACCTATGACATTATTTCTCTTAATGAGTAAATTACAACAGCATTTTAATCTGGTCAATAATTACATGAAAAATAGAAAATCAATTTTTTGGTGCCTCTGGAATACACTAGGTGGGCAACTTGCTCCAACTGAAGTTGTGTTATAGAGCTCCATGTTATCAATTACGACTGTCCTCTTAATACACTACTGGCCATTAAAATTGCTACACCACGAAGATGACGTGCTCAGACGCGAAATTTAACCGACAGGAAGAAGATGCTGTGATATGCAAATGATTAGCTTTTCAGAGCATTCACACAAGGTTGGCGCCAGTGGTGACACCTACAACGTGCTGACATGAGGAAAGTTTCCAACCGATTTCTCATACACAAACTGCAGTTGATCGACGTTGACTGGTGAAACGTTGTTGTGATGCCTCGTGTAAGGAGGAGAAATGCGTACCATCACGTTTCCGACTTTGAGAAAGGTCGGATTGTAGCCTATCGCGATTGCGGTTTATCGTATCGCGACATTGCAGCTCGCTTTGGTCGAGATCCAATGACTGTTAGCAGAATATGGGATCGGTGGGTTCAGGAGCGTAATACGGAACGCCGTGCTGCATCCCAACGGCCTCGTATCACTAGCAGTCGAGATGACAGGCATCTTATCCGCATGGCTGTAACGGATCGTGCAGCCACGTCTCGATCCCTGAGTCAACAGATGGGGACGTTTGCAAGATATCAACCATCTGCACGAACATTTCGATGACGTTTGCAGCAGCATGGACTATCAGCTCGGAGACCGTGGCTGCGGTTACCCTTGACGCTGCATCACAGACAGGAGCGCCTGGGATGGTGTACTCAATGACGAACCTGGGTGCACGAATGGCAAAAGTCATTTTTACGGATGAATCCAGGTCATGTTTACAGCATCATGACGGTCGCATCCGTGTTTGGCGACATCGCGGTGAACGCACATTGGAGGCGTGTATTCGTCATCGCCATACTTGCGTATCACCCGGCGTGATGGTATGGGTTGCCAATGGTTACACGTCTCGGACACCTCTTGTTCACACTGACGGGCCTTTGAACACTGGACGCTACATTGCAGATGTGTTACGATCCGTGGCTCTACCCTTCATTCGATCCCTGTGAAACCGTACATTTCAGCAGGATAATGCACGACTGCGTGTTACAGGTCCTGTACGGGCCTTTCTGGATACAGAAAACGTTCGACTGCTGCCCTGACCAACACATTCTCCAGATCTGTCACCAATTGAAAACGTCTGGTCAATGGTGGGCGAGCAACTGGCTCGTCACAATACGCCAGTCACTACTGTTGATGAACTGTGGTATCGTGTTGAAGCTGCATGGGCAGCTGTACCTGTACACGCCATAAGCTTTGTTTGACTCAATGACCAGGCGTATCAAGGCAGTTATTACGGCCAGAGGTTGTTGTTCTGGGTACTGATTTCTCTGGATCTATGCACCCAAATTGCGTGAAAATGTAATCACATGTTAGTTACAATATAATATATTTGTCCAATGAATACGTGTTTATCATCTGCATTTCTTCTTGGTATAGCAATTTTAATGGCCAATAGTGTATTTTATTTATAATGATTTTGCGTCTTCATTCTACTCCAATCAGCA
The DNA here is from genome assembly GCF_023864345.2 of Schistocerca serialis cubense. Taxonomy (NCBI): domain Eukaryota; kingdom Metazoa; phylum Arthropoda; class Insecta; order Orthoptera; family Acrididae; genus Schistocerca; species Schistocerca serialis. The sequence goes on along the minus strand of NC_064649.1, from coordinate 19,996,098 downwards.
TTGTCAAAAGCGTTTCCTAAATCTACAAAAGCAAAGATTATAGTATTTTTAATTCCTTACTGTCCCAACGAACATCGTCGATGCTCGTTGGTGGGCGCTGACCACGAAATATTTACAGTACGCGATGTATTATGAAGGTTAACAACTCTCGCGAAAGAAAAGCGACGCATATGAAATGTGTGGCGTGAGATACGCTGCAGAATCCCAGGGGACGAGATGTAATTAACAGCGAAGCAAAGTGTACCATTGTTTGTTCCCCACATATAATAGTTGACGCTTGCGTTCTGAATACCACACACACAGCTGCGCGGCACATTTCGTCCTCCGAGGGCTTGTAAACAGTTGTTGTTCTAAACAAAACACTAGTACTGGATAATTAAACGAGCCAGCGTTCCGAGAGTGAACTGAGCACTACATAGTTTCAACTAGTGCTCCATGGAAAAAATGCTACAGCGTCGCTTTTATAAAGACAAAAATTACTAAAACCCGTAGTACTGTATAAAAACAAGATCTGCTTAATTTCCTTACCAAGAGACGCGAAAAGCTCTTGAGCGAATAACTTCAATGTTTTTTACAGTACGTTCTAATAAACAGTGCTGTGGACGTATAGGTGTATAAGTGCTGATACGGTGTGACAATTATTGAACTATATGAAATTAAATCGTCATAGCTTCTGAACGCTTTACGTTAGGACATCCAAACTGCACGGTTGGCGGCGGTGCATGATGGGAATTACGAGGGTAACTCCAAAAGAAATGCACACTATTTTTGTAAAAATACAGTTTTCATCCTGCATGTGTGAAAGTTTTACAGTGTGCAGATACATCCTTCCCACTTGTTTTCAAACTTAGTTCAACCTGTTCCCGTGAGTGGTGCCGTCGCAGCCTGTCTTCACGATGGCCGCTACACTAGACGTTCGTCAGAACCAACGTGCTGTCATAGAACTCCTGTGCTGTGAAAACGAGACAGTGGGAAACGTCCACAAGAGGTTGAGAAAGGTGTACGGAGGTGCTGCTGTCGATCGCAGTACAGTTAGTCGGTGGGCAAGCAGGTTACGTGATGAAAGCGGGCACGGCAATATTGAGGATTGTCCTCGCAGCGGCAAGCCTCGTACTGCACACACTCCAGACAATATGCAGAGAGTTAACGAATTGGTGACTGCTGACAGACGCATCACAGTGAACTAATTGTCACGCTACGTTGGGATAGGGGAAGGAAGTGTTTGCAGAAGACTGAAAGTGTTGGCGTTAAAAAAGGTTTGTGCCAGGTGGGTTCCCAGGATGTTGACACTGGCTCACAAAGAAACAAGAAAAACGGTATGCAGCGAACTTTTGGAACAATACGAGAATGGTGGAGATGAATTTCTTGGAAGAATTGTGACAGGTGATGAAACATGGCTCCATCATTTTTCACCAGAGACGAAGAGGTAATGAATGGGATGGCACCATGCAAATTCACCCAAGAAAACAGGTACATAACCATACTTTCTACGGTGTTTTCCGCTTCCGAAGGACTCTTGCTTGCGCTCATCATGCCAAGTGGAACCACCACAAATTCTGATGCATCTGTGACGACACTGGAGAAACTTCAAGCTCGACTGAGTCGTGTTCGACCACATCGGCAAAAGCAGGATGTTTTGCTGTTGCCCAACAATGCACGGCCACATGTCAGTCAAAAAACCATGGAAGCGATCACAAAACTCGGATGGACAACACTGAAACACCCGCCTTATAGTCCTGACCTGGCTCCGTGTGATTATCATCTCTCTGGGAAACTGAAAGACTCTCTTCGTGGAACAAGGTTTGAAGATGATGACTCCCCTGTGCACGCTGCCAAACAGTGCCTCCAACAGGTTGGTCTACAATTTTACCGTGCGGGTATACAGGCGCTGGTTCCAAGATGACGGAAGACAGTTGAAAGGGATGGAAATTATGTGGAGAAAGGAAAATATAGTTCCTAAAGGATGTATCTACACACTGTAAAACTTTCAAACATGTAGAATGGAAGATGGATTTAAAAAAAAAAATAGTGTGCATTTCTTGCCGCTCGAACTGTCAACATTACTGCTAAGAGTATCCTACGACTTCCACATCCCTGGCAACGGCTTATACACAATGCTGGTGACTACTCTGAAGATCAGTGAAACTTTGGAACACGTATCTATTTTGTACGTGCTGTATATAAATAGTTGCCACTATAAAAGTTCCAACCTTCGTATTACTCACGGATCATGTTACCCATGAATGAATGTATAAAACCGGGGTAAGTATGTTCAGTCTTATCTCAAACGGCGAACAAAGAACTACGTAACTGATGGCTATTTCTGTTTCATGTTGGCGGCACGTCCAGTGCACTACGGTCAAGCCGTATGTATTCATGTTCTATGACGAACAACGGCGGTAAACCATGACACACTGGCGATGGGCAAAAGTTGGATTTCACCAATGGGCGCAACTCTACCAACTTTCGCTGCATATCGATAGATTACAACACATGCCGCCACAGGAAAGAACAAACTTGGAGCGTCACTTCTGCGTGCTATATTACGTAAAAAGTACTAAATGGTTCCTGAAGAGATACGATCCTCACAATTTCAGTGTCTGATGATCAATGTACGTATAGGGGTGCTACATCGACATCTACATCTACATCCACATACATACTCCGCAACCCACCATACGGTGCGTGGCGGAGGGTACCTCGTACCACAACTAGCATCTCCTCTCCCTGTTCCACTCCCAAACAGAACGAGGGAAAAATGACTACCTATATGCCTCTGTACGAGCCCTAATCTCTTATGTTATCTTTGTGGTCTTTCTGCGAAATATAAGTTGGGGGCAGTAAAATTGTACTGCAGTCAGCCTCAGATGCTGGTTCTCTAAATTTCCTCAGTAGCGATTCACGAAAAGAACGCCTCCTTTCCTCCAGAGACCCACCCGAGTTCCTGAAGCATTTCCGTAATACTCGCGTGATGATGAAACCTACCAGTAGCAAATCCAGCAGCCCGCCTCTGGATTGCTTCTATGTACTCCCTCAATCCGACCTCATAGGGATCCCAAACGCTCGAGCACTACTCAAGAATAGGTCGTATTAGTGTTTTATAAGCGGTCTCCTTTACAGATGAACCACATCTTCCCAAAATTCTACCAATGAACCGAAGACGACTATCCGCCTTCCCCACAACTGCCATTACATGCTTCTCCCACTTCATATCGCTCTGCAATGTTACGCCCAAATATTTAATCGACGTGACTGTGTCAAGAGCTACACTACTAATGGAGTATTCAAACATTACGGGATTCTTTTTCCTATTCATCTGCATTAATTTACATTCACCTGTATTTAGAGTTAGCTGCCATTCTTTACACCAATCACAAATCCTGTCCAAGTCATCTTGTATCCTCCTACAGTCACTCAACGACGACACCTTCACGTACACCACAGCATCTTCAGCAAACAGCCGCACATTGCTATCCACCCTACCCAAAAGATCATTTATGTAGATAGAAAACAACAGCGGACCTACCACACTTCCCTGGGGCACTCCAGATGACACCCTCACCTCCGATGAACACTCACCATCGAGGACAACGTACTGGGTTCTATTACTTAAGAGCGAGCCACTCACATACTTGGGAACCAATCCCATATGCTCGTACCTTAGAAGTCTGCAGTGGGGCACCGGGTCAAACGCTTTCCCTAAGTCTAGGAATATGGCATTCGTCTGATACCCTACATCCATAGTTCGCAAGGTATCATGTGAAAAAAGGGCGAGTTGCGTTTCGCAGGAGCGATGCTTCCTAAAGCCGTGCTGATGCATGGACATCAACTTCTCTGTCTCAAGGAAATTCATTATATTCGAACTGAGAATATGCTCGAGAATCCTGCAACAAACTGATTTTAAGGATATTGATCTGTAATTTTGAGGATCCGTCCTACTATCCTTCTTATATACAGGCGTCACCTGCGTTTTTTTCCAGTCGGGACTTTACTTTGGGGAAGAGACTGGCGATAAATGCAAGCTAAGTAAGGAGCCAATGCAGTAATCTCTGTAAAACCGAATTGGAATTCCATTATGACCTGGCGATTTATTTGTTTTCAACCCATTCAGCTGCTTCACAACCCCAGGGATGTCTATCACTATGTCCTCCATACGGGAATACATCTACACCTGTACTCCGCAAGACACATGGTAGTATGTGGTGGAGGGTACTTTCTGGTCCCGGTGACCCTAGTCCCCTGTTCCACTCGCGAATGGTGGGTGGGAAAAATTACTGTCGATGAACTGCTATAGTATTAGCTCTTGTTTGTCAAGGTTTTTCATTTTGCTCGTTCCTCGAGACGATGTGGGAGAAATTTCGACTCTTTCCGTCGCGAAATTTCAACGGTAGACCTGTGTGTGATCCACAATGCCTCTGTTGTAACGTCTGCCAATGGAGTTTGCTGAGGATTTCCGCAACGCTCTCTTGCCGACTAAAAGATCCCGTGAGGAAACGCGCTGCTCTTCGCTGGAACTTCTCTATCTCTTCTAACCGTCCTACATGGTAAGGATCCCAGACGAGCTATGCTCTAGAATCGGTTGTACAAGCGCCTTGTAAGCTACTTTCTTCGTAGATGAGTTAAATTTCCTTAAAGTTCTTCCTATGACTCTCATTATAGCTTCTGCTTTTCCCACTGTTTGTTTTATCTGGTCATTCCACTTAAGGTCGATCTGGATAGTAGTTATGGTAGTTACTCTTTCCAGCAATTTGTCATCAATAGTTTAGAGTACTGAAGTGGATTTTGTGACGGTACGTCACATAAACGGACATTTGGAGAAAGGGAAAGGAAGTTTTTGTTATGAGACGTGTGAATTATAAATTATTTCAAGACTGTGTACGCGTGCGCGATGTACAACGAATAGTAAAGAACGTAAGTTATTATTATCAAAACACAAATATCGATGTAATTAACAAAACGCATTTTTTTGGGTATAATCTCTGTGTAATATAGGCCATGAATATTACAGACAATGCTTTGATTGAACTAGCTCTCCTGTTTTGTTTCGTCTAGCGGTAGGCCGCCATTGTAGTGCTGCTTGATAATTAACGCAAGTTTTATCTGTATTTTGAAAAATATAATAGAAATTGTCGTTAGAAAGTGTGTGTTATTGACTTAGTTGTCACCTCTCATGATCGCAACCATTAATTATAATTAACAAAGTTTTTACAGAACTTCGCAGTACAGGGAGCTCATCTCCCCTAGCAGGATTTAATTGGCGATTACGCTGACTGTATTATTTAATTAAAATATCACGTCATAATATTAAATGTAAATGCGAGAGACTTCTCAGTTTTGATCTTTCATTAATTTCAAAGTTAAAAAGAGTCAAAATAGATTTCGTTCATTAATATTTAGAATACTGAGTGAGTTCAGTATGTTTCATTTTGGCCGCCTAACGACAGACGAGATTCTCTCCAGTTTTGCCTTTCAAATAATGAATAAGAAATATTCAAAATCATTACATTTCGCGATATCTCAGTTAATCTTTATGTTATTTGGTACATAAATAACCAGTAGCCCCTGAGACCCATATTAATAATTACACTTGGCGTAAGAATATGCATATTTTCTTTTCTAAACAGCAGCGCTCATGCAAACTATTTATTAGAAGGCGGTGAGTCGCACGCTGTGTTTGAAAAAAATATTATATCGTACGTACTTCGGGGCAGCCGATATCAGCAAGAGTGTTGACGCGGTATAAGTTAATTAAAAGTCTCTTGCTAGCCCACAATATTTAAAGCCACCCCAACCAAAATCATAAAATATATATAGTTATAAAAATAAAAAATATACACTTATACCGTGATAATTTCTTTCCCTGTGTATGTGAAATATATTACATTTATTCACGTTTAGGGTCAACTGCCAGAGCCTGCATCATTCATCAATCTTGTGTACGACATTTCGGGGAAATCGATACTATCTTCCGGCGTTGCTGCATCCTTATGGACAACCGTACCATCTACGAACAGTCTTAAAAAGCTTCGGTAGCTTTCTACTATACCTTGTCTCTACATTGTTAACAGTAATGGTCCTATCACACGTCCTTGGGGTACTCCGGAATTTACCTTTCCATATGTATATCTTTTTCCGTTAAGACCGACGTGCTGAGTTCTGTCTGCAAGGTACTCTGAAATTTGGTCCGATAATCGGTAAGTTCGTATTGTTTTTCACTAAAGTACAGTCTAGGTCTCTGTTCAAATGTGTGTGAAATCTTATTCGACTTAATTGCTAAGGTCATCAGTCCCAAAGTTTACACACTACTTAATCTAAATTATCCTAAGGGCAAACACACACAACCATGCCCGAGGGAGGACTTGAAACTCCGCCGGGTGTCTAGGTTTCTATTAAATGACTTCGCTCCCTATAATACAAGCGGTTCATGACCCCTGAAGTATTAGCACATATCCTTTCTTCATTTACACAGCAGGCTTCAATCAGAAAACGTGTGTGTTCCAGATGGGCAATTTCCTCCATTCGATCCTTATCCTACCCCTTTTCTATCTCTCTATCTGGAGAACGTAAAACCACGCTCGCGAAATCGCCCACGCTAAACGCCGCTCCGAACGGCAACTTTTATCCGGCTTGAGAAAGCCGCCATCAGCAAACGTAGCTTCCACAGATTCGTCTTTCCGCGGAGAGACGTGATCTGGCGCGCATATCACCCGCGATTTTTCAGCGATCGTCCGCGAGACACGGAGCAGTTCGTTTCACGCTCGGGTGCCCATCTTAAGGATTTCGCTTCTCATGGCAGGTAGAATCACATCTGACTGGTACGACGAGGCAAGAGAGATCGTATCGGCACAGAATAAATACCTACTGGAGACTGGTGTGTACCTCAATACAAATAGGCGATACTTTGGTGTTCTGTCTGAAAAAAACATTCCGTGGCACACTGCTTCTATAACATGCATCAAGGTATCGGTCATCATCCAACTGCGAACTTATCCCATGCGGTGCCCCACAGGGTTCCATCATAGGGCCTTTACTTTTTGGTATGTATGCTAGCGAATTTGATCAGAAACGTTACGAAATACCAAATTAATTTTGTTCGTAGGTAAGACCCACAAAATACCAACATAAATAATAAATCACATATAGTTTCAGAAAAATCGGTTAGCAAAATTTTCATGGACGTTAATAAGTATATCTAGCTAATTGTTTTCCACTAAAGTTTGGCAAGGCACACTGTATAGGAGGCGTGATCAAAAAGTAACAAGAATTTTTCTTTTCATTAAAGAAACTTTATTTATTCATGAACATAAACTTTGGCCCCCTCTAAGTAGCCCCCTCATATATAATACACTTATCCCAGCACGTCTGGAACTCTCTTTCCTTAATGGTGTTTGCTCCTTCAGGAATTCTGTTTTTATTTCGTCAATGGTGGCAAAAGGACGTCCTTTCACAGTTCTCTCCAGCTTCGTGGCAGAAAGATGTCGCAGGGGGCCATGTCTGGAGAATACTGTGGCTGAGGCAACATAACGGATTTTTTTTTTTTTGCCAAAAAATCGCGAACAAGTATTGAGGTGTCAGTCGGAGTATTATTGTGATGCAGTTTCCAGACTGGTTTTGCCACAGTTGTGGTCGATTTCTTCGGAATGCTTCACGCACGATGCGCATAACTTCCAGATGGCATTCTTTGCTAACTTTATGACCATAAGGCAGGAACTCATGATTCACTTTAATCGGAAAAACACCGTAAGAACAACCTTCAAGCGTGATTGAAGTTGTTGAATTTTTTTCGGTCTTGGCCCTTTAGGCAGTTTTCATTGGGACGATTAGATATCAGTTTTGATGTCGTACCCGTATACCCATGCCTCGTCACCCATCATAACAATCTTTAGAAGTTCTGGACCGTTGTCGACCTTATTCAACAATTCCTGAGCGATGTCTATGTGTTTTTAATCGAAATCCAACGATTTTAGAACAAAAATTGCTGCTACACATTTCATGTCCACAGCATCTAAAAAAATTTCTGCCGTTCGACGATTTTCCAGAACCATTTTCTTTTCTTCCACACTGTCGTCAGTGTTCTGGGGATTCCAGGCCCGTCGTTGTATTCAACGAGTTCTTGACCCTCTTTGAAACATCTAAAAAATGAGAGTGACAGAAAATGCAAAATGGCTAAGCAAGGGGGGCTAGAGAACAAATGTAAGGGCATAGAAGCATATATCACTAGGGGAAAGATAGATGCGGCCTACAGGAAAATCAAATAGACCTTCGGAGAAAAGAGAACCACCTGTATGAATATCAAGTACTCAGATGGAAAACCAGTCCTAAGCAGAGAAGGGAAAGCTAAAAGGTGGAAGGAATATATAGAAGCTCTATACATGGGAGAGGTACTTGAGGACAATAGTACAGAGATGGGAGAGAACGTAGGTCAAGATGAGATGGGAGATTTGTTACTGCGTGAAGAATTTGACAGAGCCCTGAAGGACCCAGGAATGGGGGACATTCCTTTAGAACTACTGATAGCCTTGGGAGAACCAGCTACGACAAAATTATTCCATCTAGTGAGTAAGATGTATGAGGCAGGCGAAATAGTCTCACACTTCAAGAAGAATATAATAATTCCAGTTCCAAAGAAAGCGTGTGCAGACTGATGCGAATATTACCGGACTAACAGTTTAATAAGTCATGGTCGCAAAATACTAACACGAAATCTTTACAGAAGAATGTAAAAACTGGTAGAAGCCGACCTCGGGGAAGATCGGTTTGGATTCAGCAGAAATGTAGGAACACGCGAGGCAATACTGACGCTACGACTTCTCATAGCAGATACTTTAAGAAAATGCAAACCTACGTTTGTAGACTTAGAGAAAGCTTTGGACAATGTTGAGTGGAATACTCTCGTTGACATTCTGATGGCAGCAGAGGTGAAATACAAAGGCTATTTACAATTTGTACAGAAACCAGACGGCAGTTATAAGAGTCGAGGGGCATAAAAGGGAAACAGTGGTTGAGAAGGGAGTGAGACAGGGTTGTAGCCTATCGTCAGTGTTATTCAGTATCTATATTGACCATCCGATAAAGGAAACCAATGAAAAATTTGGAGTAGAAATTAAAGTTCAACGAGAAGAAATAAACACTTTGAGGTTTGCTGACGATATTCTAATTCTCTCAGAGACAGCAAAGGACTTAGAAGACCAGTTGAAGACGAAGTTGTAAGACGACCATTCACAAAGGGAAAATAAGGATGATGCAGTGTAGTCGAATTAAATCAGGTGAGACTGAGGGGAAATAGATTAGTTAAAGAGACGCCTAAAGTGGTAGATGAGTTTTGACATTTGGGTAGCAAAATAACTGATGATGGTCAGAGTAGAAAACATATAAAATGTAGACTGACAATGGCAAGAAAAACACTTCTGAAGAGAAGAAATTTGTTAGCATCTACGATAGATTCAAGTGTCAGAAAGCCTTTTCAAAAAGTATTTTTATGGAGAATAACCACATATGCAAGTCAAACGTGAGGCTGGCATGGGATAGAGTAGCATGGATAGCTGCATCAACCCAGTCTTCGGATTGAAGATAACAACAACAACAACAACAACAAGCGAACAAGCTGACAGAAGAAGTTCACAGTAATAGACTCTTGCACTGCAACCAGATAATCAATTCATATAGGAGGAACATATCACAGAACAGCTCAAACACCTAAACAAATATGGATATTGTAAATTACTGGCGATATTGAAGTAAGAAACTAGTGATCTTCGATTACTTTCATTTCACAGTGTAATACGCGATCATTTCTTGGGGTAACACATCACGGAAAGCTAAAGTTTTCCAAATCAGGAAACGTGCAATACGAATCATTTGTGATGTAAATTCAAGAACGTTTTGTAGAGGAATTGTCAAGGAACTGGGAATGTTAAACGCTGCCTCCCACCATTTTCAGTTATTTATGTAAACTCTCATAAATAACACAAATCTTTTTTTCCAACTAACAGTTCAGATCACGGAATTAATGCGAGAAGTAAGATCAATATTCACAATGATTTAATGTCTCTTGTTATGGTACATAAAACCGTCCCTTATCGAGGACTATGCGTTTTAATAACTTACCGGCAGCAGTAAAAAGTTAAACTACCAATAAAGTGAATTTTAAAAGGACCTTCAAGCTTTTAGTGGTGTTCAGCTGCTTCTAAACCACTGACGAGTTTCTTAGCAAAAACGACTGATGTATATATTATTAATATTTTCAAACAGCGTTAATGTTTCATAAAGCCTGATTTCTATAGGTCTTCAGTGCATTAATGTGATCAAAGGAAGTAAATGTTTTAAACTTATTTTTTTCTTTGATGACACCTGGTTACAATCGCATAAGAATTATCATATGCATTTCAATGTATTGTGCGTTTACCTGTTCCGTGATAAGTTCGTTACCACCTTGTAAAAGAAAATAATTTTAAGATTTCTTTGACTCTTTCAAGATCCATGAGAATCATTTCACTTGGAATCTGTGAAAGATACATTAACAGATCTATTTCTTTTGCTACAAGTATGTATTGTGTATTCTCGTTTTCTAACTTGTTTTACATCCGTGAGAATCTGCTCACTGCGAAACAAACCCTCCCGTGTTTTCGGAAAGTCACTGTGCACTGGACTATAGACTACGGGTGTAGAGTACGTTATATGTTTGGAGAACTCAAGTTGGCAGAACCATCTTTTTCATAGATACGCGACTGTTCTTTAAATTCGTTCTACTGTTGCGCAACATTTATCTGTTTGCTTCAGTCGGCGAAAGCTATTGATGGGGTTGGTAGTGGATAGATGTTCAGTTTCTTTTGTAATTACGGCGCTTTCCCCATATGAACGTTCTCTTTCTTTTTAACGTGTGTTTCGACAGGACGATAAATACACGCATTTAGTGTAGGAGACATTTGTTGAAAAATCCCCTTAAACAGCAGCACCTGCTTGTAATGTGGTTCATAGAGTTATTGGCAAATTTAGAGAGACAGGCTCGGTGTTAAGAATCCGAACGCACTGGAAGACTTGAAAATCACCTACACTAAAGAGAGACATGTTGTTGGATATTTCTGACTATGTAACAGTGCCGAGCAAAATGGACGTCTATGATATGTCATAATCATTACTCTTCTGTGTATCCGTCACAGTTAATAACGATTATGTGTAACCTGACGCCTAGGTGGTTTTTTGCACTGTATTTGTACCACACCGAGCAACATATTGTTTTTGATTACCAGCGTGTGTTAATATAACAATTATATCTTGCACAAAGATTACTAGTCACCTAAGAACTATTTATATCATTTGTTTTACATGTCTCCACTTTGCAGTCTCTATTTACTTATCTAACGATTGTGTTCTGACTTTTATGAGTAGCACTTACAGTACGAGATTTTAGGATTGACACTGCATAATTCCATATTGAAGTTTGTTATTACATTACTTGGAAGTATATAATCGATCATCTTGAAACGATATTCACAATTGTATACCGCTGTTTCTTTTAATTTAATACGTTAGGTACAGCCTGTTACGAAAAATATAATTTAGATAAAAAAAATAGACTAGACGCTTCTGAACTGATACGCTGTCTGACATGTATTATACCATAAAGTGTGTTGCTGCAAGTGAAAAACCACTGAAAATTCGATGTTACATTTTAGATTAAATTTATTGCTTTTATTACTTAATTTGTTTTGCATCCTGAATTAGATATACGTATTTTCTGTGGCAAAAATATCTGGTTTCACTGATATGTAGTTCCACTTTTATCTTGCGACTATTTTTTCTGAAACTATCAGTATTAATGTTTCTTTGTTTTTGTTTACGTTCACTCAAAGATGTTGGTAGAGATGTTCTGTTCCTTCACTTTAAAACTGATGCAAAATTATGTTGTTACGTTACCTATGCAGTACAAATGTACAATCTTTCTTCAAGTAACTGTTCGTCTCGTCTTTCTTGTGATGTCTGTCTACTTGACATGACTGTCAGTATTCTAAGATGAATTAAATCAGGCTTTTGTACAATATCACTGGGTAATTTCTATATCGTTCAGCTCCATAGGAATATGAGATGCTTTTAACTAATCTGTTGTTCCCTGTAAGTACACAAACTGAATTTTGCACTCATACGTTGGTTGAATTTTGCTATTTTTCTGTGCATTGTACTCTCATATTTCTTTAATGTTGGTATTGATAGACATCTTGGACGATTCCAGAATGAGATTTTCCCTCTGCAGCGGAGTGTGCGCTGATATGAAACTTCCTGGCAGATTATAACTGCGTGCCGGACCGAGACTCGAACTCGGGAGTTTGGAAAGTAGGAGACGAGGTACTGATAGCAGTAAGGCCGTGAGGACGGGGTGTGAGTCGTGCTTGGATAGCTCAGATGGTAGAGCACATGCCCGCGAATGGCAAAGGTCCCGAGTTCGAGTCTCGGTCCGGCACACAGTTTAAATCTGCCAGGAAGTTTCATCTTGGATGAATGTTAATAACCGAAACCGGAAGGTGACTAACGGGACGAATAAGCAGCTGATGGTTAAAATGCATTTTATAAAATACACTACTGGCCATTAAAATTGCTACACCACGAAGATGACGTGCTACAGACGCGAAATTTAGCCGACAGGAAGAAGATGCTGTGATATGCAAATGATTAGCATTTCAGAGCATTCACACAAGATTGGCGCCGGTGGCGACACCTACAACGTTCTGATATGAGGAAAGTTTCCAACCAATTTGTCATACACAAACAGCAGTTGATCGGCGTTGTCTGGTGAAACCTTATTGTGATGCCTCGTCTAAGGAGGAGAAATGCGTACCATCACGATTCCAACTTTGATAAAGGTCGGTTTATCGTATCGCGACAATGCTGCTCGCGTTGGTCGATATCCAATGACTGTTAGCAGAATATAGAATCGGTGGCTTCAGTAGGGTAATACGGAACGCCGCGCTGGATCCCAAAGGCCCCGTATCACTAGCATACGAGACGACAGGCATCTTATCTGCATGGCTGTAACGGATCGTGCAGCCACGTCTCGATCCGTGAGTCAACAGATGGGGACGTTTGCAAGACAACAACCATCTGCACGAACAGTTAGACGACGTTTGCAGCAGATGGACTATCATGGCTGCAGTTACCCTTGACGCTGTATCACAGACAAGAGCACCTGCGATGGTGTACTCAACGACGAACTGGGGTGCACGAATGGCAAAACGTCATTTTTCGGATGAATCCAGGTTCTGTTTACGGCATCATGATGATCGCATCCGTGTTTGGCGACATCGCGGTGAACTCACATTTTAAGCTGGTATTCGTCATCGCCATACTGGGGTATCACCCGGCGTAATGGTATGGGGTGCCATTGGTTACACGTCCCGGTCACCTCTTGTTCGCATTGACGGCACTTTGAACAGTGGACGTTACATTTCAGATGTGTTACGACCCGTGGCTCTACCCTTCATTCGATCGCTGCGAAACCGTACATTTCAGCAGGATAATGCACGACGCATATTGCAGGCTCTGTACGGGCCTTTCTGTATACAGAAAATGTTCGACTGCTGCCCTGGCCAGCACATTTTCCAGATCTCTCACCGATTGAAAACGTCCGGTCAATGGTGACCGAGCAACTGGCAATAAGCCAGTCACTACTCTTGATGAACTGTGGTATCGTGTTGAAGCTACATGGGCAGCTGTACCTGTACACGCCATCCAAGCTCTGTTTGACTCAATGCCCAGGCGTATCAAGGCCGTTATTACGGCCAGAGGTGGTTGTTCTGGGTACTGATTTCTCAGAATCTATGCACTCAAATTGCGTGAAAATGCAATCACATGTCAATTGTAGTATAGTATATTTGTCCGATGAATACCCGTTTATGATCTGCATTTCTTCTTGTTGTAGTATTTTTAATGGCCAGCTGTGTAGTTTACGCCAGTTGCCGAGCAAAATCGTCGCGCTAGCTGGCACAAGAAAAAATGTCGGCTTGCAACCTCGCATAAAGCTGTTAGACAAACACTCAAATTGTTCCTGTGTACAGTGACAGCAAAATTGAAGGACGCTGACCACTTGTTACTGCATATGGTTCATGTTTTTATTGAGAGGAATGTACTGATATTCTTGACGTTCCCTTACAACAGACGGGGCCTGGTTACACGTCTCTGGTCATGTTAACGTACACATCTTGGTTGACGATTAAGGTCAACCGAGTATCCTCGTGCTATCCCTGGAACACCGTAGCGCGATCAGAAAATTGGAGCGCGGGAATCAGTATCCAGACGGTGCATTATTATATCCTTATTTCTTGAATAATGCGTGAACAGTGAATGATCCACGATTTCATTGGCCACCTGAAGGAAGACGAAATCAAGTACTCGCTGCTTCGGCGCTACCGTAAGCAAAGCTGCGCCTGTGTCTTCTGGAAGAGTTTTCTGGGGAGCGCGTCATCTCGTAGAAACCACTGCCTCTCTCGCTCGCGGGACCTTATTTCAGCAGACATTTCTCTTTTGGGGAGCAGCAAAATCTGAAGTGCTTCGCATTCTCCCGCGCACGCTTTGTGACTTAAAAAGTACAATAACTGAGTACGTGGAAAGCATATCACTATCAGACCTGCAGAAAGTGTTTGAAAATACAATTAAGGGGGTTCAGAGCTGTAATGCCGTTAGTGTACGTCAATTCCAACGTACGACGCAACTGCACAGCAACTTTCCGGTCACCCTGTGTATCTAATCTTATTAACGGCAGCAGTTTCCCTTCCTAAAGGGACGAAAGTTCAGTCAATCCCACGACTGGAAGATGTTTTCAAGGATTAAAGAAACTTACGCTAAGTTCTGCTCTTCATAAGATTAACTTTCCTAGTTTCGATTCGTCATCTTCGGCTTTGTTAACACTTCTCTATTGTTTTGGCCTACTACATACCACATGAAATAACTTATGTCTTGTTTATTTTCTTCTTGTTTATTTTCTTCTTATACCAGTAGTTTCTCGTTCTTCCTCATTGTTTTCCCATTCTTTCTCCTCACCATACTGTGCCTGTCTTTTTCGTTGTTTTCGCATGGAAGATCTAGAAAGTTCTTACTTTTGCCCAGAAATTTTCCCCTTCTCCCATCGTGAGATCCTTGCCGTGTGTGGATTCTCGACGAGAGCCTCAGTAGCTGTCAAGAAGCTCTTTCTTTATTTCAGCCCAGGATGTGCAAGCTGACGACCATATAGTGGATGTGCTTCCTTCGTTGCAGCCTTACTTTTTTCATATCTCCCTGCTACCTCACGTCTGATTTCAGGAGGAGTCATACCAGCGAGGCGATGGAGTTTGTCCGCAGGAGTAGGTCTTAAACAACCCTTGATAATCCGGCAAGACTCATTTAGAGATACATCTACGTTCCTATCTGAAACGGGTACAAGTTCAGCTATTTCTATTGGTGACTGAGGACGGTGTACTGAAGAATATTGTATTAGTGTGTGATGTCCTTAGGTTTAAGTAGTTCTAGGTCTAGGGGACTGATGACCTCCGCTGTTAAGTCCCATAGTACTTAGAGCCAATTTTTTTTTGGTGTTTACACCTATGGGGATTGGTTCTGCGGGACGCCGGAGAAATTACGGCGTGCATTTAAGGCGAAACGTTCGCGAAGGCGATAAGGGGTGCTGCTGTTTCATGATAACGCACGCCCACATATCGCAAATGTCGTCACGCAGAAGTTTCGCCAACCCAAGGTGGAGACAGTCGAGCACCCTCTCTATAGGCCTGACCTCTCCCCATGCGATTATCGCGCCATCGGTCCCTTACAAAAGACCTGAAGGGTCGCCAATTCCTGCAGGACGAGAATGTGCGGCGGGCAGTTAGGGACTTCTTGACGCAGCAGGACACGGCGGTTCACCAAACACGTGTCTTCAACCTGGTGCGTCGGTGGGATAATTTCGTCAATGCTTACGGCGATTTTGCCTCATATAGATTCTGGACTGTACGGCCTTCGCACGGAAAATTTTTGATCGCCATTCATGTTGTTGTTGTGGTCTTCAGTCCAGAGACTGGTTTCATGCAGCTCATTATTAAACCAACTCCTGCATTACCCGTATTTGATTTTGTATTTACAACCCTGTATTCATCTGAGCAGACGTCTTGTTCCTCCTGCCACCGAACTTCACTAATTCCAACTATATCTAACTTTAACCTATCCATTAAATCATTTATTAATGTCAGTGATTAGCAGTCATTTCTAAATCCGTACTTGACTTGCTACTTATTGCAATGTTTGTATCGTCTGCAAACAAAACAAACTTAACATCTGGCTATGTAACAGATGAGAGGTTATTAATGTACACAAGAAAAAGCAACGGATCCAAGATGGAACATTGAGGAACATCACATGCAGTTAACTCCCAATCAGATGAAGACTGACTGCTTACTGCACAGGTGTTTTGCTACGACATCGTTTGTTTCCTGTCAGATAAGATTTAAACCATTGCGTAGCACTGCCAGTGACACCATAATATTCTGATTTACTTAAGAGGATACTGTGATTCACACAGTCAAAGGCTCTTGACAGGTCACAGAAAATGCCAGTAACCTGTATGTTGTTATCTAATGAATTAAGTACATTCTGACTGTATGTGTAAATACCTTTTTCTATAACAGAACCCTTAAGAAACCCAAATTGTGACTTGGAAGATATATTATTTGCAGTTACACGCTTAAGGAGATGATTGAACACAATCTTTTCAAATATTTTTGAAAAAGCTGGGATTGTTGATAGTTTGATGGGAACTTTTTATGACCCTCCTTGTAAAGAGGCTTAACTTCAGCATATTTTCTGAAAATGTTCTTCTGATAAGTGATTTATTACACAAATGACTTGAGGTAGAACTCAACTCGCATGACTACTCTTTGATTAACTTTGTTGATATATTATCATAACCTCTGGAATACTTAATTTTAAGGACTTCATGATAGATGTTACTTCTTTAGGAGAAATAAGTGTCATTTCCATTTTACTGAACCTGATAGCCCCACGCTGTCAGTAACAGAAACAAAGTACTTGTTCAACAGGTTTGAAACATCGTATGCACTTATTACCAACGTCTCATTTATTTTTAGAGCTATCTGTTCCTCTTCCTTTTTGGCTCCACCTGTCTTTGTCTTCATTATATCCCATACAATTTTTATTTTGTTGCCTGATGTAAATATCTTTTTCTCATAATAAAGCTGCTTAGATTTTTGGATTACTTGCTCCAATATTTTGCAGTATCCTTTGTAATCCATTATAATGCTAACATCAGAGATGTTCCTAAATATTATATAAATCTTCTTTTAGACCCACATGATATCTTTATCCCTTGTGTAATCCATAGTATGTTTAGATTTCTGCTTGATTGGGGTTACCTTTAGGGGAAAAAATTCTTAAAAGAGGAAGTAAATTTATTAATGAATGCTTTGTACAGGATGCGGCAGAACTGACTAAGCAGTTTCTATCGATTACCACTGGGGATGTAGTGAGGGTAGGCAGTTGCATGTCACCTGCCTTTGTTCAGTCATTGACCCCATCTCAGTAGCCAACATGGTCTGGACCGTTGTACATCGTGGTTTTGTCGTTTGCACTTAGTATGAAAACAACAGATCTGTGATCGCTACACAAAGAGCTTTTCGGCGACAGTTCAAACATTCCACGCAACAATGCAAACACATTTCGGTTCTGGGTTCGGCAATCGGAGGAAACTGGTAGCACACTATGAATACACATAGCCGACACAGATCCATTAGAACGCCAGAAAATGTGCAGCAGTTCAACAATCGCCGCAACCTACCTGCCCGATTAAGGGATCTGTCATTCCAAGCTCCGATCGGTGGAACGCCAGTTTTCTTTCTCCTGACAACGACATCCTCTTGAGTAGTCCCCGCCCAGAGATCCGACTGGGGGACTATTTTACCTCCGTAATGTTTTACCCAAGAGGACGCCATCATCATTTAACCATACAATAAAGCTGCATGCCCTTGGCAAAAATTACGGCTGTTTTTTCCCCTCGATTTCAGCCGTTCGCAGTACCAGCACAGCAAGGCCGTTTTGGTTATTGTTACAAGGCCAGATCAGTCAATCATCCAGACTGTTGCCCCTGCAACTACTGGAAAGGCTGCTGCCCCTCTTCAGGAACCACACGTTTGTCTGGCCTCTGAACAGGTACCCCTCCGCTGTGGTTGCCCCTACGATACGGCTATCTGTATCGCTGAGGCACGGAAGCCTCCCCACCAAAGGCAAGGTCCATGGTTCATGTGGGGGGGGGGGGGAGGGGGGGAGCTCTCCATTCATAGCACAGAGTAAAGAGTTACACAGGCTGTTACGAGTTTAAGTGCAGCTATTTCAGCTGTTTAATGAGGACGGTGTACTGAAGAACATTGTATCAGTATTTACTTCATTCACAGACTAATATGGTTCAAATGGCTCTGAGCACTATGCGACTTAACTTCTGAGGTAATCAGTCGTCTGTAACTTAGAACTAATTAAACCTAACTAACCTAAGGACATCACACACATCCATGCCCGAGGCAGGATTCGGACCTGCGACCGTAGCGGTCGCTCGGCTCCAGACTGTAGCGCCTAGAACCGCACGGCCACCACGGCCGGCCGCAGACTAATAATTATAACCATTAAAAGTAGTATATTTTTAGGTTTGTTAGTATCTTCAAGTACGGGTGACAAGAGCAAGCCATTAATGGTTACTTTCCCCTGGGCAACAGGTCAGGGGATGAAGTGTGGAAGCATGGACGGACAACCGTTAGTCTATACTGACAGGCGTAATCTTATTAGTGGTGCAGTACGACCGCGCAATAAATACCAGATCGTAAATTTTGTGATTGTTAGACACAGAAAAAAAAGAACCAGCACACTGATGTATGTACTATTTTGTAAAACGTCTTGCAAAGGTTCATCACAGCACATAAAAATTTTTCCCTGCTGCTATCACCTTTCCAATAGCACGCATGTCATACATAAACCTAACTTGGTTTTCATTATATTTCATATTTTATTGCTTGCAGGTTCCCCAGACATTTTATTGAAAACTTCGTAGGTCGAACTATCACAGCTGGTGCTAAGGAAATCACAGACTGAGAAGTAATTTGCAAACTGTTTCGTACAACTGCCGATCACAGATAGCGTCTGTTTATTCATACATTCACGTAAGAAAATGAATTTACCTGCGATTATGAAATCAAGGAAGAGAATCGCAGAGCAACAAGTGAGTTTCTCCCACTTTTCAATTTGTCGTTTGAGCTGACATTAGAAGTTTAAAATAAGGTTTTGTTTGATTGACTAATTTGGGGGGAGGGGTCCCGTCGGATTAGGGATGGGGAAAGGAAGCGGCCGTGCCCTTTCAAAGGAACCATCCCGGCATTTGCCTGAAATGATTTAGGGAATCCACGGAAAACCTAAATCAGGGTGGCCGGGCTTGGGTTCGAACCGTCGTGCTCTGGAATGCGAGTGCAGTGTGCTAACCACTGCGCCACCTCGCTCGGTAAGGAATTGGTCTAAAATACTTCTGTAATGGAAGCCATCACAATCACCAGTAAGAAAAAAGGTTATGTTGTCATGTATTTAAAGGTACCATCTGCCCTTTAGATAAGACGAAGACTTATTTTTATTTTTTCTCCAGGTAGTATCGAATTCTTATTTTCTTTTAGACGAACGTGAGCTTTTCTGACCGCTAGTCATGTAGGCCACAATAAAATTTCCTGTGTAGTGATCTAGTTGTTAACGGGACGCAAAAGACGAACTCGGTACAGAAGGCGACTGTGCTAAGGGTCTATAGAGCATCTCGTTCAGGCCCTGTCGTAGAAGTTTGCGCCTAGTTGGCCCGTCGCCCCGAAATAGCGCCTGGAACGTCGGCTGCCCGCGCAGCAGAGACGGCAGTTGGGTGGCCTACACCTGCGCCTGACCGGCTAGTGCTGAAGGCATGACGGGATAGCGGAACATCCGCTGCAGACGGGGTTGCCAGCAACTGCCTTACACTGTCGATGATCCTATAAGCAATAGGGTGTGGCCAGCACACGAAAACACCGCGTCTACCACTCAAGAACATTGATCCACGAGGAGCCATAGAGCTGCGTGACCATAAAATAAAGCCACAAATTCAGACGTTAGACCCCATCTAAATTATTTGTGTGCACCTCCGTAGTAGCGTGTCTGACTGCTATGCGGAGACCTGGTTTCGACTCCTTGTACTGCCAGGACTTTTTTGTCAGTGGTAGAACTGCTACGGCGTGCATTCAGTCCCTGAGGCGAACTGACCAGATGCTTGAATGGTACAGACTATGGCCAAAAGTATGGAATCGCCAGAAACACAACACATTACCCTAACTAATCGGACGTACGATTTTTAAAGCTCAAAGGTATGTGCTAAGGTCTGATCAGGGTAGATCCAGAAAATAAAGTCGATCGTTGTCAACCGCAAGGTGGTTCAAATGGTTCAAATGGCTCTGAGCACTATGGGACTTAACTTCTGTGGTCATCAGTCCCCTAGAACTTAGAACTACTTAAACCTAACTAACCTAAGGACATCACACACATCCATGCCCGAGGCAGGATTCGAACCTGCGACCGTAGCAGTCCCGCGGTTCCCGACTGCGCGCCTAGAACCACTAGACCACCGCGGCCGGCCCGCAAGGTGGAATGACTCTAATATCTAAGAGCAGGAGGATCTTTGATGGTTAAGAGAGCCGGGCGCGCATTAAAAAGCTCGGTCGTCACAGCTGGGTGCCCGGAGGAAGCAGACGTGTGGTGACAGCTTTAAGGTAGGATTCGCGATACGCAGTTTTCAGGTTCTACACTGAGAAAACTTTAGCACGTTAATGGGAGAAGCTATAAAATGATTTCAAAATGGTTTTTGTTAGATAACGTTCAGAGTTAGGATTTGTATGTCCAAGTTTTAACGAAGTAAGTGTTTTGTAAAATTTTTAGTGATTGGGCTAAATATCTCACGAAATAAGTATCAAACGAAAAAAGTACACAGAACGAAATTCATCTAGTTTGAAGAGGAAAACCAGATGGCGCTATGGTTGGCCCGCTGGATGGCGCTGCCATGGGTCAAACGGATATCAACTGCGTTTTTTAAAATAGGAACCCCCATTTTTTATTACAAATTCGAGTAGTACGTAAAGAAATATGAATGTTTTAGTTGGACCACTTGTTTCGCTTTGTGATAGATGGCGCTGTAATAGTCACCTCGGTAAAAAAAATTGGTAGTACGAGGGGCGTTTGAAAAGTCCGTGCAAAGTCCGAGAGATGGCGCCACCGGGGCGTATCGAGGTCATGTTTAGTTAGTAGCATCTTTGGAAAGAACGCACACCAAGTTTCAGCCACATTGGTCCATTTCTTTGTGTTTGGCATCCGTGCGAATCAAGGAAGTCGAGTGATTGTCGAAAAATGGACGAAAAAGAATTTCGTGTCGTGATTAAACATTACTTTGTGAAAGACAAAACGCCTCAGGAGACTAAAGAGAAACTTGATAAACATTACGGTGACTCTGCACCTTCGATTAGAGCAGTTTATAAGTGGTTTCAAAATTTTCGGAGCGGCCATATGGACACAAGTGGTGCTGAACGTTCTGGACGCCCTGTGGAGGCTACGACTCCAGAAATCATTGATAAAATCCGTGATGTGGTGATGGATGACAGAAGAGTTAAGATGCGTGAGATTGCTAGTGCTGTGGGCTTCTGGAATGAATGGGTACATAATATTTTGCATAACATTTGGACATGAAAAACCCATGCGCAAGATGGATTCCGCGATTGCTCACGCTTGACCAAAAACGGAATCGTGTGATGTGTTGCAAGGATGGTTTGCAGCTGTTCAGAAAGAATGGTGATATGGTGATGGATGACAGAAGAGTTAAGATGCGTGAGATTGCTAGTGCTGTGGGCATCTGGAATGAATGTGTACATAATATTTTGCATTAACATTTGGACATGAAAAACCCATGCGCAAGATGGATTCCGCGATTGCTCACGCTTGACCAAAAACGGAATCGTGTGATGTGTTGCAAGGATGGTTTGCAGCTGTTCAGAAAGAATCCGCAGGACTTTAAGCGTCGTTTCGTCACTGCGGGTGAAACATGGATATACTACTATACTCCTGAGACCAAACAACAATCTAAACGATGGGTTACCAAGGGAGAATCTGCACCAAAAAAGGCGAATACCATTCCTTCGGCCGGAAAGGTTATAGCGACTGTCTTTTGGGATTCGCAAGGGATAATCCTCATCGATTATCTGGTAAAGGGTAAAACTATTACAAGTGCATATTATTCATCGTTACTGGACCGTTTGATGAAAACCGAGCTGCAAGAAAAACGGCGACGATTGGACCGCAAAAAAGTCCTTTTCCATCACGACAATGCACCAGCACACACCTCAGCAGTTGTGGTCGCAAAATTAATGGAAAAAGGATTCCAACTCGTTTCTCATTCCCCCTTATTCTCCAGACTTGGCTCCCTCGGACTATTATTTGTTCCCCAATTTGAAGAAATGGCTGGCGGGACAAAGATTTTATTCAAACAAGGAGGTGATTGCAGCAATTAATAGCTATTTTGCAGACTTGGACAATTCTTATTATTCGGAAGCGATCAACAAATTAGAACAGCGTAGGACGAAGTGTGTAAGTCTAAAAGGAGACTATGTCGAAAAATGAACAACTTTAACCCAAAACACGTGAGTAGTTTTTATTTTTGCACAGAGTTTTCAAACACCCCTCGTACACTTCACCGTCGCTGTTCCACCAGATGCATATCATCATCTTTTGTGTATGAGCGCAGGTCCTTGTATGGGGAACTGGTGCTTTGTTTGGGTTCACCCATTCCTTTCTTGTCCTTATGTTAACATAAAGACACCATTTCTCGTCATCAGTAACGATGGAGGATATAATGGTCGGTGTTGTCCACTAACTAATTGATGACAAGAAGCAGTAATGCACACATGGCCACCCGCTGATTTTTGTGATTTCGGCTCAGAGCATGCGGTACGCGTAAACCCAATTTTGAACTTTCCCCATTGCATGCAAGTGTCACACGGTGGTGGAATGATCACAGATCACCACTTTGGCCAGTCCTCGCGTACAATGGCGTGAATCATTGTGGATTAATGGTACGTTTAGTATCTTTTGGTTCAAAAGATCAATTTTGTTTAATTTTATTTTTTCATTCACAAAAGTGTTTAGAATCCACCCCTGAAACGGTTTTTCCGAATACGGAAAGGAAATGTTTGTTATTCGTGGTTGAACAAAAAAGTGCACCTGCCTGAAATCGGCTTTTTTCACGCACCAGTTTTTTTTCTTTCGGAGGACGAGTTATTGTACCGGTGCTTTGGAGGAAACACAAAAAATACTAATGAAAGTTTGAACGCGTGTGTGTGGAAGCTAGCCCGCAAGCATTTGCATTCTGGTGCGAAGACTGTGGAGATTGCGACTTTCCTGGCAGTGAGCAGCTTCAACGAAGGGTATTCAGCAATTCTGAAGACTGTGACAACGATGGACGTCACCCTGGGACGCAGTTCGCCAAGCATTCGGACGACCACCGCATTCGAGCGGCCGAACACCGCTTGTCAGCGGCCGTACGAGCGGCTCTGGAGCAGCGCAGGATGGCCCAGACCGAGCAGAACGCCCTCTGTGGGGAAGAGGAAGGACTAGTTTATGGACCCGGAATAAGTTGCATAATACTGCATTTATATGTAGTCAAAACCTCAAACGCGTTTTTCTCGAAATGACTTTTTCTTATTTTTATCGCGCGGTATGGTTACTTCAAACCTACTGAACCGACTGGCATGATTCTTTGTTTCCGACGAAGCTAACTAAGTTGTCTAGGAGTTGTACCACTTTTATTCCGATCCATCAACTATAAATATTTTTACTTGGCCGACGAAGTCAAAACATCGATGAAGAAATCCCTATTTTTTTCAGATGCCGCCATTTTGTTTCCTATGATCCAAATAACGTAAGCGAGGTACAACTCCTAAAGGAAGTCTACATCGTAATTTTGTTTCGTTCCGACGGCATTTCCGCCTTTGCTCTTCGACACTCCCTATCGAAAAAGTTGTCGTTTGTAGCGAAAATATCAATAAACACTTTGACAAAATTTGACATTGATATCTATAACACATCCCGAGAAAGAAATCTCTAAGAACTTCCTTTTTTCAGGCCAAAGACAGTAAACCTCCCCGAAGGTCTTCATGAATGTGGAGAGTCCCTAATGTCAAAACGATCTTCCTCAAATCTAGAAAACAATTTTATAGTCGTGCTCTGTGCAACGGCGTTATCCCTTACACGGAAGATATGTTTCTGGCTGCTTCCGCTGCTTGAACTCAAACAGAAGAATATATCGGCAGCGTTGCGATTTCTCCACTAGGTACTTCATCTTATAGCAGTCACAGGTCCACTCAGTATCTCCAGATGACAAAATGACAATACGAAAACTCAAATAGTGAACTGTAATTAAAAAATGACAATCGATGAGTAAACCCAAAGGAAGCGGAATACCAACACGCAAAACGGAAACGCTACGAACTTACACACTAACCTAATACATTAAAAGTAGGGTTCTAACAGATGAGATGCCGCGCGGACGTCAAAGAAAAATCGAGAGGGGACCTCCTGCGTCATCGGATCAAGTGGCCAGCGTGTGATGGGGGGGGGGGGGGGGGTGGATGGGGGCGGGAATAGGCGGAGGGGGGCAACTTCTGCGAACTGAAGTTCTCCAAGTAGCCCCCTCTGAGACTGCCATTCGGCAAACCGGCGCTTATTAAAAAATTTCGGCGCTGGACATCCTTTAATTGCGTCTCTCCTGAGCGTTTTTTTTTTTTCCCGGGTAGTTGGCAGTGCTACACCGACCGGACATGTCTTTATTTCGGCAGTTCGCATTTCGCCCAACCGTCCAAGATTCCGCCATTCCTCTTCAGTAGAGATTAATTTCGAGGGCTTGTTGTAAAGTAATGCCTCCCAGGTTTTCACGTGAACTATTAAACACTTTTGAAATGAAACAAATGTTATTAACAATGAGCCGTGCGTGGCTCGTATTCCCGCCGTCATCTATTTTACACCCGGTTTTTTTTTAACCTCACTACGTCAATTTAAATTACTGGTGTCACTGAGTTGCTGCTTTGCCTGACCGTGAGCGGCACTAGCAGCGCGTATCGATATATCCCCTCTCGTAGTATCTTTGCTCGACTGCTATTACCAGTGATCTCTATACATCGTGGATGTAGAAGTCTGGTCTGTGAGTATAGGACTGGAGCGTGTCTGCAGACACGTGTGCTTTGCATCGTCCGCCATGTTTTAGGTCGGCAAACAAATTTCCCACGGTCTGTACGTGACAAAGAATTGCAGACTGATTAATTATTTTGAACTTTATGTCGATATGTGATGTAATAGGCTGATATGGGAGCGGAATCGAAAAGTATTTTCTTTTCGTGTTTTCGTGACATATCCTACCAGCCATGTTGTCATTTGGCAAGAAACGAAGTATGAGCATCTATGACTGGCACGATCAGACAGCTGAAGTTCAACATCCAGGTAATACAGAGATCTCTGGCTGTTACTTCCCGGTCTTGTGTGTCGTAGGCGAAGTCAGTTGTTCGGGAGTTCGGGCTGCGACTTCGGGCTGCCAGTCAGTTTTAACGCGTCTGGAGCGCAGTCTGGACCTGCCAGTCGGGGAGTTGCAATGCGGCTCTAGTGCAGTCGGGTTGGAGCAGCAGTGAGGTCTGCGTGGGCGTGGCTCGCCCGACCATTGCCGCCACGCATCACTTGAGCCGGGCAACGGTCTTGCTGGATTGTCGGTCGTTCGTCGATCGATCGTTCGTGAATCGGCCGTGTGTGTGTGTGTGTGTGTGTGTGTGTGTGTGTGTGTGTGTGCATCGACTCCCAATTTGTTTTCGAGTGTGTTTAGTTACTATTTGGTATTGTTCAGGTCTTCGTGCAAGTGTTTGTCTGGTTGTGACTGTAGTTGTCCTTATTTCTACTGACGACTGTTTTAGGCCGGCCGCGGTGGTCTAGCGGTTCTAGGCGCTCAGTCCGGAACCGCGCGACTGCTACGGTCGCAGGTTCGAATCCTTCCTCGGGCATGGATGTGTGTGATGTCCTTAGGTTAGTTAGGTTTAAGTAGTTCTAAGTTCTAGGGGACTGATGACCACAGATCTTAAGTCCCATAGTGCTCAGAGCCGTTTGAACCATTTGACTATTTTAGATGTTGTCGGCATTCTGCGGCTAGGCGGTCTGTTGCTGCGGACTTTTCCTGTGAGCAACAACGAGTGTTTGAAGTGCCGCCGTCAGGTGCAATTAATCAAATTAGTTTACTATTGTTCAAGTGCATCAGCGGAATATTTTCTGCCTTGTGGCCGTTAGTGTTCTGGTTACCTGCCCTGGCCGCTAACGTAATTTTAGGCAGTGTCATTTCCTGACCTGTTGCTGCTCTCCAACATAGTGTGTAGTTTTGGCAGCTTAGTACACACATGTATTTGGTTGTGGGTAGTGACGCTCGCAACTTTTGGCCTGAATTCTCATGTACTCTTTCGGGGCAAGCACGCGGTTTGTCGGTCGGTCCGTGACTCTTACCTGGTTGGGTTCCGACGGATCAAGTGTAGTTGGGCTCACCACCTGTCTCTCCTAAGTGAACGATGGCAGACCGACCTCCCTGGAGGCTTCTGAGTGCCACCGGTGTTCAATTATCTGCTGCCAACTACTTTAAATTCAAGGATTATTGTTACTTGTTTGGTTTCATAAAATTTTGCAAAATTAATTTTTAACTTTATCTTTCAAGATTAAACACTGCGGCCTTCTACATTTAAAGGTCTATGGTAATATATTCTGAAATTTTGAAATTTAATTGTGGCCTTCAGCCATTTTTGTTGCCTTCTGGGTTTTAAATTGTTTTATTATTATCTTAATTGATTTTTTTTCAGATTTCTTGTTGGCCTTCTGCCTTTAAAGATGGTAATATATTCTAAATTTTTGGAAATTAATTGTGGCCCCCAGCCATTTGTATTGCACTTTGCATATGCTGTTTCTTGAATTATTTTGTTGCTATCTTAATTGGATTTTTATCTTGCCGTTGGTGGCGAGGCTTGCGTGCCTCAGCGATACAGATAGCCGTACCGTAGGTGCAACCACAGCGGAGGGGTATCTGTTGAGAGGCCAGACAAACGTGTGGTTCCTGAAGAGGGGCAGCAGCCTTTTCAGTAGTTGCAGGGGCAACAGTCTGGATGATTGACTGATCTGGCCTTGTAACACTAACCAAAACGGCCTTGCTGTGCTGGTACTGAGAACGGCTGAAAGCAAGGGGAAATTACAGCCGTAATTTTTCCCGAGGGCATGCAGCTTTACTGTATAGTTAAATGATGATGGTGTCCTCTTACCTAAAATATTCCGGAGGTAAAATAGTCCCCCATTCGGATCTCCGGGCGGGGACTACTCAAGAGGACGTCGTTACCAGGAGAACAGCAAAGGACTTGGAAGAGTAGTTGAACGGAATGGATAGTGTCTTGAAGGAAGGATATATGATGAACATCAACAAAAGCAAAACGAGGATAATGGAATTTAGTCGAATTAAGTCGGGTGATGCTGAGGGAATTAGACTAGGAAATGAGACACTTAAAGTAGAAAAGGAGTTTTGCTATTTGGGGAGCAAAATAACTGATGATGGTCGAGGTAGAGAGGATATAAAATGTAGACTAGCAATGGCAAGGAAAGCGTTTCTGAAGAAGAGAAATTTATTAACATCGAGTACAGATTTCTGAAAGTATTTGTATGGAGTGTAGCCATGTATGGGAGTGAAACGTGGACGATAAATAGTTTAGACAAGAAAAGAATACAAGCTTTCGAAATGTGGTGCTACAGAAGAATGCTGAAGATTCGATGGGTAGATCACACAACTAATGAGGAAGTATTGAACAGAATTGGGGAGAAGAGTAGTTCGTGGCAAAATTTGATCAGAAGAAGAGATCGGTTGGTAGGACATGTTCTGAGGCATCAAGGGATCACCAATTTAGTATTGGAGGGCAGCGTGGAGGGAGACGAGGAGATGAATACACTAAGCAGATTCAGAAGGATGTAGGTTGCAGTAGGTACTGTGAGATGAAGAAGCTTGCACAGGACAGGGTAGCATGGAGAGCTGCATCAAACCAGTCTCAGGACTGAAGACCACAACAACAACAAGACTTCTTGTTGGAGGCCTTCAGCCGTGAAAGAGTTGCTAAATTACAATAAATGACAATTAGAAGCAGTAAGTGACTTCAACCCTTGGCCCTTTCCACAATCCTATTACCTGTTCTGACCAGCGGAAATAACGGGCGTCTCAAACAAACCATTTCTTTATTCTTCATGACTACGTATTTATTTCTCAATGTAGCCATCCTCGCGGCCAACACATTTCTCCGAACGAGAGAGCAACTGTAGAGTGTTTGATTTGTTCACGGAGCCACAACGTCACCTCTCCCTGCACCACTCCATCACTGTGATACTGGAGTCCTTGAGGCGTTCTTCAAGTTTCTGAAACACACAAAAATCGGATGGGATTTTGTCGCGACCGTGTGGAGGATGATCGATGACAGCGAAGCCACGGCGTCTGATGGTTGCAGGTGTCGCAGCACTCTGGGATTGTCATGCCGGAGAGTGTGCTCCTTGTGTGGGCGGACTCTTCTGCCGACAGAAACTCGATTAGAGCGCCATGTTTCTCATCCAAAGGCGCAGTTACATTACACACAGCCTTATTACAAGCTGCAATTCGGAGCCGTCTAGCTGTTTTTATTTAAAAATAAGAGTTGACACACACAAAAATTAGAGGAATTACACTACTGGCCATTAAAATTGCTACACAACGACGATGACGTGCTAGAGACGCGAAATTTAACGGGCAGGAACAAGATGCTGTGATATGCAAATGATTAGCTTTCCAGAGTATTCACACAAGGTTGGCGCCGGTGGCGACACCTACAACGTGCTGACGTGACGAAAGTTTACAACCGATTTCTCATACACAAACAGCAGTTGACCGGCGTTGCCTGGTGAAACGTTGTTGTGATGCGTCGTGTAAGGAGGAGAAATGCGTACCATCACGTTTCCGACTTTGATAAAGGTCGGATTGTAGCCTATCGCGACTACGGTTTATCGTATCGCGACATTGTTGCTCGCGTTGGTCGAGATCCAATGACTGTTAGCAGAGTATGGAATCGCTGGGTTCAGGAGGGTAATATGGAACGCCGTGCTGGATCCCAGCGGCCTCGTATCACTAGCAGTCGAGATGACAGGCATCTTATCCGCATGGCTGTAACGGATCGTGCATCCTCGTCTCGATCCCTGAGTCAACAGATGGGGACGTTTGCATGACAACAACCATCTGCAGGAACAGTTCGACGAAGTTTGCAGCAGTATGGACTATCAGCTCGGAGAACCTGGGTGCACGAATGGCAAAACGTCATTTTTTCGGATGTATCTAGGTTCTGTTTACAGCATCATGATGGTAGCATCCGTGTCTGGCGACATCGCGGTGAACGCACGTTGGAAACGTGTATTCGTCATCGCCATACTGGCGTATCACCCGGCGTGATGGTATGGGGTGCCATTGGTTACACGTGTCGGTCACCTCTTGTTCGCATTGACGGCACTTTGAACAGTGGACGTTACATTTCAGATTACGACCCGTGGTTCTACCCTTCATTCGATTTCTGCGAAACCCTACATTTCAGAGGGAAAATGCACGACCGCATGTTGCAGGTCCTGTACGACGGGCCTTTCTGGATACAGAAAATGTTCGACTGCTGCCCTGGCCAGCACATTCTCCAGATCTCTCACCAATTGAAAACGTCTGGTCAATGGTGGCCGAGAGACTGGCTCATCACAATACGCCAGTCACTACTCTTGATGAACTGTGGTATCGTGTTGAAGCTGCATGGGCAGCTGTACCTGTACACGCCATCCAAGCTCTGTTTGACTCAATGCCAGGCGTATCAAGGCCGTTATTACGGCCAGAGGTGGTTGTTCTGGGTACTGATTTCTCAGGATCTATGTATCCAAATTGCGTGAAAATGTAATCACATGTCAGTTGTAGTATAATATATTTGTCGAATGAATACCCGTTTATGATCTGTATTTCTTCTTGGGGTAGCAATTTTAATGGCCAGTAGCGTACTTTTCGCTGCGCTCTCGTAGTATCCAGTGATATGTCATACTCCCACCGGGCCCAGAGTCCTCGATAGCTTCTTGTGCGATGTGAGTTGTGGAAAAAATAGGGGGTGGACCAAAATATGCAAACACCGAAAACACAAAACATTTGCGTGGTTAATACGGTATTGGAAACCTGTGGCAGTACAGGAAACATTCTAAATAATAAAATACAACCTTTTACAATATAGTAAAATATCCGTGAGTGGGACACCTGAAACTATGAATCTTCCGGAATAGCATAAGCACAAAATTATTTTGAATTTAACAACGAAATTTATACCCAAGCAGTTGGCGTAGCCGTGGGTAATAGTGCAGCAGGCACATTAGCCGATATATTCCTAAATTCTCTGGAAGAGAAATTCTTTTACTCAGATTGGCCTACTCTCAACTAAATTGTCTACTGTTTTAGGTATGTAGGTGATACTCTCGTGTTGGTGGATGGCAGTCAAGCAGATATCGAAAATATCCATCAAAAACTCAGCCTACTGCAGCCTAGAATTAAATTCAGTATGGAAACGATGCTATAACTCTCTACTCCTCACAATTAGCAGCAACAATAATCGGTATTCATTTGATATCTATAGAAAGAATAGCAGTTCTGACAATATTATAAATGCCAATAATGTCACCCGATGGGTTATAAAATAGTATGTTTCGATTCCGTCCTTGAGAGACAATCTGAGCAGCCGCCAGGCTGTTTGTAGATGACGCTGTCGTTTATAGACTAATAAAGCCATCAGAAGATCAAAACAAATTGCGAAACGATTTAGAAGAGATATCTGTTTGGTACGAAAATTGTCAGTTGACACTAAATAACGAAAAGTGTGACGTCATCTACATGAGCGCTAAAAGGAATCCGTTAAACTTCGGTTACACGATAAATCAGTCAAATCTAAAGGCCGAAATTCAACTAAACACTTAGAAATTACAATTACGAACAACTTAAATTGGAAGGAACACAAAGAAAATGTTGTGAGACAGGCTAACCAATGACTGCGTTTTATTGGCAGGACACTTAGAAAATGTAACAGACCTACTAAGGAGACTGCCTACACTACGCTTGTCCGTCCTGTTTTGGAGTACTGCTGAGCGGTGTGGAAAACTTACGAGATAGGACTGACGGAGTACATTGAAAAAGTTCAAAGAAGGGCAGCACGTTCTGTGTTATCGCCAAATAGCAGAGAGAGTGTCACTGTAATGATACAGGACTTGGGATGGACATCATTAACACAAAGGCGTTTTTCGTTGCGGAGCAAACTTCTCACGAAATTCCCCAATTACCAACTTTCTCCTCAGAATGCGAAAATATTTTCTTGACGCCGACCAACATAGGAAGGAACGATCACCCTGTCAAAATAAGGGAAATCAGAGCTCTTACGGAAAGATATAGTTATTCGTTCTTTCCACGCGCTTTGCGAGATTGGAATAATAGAAGATTGTGAAGGTGGTTCAGATGTGTGTGAATTCCTAAGGGACCTAACAGCTGAGGCCATGGTCTCTGAACTTATACACTACACAAACTAACTTATGCTAAAAACAATGCACAGATTCATGCCCGAGAGAGGACTCGAACTTCCGTTGGGAGGAACCGCTCAATCCGTAACACTGCGCCTCAAACCGCGCGGCCACTCCGCGCCGCGAAGGTAGTTCCATGAACCCTCTGCCAGACAGTTAAATGTGATTTGCAGAGTATCTATTTAGATGTAGAAGTAGATGTACATGCAACGTATTGAGGACATTGCAGAAGTGCCGTTTCTACAACGGTGCAAGCTTGGCTGACCTCTGGATTTACGTACAAACATTGATTTCTCGCGCTGTTTTCATACTTTTACCCCACCCCTGAGTAACAACAGTTGAAAAAATTCCCTGCAGATGACGCTGCGTTTCTCCAAGAAACCCATTCGAGCACTATTACAGTGTGTAATATTTTAATATCACTGATTGTTTTATTTCGTTATTTTTAGGTGGCTAATGAAGATCTGGACCTCTTATCCTGCATGAAAGTGCGTCAAATAATCTGGTGTTGACAGGATAAAACATTATGGCTACCGCCCACTGCGGGTCTCAATAGCGCCAGGCGGTGTGGTGGTCATGTGTCGTGGCAAATTATACAGAATGTTATACATATATGTTATATAAATGCAGATATTTTTATTGGCGTCTCAGACAGCGTACTGAACAACATCACATCAGTGTTTTTGTCATTTGCAGTCTAATAATTGTAGTATGTTTTTAGGTTGATCAATATCTCAACGTACATGTGCCAAGATTAAGCCTTTCCTTTTTGCCGGCCGAAGTGGCCGTGCGGTTAAAGGCGCTGCAGTCTGGAACCGCAAGACCGCTACGGTCGCAGGTTCGAATCCTGCCTCGGGCATGGATGTTTGTGATGTCCTTAGGTTAGTTAGGTTTAATTAGTTCTAAGTTCTAGGGGACTAATGACCTCAGCAGTTGAGTCCCATAGTGCTCAGAGCCATTTTTTGAACCTTTCCTTTTTCTTTGCTTGAGTCATGAGTCTTTTACTGGTCTGATGCAGCCCGCGACGAATTCCAATTACAGGCCACATGTCCTGTGGATACATTTCATGTGTCTCTAATTCAGTGGTTTCCATTGCCTTCTACATTTTCATATGGCTGATTATCGCTGATTCTTCCGCCTTTAGGGGCAGTTTCCCACCCCCAAGCACAATAGAGTCCGGTGAACCTCTGTCCGCCCCTCCGCCTTCATTGACAAAGCCGTTCGTCTCATCATTAGAGACTTTCCTACAAGCACGGGTATACAGAGTAAAAGGCATATTACTATAAACAAAACTAGGTCTACTTTGATTCTTCGGGTCGATTCCACAGTGCCAAGTCTTGTAGGCGATGACATCTCGGTCGGCGGAAGATTCCAGTCCACGTAGGGACGCGTTCTCACAGCGGACACTTCATTGACAAAGCCGTTCGAAGACTGAGAGTAATTTCTTATGCCGGGTATCTTCGGCCGCCAGTGCTTACTATTAATGAAAACATAAGCGTTGGTGGGTTTTGAACCAGGGACCGAGGAATGTTTTGATTACTAGCCACAGACTCTACCCCCTGTTTTGTTTTATCAGAGTGACTTGGTACTACCATGAAACTTCAGTAGACTATAGTCATATCATGATGCAAATGGGAGAAAAAATTAACTATGGAAACAGAATAATAAATAAAAGGAGACAAACCGAGAACATAGCCGAAAAACCACCACCAAGCTCTCATGGCGTATATAAACAATTATTATATAGTTTATATATATATATATATATATATATATATATATGTGTGTAGTTTCTTAAATTTTTAGTTATTTTGAATTTTTAAACACACACACACACATTATATATATATATATATATATATACATATATATATATATATATATATATATATATATATATATATATATATATATAATGTGCGATTGGAACCATACGGATCACGCAAAGCTTTTCCGATTCAGTTTTTTAATTCTCCAAACTTCTCTCATTCTTTCCCCATGAATCCTCTTTCTTTCCTTTGTCCATTTTGTCCCCTGTATCTTGCAAACTTCATTCTCGGGTTGTACTTTCCAACTATTGATTTTTTGCCTGTATACATTTCTGTTTATAACTTCTGAAGAATTTATTTGTGCATTTGCTAGATCTGTTTTGGTTTCTTGTATCCAGGGTATGGTTTTCAATTTTTCAATGTATATTAAAATTTTGTGGGAGAGTCTGGGTGTTGGGAGTCTGTGGATATGACCGTAAAATTTTAGTCTTCTTTTCCGGATGTCTGCGGCGAGGTTAGATAATTTTTCTGTAGTTTTCCGAGACTGTAACCTGTATCCATCTTCCGTTCTTTTTGGGCCAAGAATCTTTCTAATAATTTTGCGTTCCTCTTTCAGGATGCCTTCCAGGTCGCCTTTTCTATGGAGTGTGAGTGTTTCGCTGGGATATAGTGCTTCGGGGTTGATTACTGTATTGTAGTGTCGTATTTTTGAGTGAATGGAGAGACACTTTTTATTGTAGATGTTGTGGGTTTTCCAGTATGCTCTTTTCAGTTTTTGCAGTTGAACTTTTTGTGCAGTTTTCTCTCCCCCTGTGGGTTCTAGGACCTCGCCTAAGTATTTAAAGAATGGAACTCTCTCAATTTGTCCATATTTTGTAGTCAGTTTTTGAGTTTCAAATTTTGAGCAGATGAATTTGGTTTTTTGGAAGGAAATTTGTAGCCCAACTTTTTCGGCGCATTCTTTGAGAATGTCTATCTGTTTAATTGCTGTGGTCTCGTTTTCTGCTAGAATGGCCACGTCATCTGCAAATGCCAAGCATGAAATTTTAATACCATCTTTAGATCTTCCTAGTTGTATAGGCTTCCAGTAATTTTGATTCTTCAGTTCTTTTTCCCATTCTCGGATGACTTTGTCTAAGACAAGGTTGAAGAGGAGTGGAGACAAGCCGTCACCTTGTCTGACGCCGGTTTTGATCAGGAAGGGCTCTGATATTTCACCCAGGAATTTTATCTTAGAAGTTGTGTTTGTGAGTGTTTCTTTGATAAGGTTTAGGGTTTTCGGATCGAGTCCTAGCTCCTCAAGGATAATAAAGAGAGATTGCCTATCGATTGAATCATAAGCCCTTGCGAAATCAACAAAGGAACAAATGATCGGACTGCTTCTGACTGCTTTGTATTTTAGTGTTGTCTTCAAATTGAAAATTTGTTCTGCACAGGGTCGGTGAGGGCGAAAGCCAGCTTGGTATTCACCAATACTGTGTTCGAGTTGTTCTTGTGCTCGTTGAAGAAGACAAGCTGAGAGGATTTTATAAGTGACTTGGAGAAGGGAGATTCCTCGATAGTTGTTTATATCTGCCATGTCTATCATTTTATGCAGTGGATGAATTAGGGCGCATTTCCAATCTTCTGGTAGTTTTTCTGTCTGCCAAATGTCTGTGATGATTTGAGTGAGTTCTTTGAGGGAATTTGGTCCAAGATTTTTAAGTAGTTCTGCAGTGATATTATCTTCTCCGGATGCCTTGTTGTTTTTCAGTCTATGAATATGTCTTTGGATCTCCTCTAGTGTAGGTATATATATATATATATATATATATATATATATATATATATATATATATGCAGAAAGACAGGGACGTCAGATTATATGCGAAATGGCGAAGCAAGAAGAATTCAAAGCTGACTTCACGTATTGGTTACGTTCATGTGTATTTGTACTTTATCTATATACATTGTACAATAAAACTAGAGCGATACTGAGTCAAAGCACAAAACAAAACGAGCAGGTAAACAAGCCGAAGCAAATCAGATGGGAAACATACATATCAAGGAAAACACCTACCATAATAATAATGAAACTAACCAACACCTTGCCGACGGAAAACAAGAATCCACATGTTGCAAAAGACGTCTCGGTACCGAGGCATCCGCAAGCATGGGCGATAGGCCGTGATCATATACTGCATGAAGTTCATGTGATCGCCCCCTCGCCTTCAACAACATAAATGACGAAGTGTCCCAGCAACCACATAACGGTATGGGGGCGAATCTTGCTTTCTTCCTTCCCTAGATCCCGCAACACTCGCTGAAACTGAGACACCCTTCTGCTGTTACGCTCCGCCGAATCCAGTGTGGGTGAAATTTAGAGCCGCCAGCGGTGACAGTACTTGAACTGTTGGGGACTGGTGCGTTGCTGCGGTCCACCCACGACACAACACTACCCCGCCCGCCCATGCCGGGCTGGAGTGACCTCGCGACCTCCGACTGCCGCGTCATGCGATCCATTGAGCTGCATTATTTAAAAGGGCCTCCCTGGGGCCAGCCCACGGGTAGGCGTTGCTGTCGCTCCACACGCCAATTCGCTCCCCCTCTCCAGGGACGATGGCCGGGCGATTTCTGGCAAACAGCCCGCTTCTCGCTTCAAAAATAATAGCTACTGTTAGGCTTGCCAACTATTCCGTATATCGCGGGAAGTCCGGTATTTATGGCCCTCTTTAGGGTTCCGTACACCACTTTGTTGTCTGTCTGTCTGTCTGTCTGTCCGACTATTCGAAATTCTGTTTTTCAGGAACGGGTAGAGGCACCAAGTTGACATTTCTGTCACACATTAAGGTCTACGTTCCCTTGGCGCTGTAAAAAATTAAAGCTTGTAAGTCAATGGAATCAAAAGATGCGCCCAATTGTGTTACACTACTGGACATTAAAATTGCTACACCTAGAAGAACTGCAGATGATAAACGGGTATTCATTGGACAAATATATTATACTAGAACTGACATGTCATTACATTTTCACGCGATTTGGGTGCATACATCCTGAGAAACCAGTACCCAGAACAACCGCCTCTGGCCGTAATAACGGCCTTGATACGCCCGGGTCAAACAGAGCTTGGATGGCGTGTACAGGTACAGCTGCCCATGCAGCTTCAACACGGTGCCACAGTTCATCAAGAGTAGTGACTGGCATATGGTGAGGAGCCAGTTGCTCGGCCACCATTGACCGTCAATGCGAACAAGAGGTGACCGAGACGTGTAACCAATGGCACTCCATACCATCACGCCGGGTGATACGCCAGTATGGCGACGACGAATACACGCTTCCAATCTGCGTTCTCCGAGATGTCGCCAAACACGGATGCGACCATCATGATACTGTAAACAGAACCTGGATTCATCCGAAAAATGACGTTTTGCCATTCGTGCAGCCAGGTTCGTCGTTGAGTACACCGTCGCAGGCGCTCCTGTCTGTGATGCAGCGTCAAAAGTAACCGCAGCCATGGTCTCCGAGCTGATAGTCCATGCTGCTGCAAACGTCGTCGAACTCTACGTGCAGATGGTTGTTGTCTTGCAAACGTCCACATCTGTTGACTCAGGGATCGAGACGTGGCTGCTCGATCCGTTACAGCCATGCGGATAAGATGCCTGTCATCTCGACTACTAGTGATAAGAGGCCGTTGCGATCCAGCACGGCGTTCCGTATAACCCTCCTGAACCCTTCGATTCCATATTCTATTAACCGTGATTGGATTTCGACCAACGCGAGCAGCAATGTCACGATACGATAAACCGCAATCGCGATAGGCTACAATCCGACCTTTATCAAAGTCGGAAACGTGATGGCACGCATTTCTCCTCCTTACACGAGGAATCACAACAACGTTTCACCAGGCAACGCCGGTGAACTGCTGTTTGTGTATGCGAAATCGGTTGGAAACTTTCCTGATGTCGCGATCGGCGCCAACCTTCTGTCAGTGCTTTGAAAAGCTAATCATTTGCATGTAACAGTATCGTCTTCCTGTCGGTTAAATTTCGCATGTGTAGCAACTCATCTTCGTGGTGTAGTAATTTTAATGGCCAGTAGTGTACATATGTTGATACTCACAAACTCATTCATCATAATCTACAGGGTACTTCGGTTGACCTAGACTCAGGAAATTTGACAAGAAGGAAAGTTCACGCTACCACCGAAGGGAACAATCCGAAAATTCGTAATTTCTCTTTTTGAATCACTCGAGGAAATGTTTTGTCATTTGTTACCAGATTATCAGCAGGCGTGTGTTAAGACAACTTTTTCTTAGTAAGAGGTAGACGTATCAACTTGAAATTTATGTTAGAGACTAAGGTCTATGGTCACTCCAAAACAAATGCACACTATTTTTGTAAAAATACAGTTTTCATTCTGCATGTGTGAAAGTTTTACAGTGTGTAGACACATCCTTCCCGCTTGTTTTCAAACTTAGTTCAACCTGTTCCCGTGAGTGGCGCCGTCACAGCATGTCTTCACGATGGCTGCTACACTTGGCGTTCGTCAGAAGCAACGTGCTTGTGAACATCATGCCAAGTGGAACCACCATATGTGACGCCACTGGAGAAACTTCAAGCTCGACTGAGTCGCGTTCGACTACATCGGCAAAGCAGGATGTTTATCTGTTGCCCGACAACGCACGGCCACATGTAAGTCAAAAAACCATGGAAGCGATCACAAAACTCGGATGGACCACACTGAAACACCCGTCGTACAGTCCTGACCTGGCTCTATGTGACTATCATCTCTTTGGGAAACTGAAAGACTCTCTTAGTGAAACGAGGTTTGAAGACGATGACTGCCTTGTGCACGCTGCCAAACAGTGGCTCCCCCAACAGGTTGGTCCAGAATTTTACCGTGCGCGTATACAGGCGCTGGTTCCAAAACGGCGTAAGGTAGTTGAGAGGGATGCAAATTATGGGGAGAAATGAAAATATTGTTTCTAAAGGATGTATCTACACACTGTAAAACTTTCCAACATGTAGAATAACAGATGGATTTAAATAAAAAATAGGGTGCATTTCTTTTGGAGTGACCCTTGTATGTTGATACTCACAAACTCATTCATCAAAACCTAGAGGTACTTCCGGTTGACCTAGACTCATAAAATTTGGCAAGAACCTAAGTTTCACGCTACGACCGAAGGAAACAAACCAAAAATTGGTAATTTCTCTTTTTGCATCACACAAAAAAAAAATTCTTTTGTCATTTGTTATCAGATTATCAGCAGGCGTCTGTTAAGACACCTTTTTCTCAGTAAGACGTAAACGTATCAACTTGAAATGTATGTTAGATACTAAGGTCTATGGTCTCTTGGTGGAATAATAAACGTTAGCTTCTAGGCCAATTCAATCAAAAGGTATGGCCGTTTATTCACATATTTTAATATTCGCAAACTCACTCAACAAAACCTACAAGGTTCTCCCCGTTGCCCCACAATCATTAAACTCTGCAAGAAGGATGGATTCACGTAGCAACCAAAGGAAAGTATCTGGAGATTCGTAATTTCTCTTCATATCACACAAAGAAAAAATTTTGCCACGTGTCATCGGATTGTCTATGTGTCTGACCGTCTATTCAGATAACTTTCTCTCATGAACAGGTGAACGTGTCAAGTTAAAATTTAAGTTAAGAGGCGTGTTTTTTAAGTAAGTACCGTTTTGAAATTAAAAAAGAGTGCTAAGATATCTCAATAATTTTATTTTCACATGAAAGCCTGTACCTTAATCTGCGCACTGACACCGTTACAGTCTGATTCTTCCTTGTTTACGTTGTGTACTGAGTGTTTAAGATGCCTCCGATAATCGTGAGTCCCGCCGACTGTGAAGTGCGGACTGTTATAAGATTTCTTAGTGCTAAAGGCCTAAAAGCGATCGATATTCATCGTGAGATCTGTGCAGTTTACCGCGAAAACATTATGAGTGATGGAATGGTAAGAAAGTGCGTGAGAGCATTTAAAGATGGCCGCACACATGTGCGTGATGAACAACGGAGTGGGGGTCCTTCGGTCGTTAATGAAAGTTCGGTGCAGGAAGTGGACAATAAGGTGAGAGAAAACAGATGCTTTATGATTTCCTCCTTGCGGGATGACTTTCCTAATGTTTCTCGTAGTGTTTTGTATGGCATTACCGAAAATTGTGCGCACGTTGGGTACTGAAAATGTTGACGGATGTGCACAAAACCAAACGTTTAGAGCCGGCCGATGTGGCCGAGTGGTTCTAGGCGCTTCAGCCTGGAACCGCGCGACCGCTACGGCTGCAGGTTCCAATCCTGCCTCGGGCATGGATGTGTGTGATGTTCTTAGGTTAGTTAGGTTTAAGTAGTTATAAGTTCTATGGGACTGATGACCACAGAAGTTAAGTCCCATAGTGCTCAGAGCCATTTGAACCAAACGTTTAGACAGTGCATTGACTTCCCTTGAGCGGTACCACAACGACGGTGATGATTTCTTAAGCCAAATTGTTAAGGGCGATGAAACATGGGTGGTCTACGTCACATCAGAATCAAAGCAACAGTCCATGGAAGTTGGGCAAAGGCATCGTTTTGCTGCAAGACAATGCCCGTCCGCATGTGGCGAATCAGACCAAAGATCACATCACATCACATCTTTTCGATGGGAAACTCTAGATCATCCTCCGTCAGCCCCGATCTTGCGCCCAGTGACTACCATGTGTTCCTGCGCTTGAAGAGACACCTGGGCGGTCAGCGTCTTCAAGACGATGACGAAGTCAAAACAGTGGTGATGCAGTGGTCAACAAGTCAGGCGGCAGACTTGTATGAGGACGGTATTTAAAAACTGGTACAACGTTATGACAAGTGCCTCAATACTCACGGAAATTATGAGAAAAGTAGATTAAGGTACAGGCTTTCATGTAAAAATAAAACTATTGAGACATCTTAGCAAGTTTTTTTTAAATTTCAAAACAATAATTACTTAAAAAACACGCCTCGTACATAAGAAGGTCTATGGTCCCCTGGAGGAATAATAAACGGTAGATTCTATGACAATGCAGTGAAAAGATACGGCCAGCTACGTCACATATTTTGATACTAGCAAACTCACACATCAGAACCTATCGTAGAATCCTGAAGTGTCATGAAGCAAGATTTCATTCTACAAGAAAAAGAAAAAATCCGAAAAATGTGAATTTGTAATTATATCATACTAAAAAGCTTTTTTCATTTGTTATCTAAGTGTAAGTGTGTCTCTCCGTCTGTTAACACCCCCTGTTATCAGGAACACGTAAACGTATCAACTTGAAATTTACGTACGCACTGAGGTATACAGTCCTTCGCTGCTGAAAAACTTTTAAACTTCTAAGTCAGTGCAATCAAAACATACGACTATTTATATAACATATTTTGATACTCCCGCAGTCACACATTAAAAACTATAGGGTAGTTCTCATTGACGTAGAACCATAAAATTTATCAGGAAGAAAGGTTTCGCATCACAAATAAAGTAAAGGATTCAGAAAATTCTTAATACGTAATTACATCACGCGAAAAAGGTATTTGTTATGTCATCTGCTATCCTACTTCAAAATTGGAATTATACGATTCATGAAAGTCTTGGAATCCTTCGGAGTGATATGTTGCGACTGTCAACGTCGGCAGAAGGCAAAAATTGTCTAGATCCTGAAGGGGTATGGATGAACTGTCTATATTCATAATTAAATTCGTACGGAACACTACTCGCATCTAGACCCTTTTCTTCTTTTCTTTTTTGTCAGATCCCGTGTCCTTGTTATTTCGAATTTCTGCCGTATTTGTCTAAATTTCGCTTCACACACTTTCG
The DNA here is from genome assembly GCF_023864345.2 of Schistocerca serialis cubense. Taxonomy (NCBI): domain Eukaryota; kingdom Metazoa; phylum Arthropoda; class Insecta; order Orthoptera; family Acrididae; genus Schistocerca; species Schistocerca serialis. Next base: position 19,954,800 of record NC_064649.1, on the reverse strand, counting down.
TGTGGTGAACAAGTGAACAAGCACACTAAATACAGCCCGCATCTCGTGGTCGTGCGTAGCGTTCTCGCTTCCCACGCCCGGGTTCCCGGGTTCGATTCCCGGCGGGGTCAGGGATTTTCTGTGCCTCGTGATGGCTGGGTGTTGTGTGCTGTCCTTAGGTTAGTTAGGTTTAAGTAGTTCTAAGTTCTAGGGGACTGATGACCATAGCTGTTAAGTCCCATAGTGCTCAGAGCCATTTGAACGATTTGAACTAAATACACAGAAGTCGATGACATAGCGATATAGATATACACTGAAGCCCAAAGAAACTAGTATAGGCATGCGTATTCATATACATAGATATGCAAACAGGAGCTGAGATCGGTAACGCCTATATAAGACAACAAACGGCTGGCGTAGTTGTTCGATCGGTTACTGCTGCTACAATGGCAGGTTATTAAGATTTAAGTGAGTTTGAACGTGGTGTTATAGTCGGCGCACGAACGTTGGGCCACAGCATCTCCGAGGTAGCGATGAAGTGGGGATTTTCCGTACGACCACTTTACGAGTGTACCGTGAATATTAGGAATCGGACAAACATTAAATCTCCGACATCGGTGAGACCGGGAAAAGCTGCATCAGGAACGGGACCGAAGACGACAGAAGTGCAACCCTTCCGCAAATTGCTGCAGATTTCAGTGCAGGGCCATCAGCAAGTGTCAGCGTGCGAACCATTCAACGAAACATAATCGAGATGGGCTTTCGGAACCGAATGCCCACTCGTGCACGCTTTATGACTGCACGAAACGAAGCTTTACTCCTCTCCGGGGCCCGTAAACACCGACATTGGAATGTTGATGACTGGAAACATGTTGCGTGGTCGACGAGTCCCATTTCAAGTTTTATCGAGCGGATGAACGTGTACGGGTATGGAGATAATCTCATGAATTCGTGGAGCATGCATGTCATCAGGGAACTGTTCAAGCTGGTGGAGGCTCTGTAATGGTGAGGGGCGTGTACAGTTGGAGTGATACGGGAGCCCTGACACGTCTAGATACGACTCTGACTGGTGACACGTACGCAAGCATTCTGTCTGATCACCTACATCCTTTCATGTCCATTGTCCATTCAGACGGGCTTGGACAGTTCCAGCATGACAATGCGTCACCCCACACGTCCAGAGTTGAAACAGTGTGGCTCCAGGAACACACTTCTGAATTTAAACACTTGCACTGACTACCAAACACCGCCGACATGAACATTATTGAGCACATCTGGGATGCCTTGCAACGTTCTGTTGAGAAGAGATGTCAATCTCGTCGCACTCTTACCGTATTACGGACGGCCCTGCAGTATTCGTGGTTTCAGTTCCCTCCAGTACTACTTCAGACGTTAGTCTATTCCATATCGTGTTGCGGCACTTCTGCGTGCTCGCGGAGGCAGTACACGATATTAGACAGGTGTACCAGTTTCTTTGGCTCTTCAGTGTATAAAGATGGTGGGTAGTATCGCATACACAACGTGTAAGAGAGCAGTGCATTGGCGGAGCAGCCATTTGTAGTCAGGTGATTCATGTGAAAAGGTTTCCGACGTGATTATGATCGCACGAAAGGAATTAACAGACTTTCAATGCGGAATGGTAGTTGAAGCTAGACGCATGGGACACTCCATGTCGGAAATCGTTAGGGAACTCAGTATACCGGAAGCCACTGTGTCAACAGTGAGCCCAGAATATAGGTTGGTCCATTGAGCGTGACCGGGCCAAATATCTCACAAAATAAGAGTCAAACGAAAAAACCACAAAGAACGAAACTCGTCTAGCTTGAAGGGGGAAACCAGATGGCGCTATGGTTGGCCCGCTAGATGGCGCTACCATAGGTCAAAGGGGTATCAACTGCGTTTTTCTTTAAACAGGAACCCACATTTTTTATTACATATTCGTGTAGTGCATAAAGAAATATGTTCAGTCGCTTTGTGACAGATGGCGCTGTAATAGTCACAAACATATGGCTCACAACATTAGACGAACAGTTGGTAACAGGTAGGTTTTTTAAAGTAAAATACAGAACGTAGGTACGTTTGAAGATTTTATTTCGGTTGTTCCAATGTGATACATGTACCTTTGTGAAGTTATCATTTCTGAGAACGCATGCTGTTACAGCGTGATTACCTGTAAATACCACATTAATGCAAGGTTGTTGTTGTTGTGGTCTTCAGTCCAGAGACTGGTTTGATGCAGCTCTCCATGCTACTCTATCCTGTGCAAGCTTTTTCATCTCCCAGTACCTACTGCAACCTACATCCTTCTGAATCTGCTTAGTGTATTCATCTCTTGGTCTCCCTCTACGATTTTTACCCTCCATGCTGCCCTCCAATACTAAATTGGTGATCCCTTGAGGCCTCAGAACATGTCCTACCAACCGATCCCTTCTTCTGGTCAAGTTGTGCCACAAACTTCTCTTCTCCCCAATCCTATTCAATATTCCTCATTCGTTATGTGATCTACCCATCTAATCTTCAGCATTCTTCTGTAGCACCACATTTCGAAAGCTTCTATTCTCTTCTTGTCCAAAATATTTATCGTCCATGTTTCACTTCCATACATGGCTACACTCCATACAAATACTTTCAGAAATGACTTCCTGACACTTAAATCAATACTGGATGTTAACAAATTTCTCTTCTTCACAAACGCTTTCCTTGCCATTGCCAGCCTACGTTTTATATCCTCTCTACTTCGACCATCATCAGTTATTTTGCTCCCCAAATAGCAAAACTCCTTTACTACTTTAAGTGCCTCATTTCCTAATCTAATTCCCTCAGCATCACCCGACTTAATTAGACTACATTCCATTATCCTTGTTTTGCTTTTGTTGATGTTCATCTTATATCCTCCTTTCAAGACACTGTCCATTCCATTCAACTGCTCTTCCAAGTCCTTTGCTGTCTCTGACAGGATTACAATGTCATCGGCGAACCTCAAAGTTTTTATTTCTTCTCCATGAATTTTAATACCTACTCCGAATTTTTCTTTTGTTTCCTTTACTGCTTGCTCAATATACAGATTGAACAACATCGGGGAGAGGCTACAACCCTGTCTTACTCCCTTCCCAACCACTGCTTCCCTTTCATGTCCCTCGACTCTTATAACTGCCATCTGGTTTCTGTACAAATTGTAAATAGCCTTTCGCTCCCTGTATTTTACCCCTGCCACCTTTAGAATTTGAAAGAGAGTATTCCAGTCAACATTGTCAAAAGCTTTCTCTAAGTCTACAAATGCTAGAAACGTAGGTTTGCCTTTCCTTAATCTTTCTTCTAAGATAAGTCGTAAGGTCAGTATTGCCTCACGTGTTCCAGTGTTTCTACGGAATCCAAACTGATCTTCCCCGAGGTTGGCTTCTACTAGTTTTTCCATTCGTCTGTAAAGAATTCGTGTTAGTATTTTGCAGCTGTGACTTATTAAGCTGATAGTTCGCATGCAATAAATGCTCAAAATGATGTCCGTCAACCTCAACGCATTTGGCAATACGTGTAACCACATTCCTCTCAAACAGCGAGTAGTTCGCCTTCCGTAATGTTCGCACATGCATTGACAGTGCGCTGACGCATGTTGTCAGGCGTTGCCGGTGGATCACGATAGCAAATATCCTTCAACTTTCCCCACAGAAAGAAATCCGGGGACGTCAGATCCAGAGAACGTGCGGGCCATGGTATGGTGCTTCGACGACCAATCCACCTGTCGTGAAATATGCTATTCAATACCGCTTCAACCGCACGCGAGCTGTGCCGGACATGCAGCATGTTGGAAGTACATCGCCATTCTGTCATGCAGTGAAACGTTTTGTAGTAAGATCGGTAGAACATTACGTAGGAAATCAGCATACATTGCACCATTTAGATTGCCATCGATAAAATGGGGGTCAATTATCCTTCCTCCCATAATGCCGCACCATACATTAACCCGCCAAGGTGACTGGTGTTCCACTTGGCCGCTACGGTCGCAGGTTCGAATCCTACCTCGGGCATGGATGTGTGTGACGTCCTTAGGTTAGTTAAGTCGCATAGTGCTCAGAGCCGTTTGATGTTCCACTTGTCGCAGCCATCGTGTCCAATAGTGCATATTATGCCAGTTTACGTTACCGCTGTTGGTGAAAGAGGCTTCATTGATAAATAGAACGTGTGCAAAAAAATCTGTCATCGTCCTGTAATTTCTCTTGTGCCCAGTGGCAGAACTGTACACGACGTTCAAAGTCATCGCCATGCAATTCCTGGTGCACAGAAATATGGTACGGATGCAATCGATGTTGATGTAGCATTTTCGTCACAGACGTTTTTGAGATTCCCGATTCTCGCGCAGTTTGTCTGCTATTGATGTGCGGATTAGCCGCGACAGCAGCTAAAACACCTACTTGGGCATCATCATTTGTTGCCGGTCGTGGTTGACGTTTCACATGTGGCTGAACACTTCCTGTTTGCTTAAATAACGTAACTATCCGGTGAACGGTCCAGAAACTTGGGTGATGTCGTCCAGGATACAGAGCAGCATACATAGCACACTCCCGTTGGGCATTTTGATCACAATAGCTATACATCAACACGATATCGACCTTTTCCGCAATTGGTAAACTGTCGATTTTAACACGGGTAATGTATCACGAAGCAAATTCCGTCGCACTGGCGGATTGTTACGTGATACCACGTACTTCATACGTTTGTGACTATTATAGCGGCATCTATCACAAAGCGAAGAAAGTGGTCCAACTAAAACATTCATATTTCTTTACGTACTACACGATTTTGTAATAAAAATGGGGGTTCCTATTAAAAAATAAAAAACGTAGTTGATATCCGTTTGACCTATGGCAGCCCCATCTAGCGGGCCAACCATAGCGCCATCTGGTTTTCCCCTTCAAGCTAGACGAGTTTCGTTCTTTGTAGTTTTTTCGTTTGATGCTTATTTCGTGAGATATTTGGCCCGGTCACTATCAATGGACCACCCTGTATAACATATCAAGCATTAACTCTCACACAGTGGTGGCTGGCGAACTTCACTTAAAGACCGAGAGCAGCGGCGTTTGCGTAAAGTTGTCGTTGCTAACAGACATGCAACACTACTTGAAATAACCGCAGATATTTGTGGGGGACGTACGACAACCGTATCCGTTAGGGTAATGCGAGGAAATTTGGCGTTAAATTCTTATGGAGCGTTCTAGGGATAGAGGAGGCGGAATACTGAGCGTGATAATAGCTAAATATCCATATTTCCGAAATAAAATGTTTTACAGCAGTAGTTCCGTTGTTGTACAGCAAAGCCTCGTTCCTAGATACAATAGTGGGCAGCTCTGCAAGATTCATGGTTCAGTACCGGCTCAGAATTAATCCAGGACCTAGTGAAGCTCACTAATGGACGTGCTGTGGCAATTTTTATCGTTCGTGGCGGTGCGACCCGCCACTAAACACCTCATTCCGAGCCTTCCCGCCAAGTGTGCCCACTCGGCGTGTTTTCGCTGAGTGTATCGACCAACAGCTGACCGCGCCGCAGATAAATACCGGGTAATCTCCATAAACACGGCGATTAACCCGATAAGGCTGGAGATACGCTACTGCCCTGTGTATGTTACCGACATAATCGATATAGCTCCAGATTCACACGGAAATCTACTGTAGCTGTAAGCGGAGTTGTGCTTTCAACGATTCTGTTCCGGTTTTTGGGACAAACGAATTGCCGACGTGAGGTGAAATAGTAAGCGCACTGACTGGTTATTTGGACGACTCCGTTGTACGGGATGATTTCCGCGCTCGGGAAGCAATGCGATCAGAAGTATCCGGACACCTGGATGAAAGTCACTTACAAGTTCGTGGCGCCCTCCATCAGTAATGCTGGAATTCAGTCTGGTGTTGGCCCACACTTAGCCTTGATGACAGCTACCACTATCGCAGGCATACGTTCAGTCAGGTACTGGAACGTTTCTTCACGGAGTGCTGCACTGAGGAGAGGTATCGATGTCGGTCGGTGAGGCCTGGCACAAATTCGGCGTTCCAAAAATCCCAAAGGCGTTCTATATGGTTCAGGTCAGGACTCCGTGCAGGCCAGTCCATTACAGGGATGTTATTGTCGTGTAACCACTCCGCCCCAGGCCGTGCATTACGAACACCTTCTCGATAGTGTTGAAAGATGCAACCGCCATCCTCGAATTGCTCTTCAACAGTGGGAAGCATAAGACTGAAACTTGAGTACACGGTCAGAGATTTGGACAGTTTCCGGAGAACAGTCAGTTACGAAATTACGCTGTCCAGTCACGTTAATGTGACCAGGAGATCAAAAGCCTGGATAACCACCCGCTGGAGCGCGGACCGGTGCAAGATGTGCTGGAACAGGGTCAGAGAGGTTCTGGAAGTTAGCGACAACAGGGATGTAGAACCACGCCGACTGCAGCGCTAGGTTTCTCGGTTGAGGATGCACGGCACGAACAGCCCGATCGAGGTGGTCGCACGTATTCTCGACTAGGTTAAATCTGGGAAGTTCGGAGCCCAGGGAGTTATTGTAAACTCATCCTGATGCTCTTCGAACAACGCACGTACTCTGTGTAACACGTTCCACCGTCCTGCTGACAGATGCCATTGTTGTTGTTGTTGTGGTCTTCAGTCCAGAGACTCGCTTGATGCAGCTCTCCGTGCTTCTCTATCATGTGCAAGCTTCTTCATCTCCCAGTACCTTCTGCAACCTACATCCTTCTGAATCTGTTTAGCGTATTCATCTCTTGGTCTCCCTCTACGGTTTTTACGCTCCACCCTTCCCTCCAATACTAAATTGGTGATCCCTTGATGCCTCAGAACGTCTCCTACCAAGCGATTCCTTCTTTTAGTCAAGTTGCGCCACAAATTTCTCTTCTCCCCAATTTTATTCAGTACCTCCTCATTAGTTACGTCATCTACCCATTGAATCTTGAGCATTCTTCTGTAGCACCACATTTCGTAAGCTTCTATTCTCTTCTTGTTTAAACTATTTATCGTCCATGTTACACTTACATACATGGCTACACTCCATACAAATACTTTCAGTAATGACTTCCTGATACTTAAATCTATACTCGATGTTAACAAATTTCTCTTATTCAGAAACGCTTTCCTTGCCATTGCCAGTCTACATTTTATATCCTCTCTACTTCGATCATCATCATTTATTTTGCCACACAAATAGCAAAACTCATTTACTACTTTAAGCGTCTCATTTCTCCACGCCCTTACATATCAAAGAAAAAAAAAACTAATTTTACAGTCTTATATAATTTTTGGATAGTCATTCGTAACTCATTCCAATTATGTTACCGAAAACGCTCGAGTATGACAAAAAAATTAACAAAACACGTTACGTTGCGTCTAGCAGTGCATGCACTGGCAACCCATTGTAGCTTGTTAGGATAACTCGTGAGCAGTTCGCTGGAAGCTTCACATCCAGCCAACGTTCGCAGTACAGCGACTGGAGAGGAGTATTTCTGTTCGCCATCAATACTGTAAGTCCGACTCCCTCTGTCGATTCCTCTTGTAAATGCAAAGGCAGAATCACTACGCAAGCTTCCGTGGCCGCAGGGGTGGCGGAGAGACTGTTTGTGTACACAACAGTCGTGCTGTTGTGTTACTGAAACAGAAACAACGTACACTAATTATGACCGATAGGACTCTGTTTTGACTTTGAGAGGCCATCGCGTACAGCTCCTGATATTCCGCTGTCGTATCCTGCCAGTAGTTTATCAATCCCACTTCGAAACGTCGCTCCTCGTACAAGCATCCTTTCCAAAAAGGGCTACGTTTGGATATACACCTTTAGTGCACGGGCCTGCAGAGTTTTTCTGTAAGTTAAATGAACACAACAGGTACACGAAACAGAGATTTTAGTCATCAATAATATATTCTCGTACACTATTTACCATAGTCTGCCCACAGTCGGGTAACTTTTCGATACCAGGACTGTCGAAATCGCTTGCTTTTGGTACGAAGAACTCGTCGAGCGCCTTTTCATCGGAAAAGAAAAGTTCTTTCAAGGTTGTTCGATAAATCGCGGCCGGCCGCGGTGGCCGAGCGGTTCTAGGCGTTTCAGACCGGAACCGCGCGACTGCTATGGTCGCAGGTTCGAATCCTGCCTCGGGCATGGATGTGTGTGATGTCCTTAGGTTAGTTAGGTTTAAGTAGTTATAAGTCTAGGGGACTGATGGCCTCAGATGTTAAGTCGCATAGTGCTTAGAGCCATTTGAACCATTTTACAATGGGAAGAGTTGCCCCAAAATACAATACCACACGACATAAGCGATTGAAAGTAAGCAAAGTAGACTAATTTTCATGTCGAACGATCACATACTTCAGATACCGTTCGAATGGTGGCAGCATTAAGTCCTTGAAGAAGACCCTGAACGTGGGCTTTCCACGACAATTTACTGTCTATCTGAACACCTAGAAATTTGAACTGCTCAGTTTCACTAATGATACGCCCATTCTGTGAAATTAAAACGTCGGGTTTTGTTGGATTGCGTGTTAGAAACTGTAAAAACTGAGTCTTACTGTGATTTAGACTTAGTTCATTTTCTATAAGCCATGATCTATGGAAAAAGTGACATGGGAAGACCGAGTAAGGGATGGAGAAGTATTGAGAAAAGCTGGAGAAGAAAGAAACATGCTGAAAGTTATCAGAAAGTGTAACGCAACTGGATTTTTCATTGTTTGAGGAGGGACTGTCTATTGAAGGAAATAGAAGGAATGGTGGAGGGAAAAAGGGGAAGAGGAAAAAGAAGATATCAAATGCCGGACAATATCAAAGGAGGCAAATATTCAGAAATGAAAAGACCGGCTATGGACAGACAAAAGTGGAAGAGGCTTAACCCATGGCAAGACCTGCCGCAAGGCAGAATACCATACCACTACTACTATGAACTTATGTCATGCACTGCACTATTTGAAACTGAGCCAGTGTTCCACACAACATTCTTTAGTGCCAAGCTAGTGTCATCAGCAAACAGAAATGTTTTAGAATTACCCATAATTCCAGAAGGCATATCATTCATATAAATAAGGAACTGGAGTGGCCCAAAGACTGATCTCTGGGGCATCCCCCATTTTTCCGTGCTCCTCTCAAGACTCCACATCACAGCCATTCTCAACACTGTGAATAATGACCTATACAGGGTGATTCAAAAAGAATACCACAACTTTAGGAATTTAAAACTCTGCAACGACAAAAGGCAGAGCTAAGCACAATCTGTCGGCGAATTAAGGGAGCTATAAAGTTTCATTTAGTTGTACATTTGTTCGCTTGAGGCGCTGTTGACTAGGCGTCAGCGTCAGTTGATGCTAAAATGGCGACCGCTCAACAGAAAGCTTTTTGTGTTATTGAGTATGGCAGAAGTGAATCGACGACAGTTGTTCAGCGTGCATTTCGAACGAAATATGGTGTTAAACCTCCTGATAGGTGGTGTATTAAAAGTTGGTATAAACAGTTTACAGAGAATGGGTGTTTGTGCAAAGGGAAAAGTTCTGGACGGCCGAGAACGAGTGATGAAAATGTAGCACGCATCCAGCAAGCATTTGTTCGCAGCCCAGGAAAATCGACTCGCAGAGCTATCAGAGAGCTGCAAATTCCACAATCAACTGTATGGAGAGTCCTACGAAAAAGGTTAGTTACGAAACCTTATCGTCTGAAATTGGTTCAAGCACTGTCTGCAGCTGATAAGATTAAAAGAATCGATTTCTATGATTTTATCCTTACTCAAATGGAAACAGATGAATCTCTCGTTTCAAAGATTGTGTTTAGTGATGAAGCAACTTTCCACACTAACGGGAAAGTCAACCGTGTCTGGAGGGGGCCATATTGAACATCTCTGAACTTGTTTTTGAGTGAAAAAAAACCTTTTTAAATACTCTTTGTAATGATGTATAACAGAAGGTTATATTATGTTTCTTTCATTAAATACACATTTTTAAAGTTGTGGTACTCTTTTTGAATCACCCTGTATATTTGGTTGTGGTGCTTGTATGGCCGGTGATTCGTAAACCGATGTAACCTAAATGCTTGGTATTTCAAGACACACCGTTTCGAAGATTTGTACCATACACAGGAAAATTGGGAAAACGTCATCAACCGAGCCACAGCGCGGACGATTACGTGTGTTTAGTGATCGTGATAGACTGTCATTGGTGAGGATTGTGACGAAAAATTGGGGAACGCCAGCTGAAAAAGTCACTGCAGAACTGAATGCCCCATTGGCGGACAGTGTCAGCACAAAAACAACACAATGGAAGCTCCTGAAACAGGGAATTGAATGGCGAGATGGAATTCCAAAACTACTGATTCGTAATGCCCAAGACAGATGCCGAAACCATAAAATCGTGGACTTTGGAGCAATGGAACGAAATCACTTGGTCAGGTGAGACTTGTTTCACACTTCTTCCAACTTCTGACCGTGTCCCAAGAGTGAGATATGGAGGGAGTTCGGTGACAGTTTGAGCAGCCGTATTGCGTGTGCCTCATAGTTGCTCTGCAAGATGGCGTTACTGTCAAGGATTATGTGACCATTTTGACTGGTCAAGTCCAAGTGGTGATGCTGTGTTCCACGACCACAGCGGCCCTGTTCAAACAGCTGACATCGTCCAGGACTGGCTCTGTGAGCACGAGGATGAGCTGTCGCAACTCCCCTGGCAGTTAGCAGATCTCAATATTATTGAGACTTTGCGGCCTACTTTCGACAGAAAGATGTGCGATCCCTATCCACCACCATCGGCTCCTGAACTTGCTACTATATTGTTGGAAGAAAGGCACAAGATCCCAGGAGAACCATACACGCCATGTATTTGTCCACTGAGAGACGATTCGAGGATGTTTTCGAAGGCAACGGTTTTCGTGCATCGTAATAGGCATAGTAGTGTGATCTTGGTAGCCTCTTGCTCTCTCTGGGCGGTCAATTTCTCAACAGTTGCACGTTTATCCACCCGTAAACATGTCTGCAGCCGTCCTTCACCCCTGTCATTTATGGCTCGTGGTGGATCACAGTTGGCCTTAGATCAGCATCTACATCTACTTCTACGTCTTCATCGACACTCAGCAAATCACACTGAAGAGCCTGGCAGAGGGTTCATCGAACCACCTTCGAAATAATTCTCTACTATTCCACTCTCGAACAGCGCGTGGAAAAAAAGAACACCTGTATCTTCCAGTGCGACCTCTGATTTCCCTTATTTTATTATGATGATCATTTCTCCCTATGTAGATCGGTGTCAACAAATTATTTGCGCATTCAGAGGAGAACGTTGGTGTTTCGAAATTTCGCGAGAAGATACCGCCGCACCGAGAAACCCCTTTGTTTTAATGATTTGGACCACGAATCTTGTATCACGTGTGTGACACACTGTCCCCTATTTATCGATAATAGAAAACGTGCTGCCCTTCTTCGAGCTTTCTCGATGTACTCCGTCTTTCCTTCTGGTAAGGATCCCACACCGCGCAGCAGTATTCTAAAAGAGGACGGACAAGCGTAGCGTACGTAGTCTCCTTACTAAACCTGATGCATCTTTTAAGTGTTCTGCCAAAAAAATATAGTCTTTGTTTCGCCTTCCCCACAACATTTTCTGTGTGCTCCTTCCAATTTAAGTTGTTCGTAATTGCAATTGCTAGGTATTTAGCCGCGCGGTGAAGCCGCGCGGAGTAGCCGCGCGGTCTGTGGCGTCTTGTCACGGACCACGAGGCTCCCCTGTCGGAGGTTCGAATCCTCACTCTGGCATGGGTGTGTGTGTGAGTGTGTGTGTGCGCGCGCGCGCTTGTGTGTGTGTGTGTGTGTGTGTGTGTGTGTGTGTGTGTGTGTGTGTCGTCCTTAGCGTAAAGTTAGTTTAAGTTAGATTAAATAGTGTGTAGGCTTATGCACGGATGACCTAAGAAGTTTGGTCCCATGAGACCTTACCACAAATTTCCAAACTATCCTAGGTATTTAGCTGAATTTACACCTTTAGATTTGACTGATTTCTCGTGTAACCGAAGTTTAAAGGATTCCTTGTAGCACTAATGTGTTTGACCTCACACTTTTCACTATTTATGGTCAATTGCCAATTTTCGCACTATGCAGACACCTTGCAGACATTTATTTAAAGAACTCGGGACATTCAGAGTACCTTCGCAATACATATATTCACTTACGAAATTTGTCATTAATAACCCATCCCAATTCAAAAATAACAGCGAAGTGCATAGCTACAACACTAGAAGAAAGCATGATATCCACTATTCTGGATTAAATGTCACTTTGGCACAGAAAGGGGTGAATTATGCTGCCACAAAAATTTTTGGTCATTTGCCAAATAGCATTAAAAGTGTGGCAGATAGCCAACCAACATTTAAAAGCAAATTAGAATAATTTCTGAATGACAACTCCTACTCAATAGATGAGTTCTTAGATATGAAGTAGTAACTGCAAAAAAATTAATTAATTATTTTGTGCAAAGAAAACTTATGTTAAAGTGACACGTTCCACATCATTATGAAATGTCGTATTCATGATCTATGGAACAAGGAGTAATGTATGTACATACATGTTTTCTAAATCGCTTTGCAATTAATTTTGATCTTCTGATGTCTTTACCAGACGATAAACACCACCAGAAACTGCAGAAACAACATAAGACGGCTGCTCAAATTGTCTCCCAAATCGTTTAAATAGATAAGGAACAGCAAAGTGCCTATAATACTACCTTAGGGAACGCCAGAAATCACTTCTGTTTTATTCGATGACTTTCCTTCAGTCACTATGAACTGTGACCTCTCTGACAGGAAATCACAGATCCAGTCACATAAGTGAGACTGTATTCAATAAGTACGGAATTTCAGTACAAGCCGATTGTGTAGTACAGCCTTCTGGGAACCTAGAAACACGGAATCAATTGGAAATCCCTTGTCGAAAGCACTCAACACTTCGTGTGAGTAAACAGCTATTTGTGTTTCACAAGAACGATGTTTTCGAAATCCGTGTTGACTGTGTGTCGATAGACCGTTTCCTTAGAGATATTTCATGATGTTCGAATACAATATGTGTTCCAGAATCCTGCTGCATATCGATATTAATGGTATGGGCCTGTAATTTAGTGGATTACTCCTATTGCCATCCTTGAATATTGGTGTGACTCGCATAACTTCCCAGGTCCCAGTCTTTGGGTACGAATTTTTCGTCGAGCTAGCAGTTGTATATGATACCATTTTGCCATACCATGGCAGCACGCGAACAGTTTAAACACTTAGCCAGTTCACAAATCGCTCCGTTTCCACATTACGACAGTGACTGCATTGTTTTACCACGTCTCCCCGACACGCTTTATACACCGTCCAGTGCTAATGCTGCCACATGCGGTCTGTGAGTGGTTACTGCACGTTGACATCGAACATAGCCAGTTGTGTCGTCGACGTGACTGGAACGTGTATACGAAACTTAATTTGATCCGAATCACACGCCGCAGTTCTGACGTATGCCGTATCTGACTGAGCAGACGTATTTGAAATGACGTCATCAGCCCCAAGAAAAAAAAAGAAACAGTAGAGGTGTGACTTATTCGCACGCTATCGACAGGTGTAGAAACCTCACGATCCGACAGCTAAAGGCGATGTACGAGGGCAGTTCAATAAGTATTGCATCACTTTTTTTTTCTCGGCCAATTTTGGTTGAAAAAAACCGGAAATTTCTTGTGGATTATTTTCAAACATTCCCGCTTCGTCTCGTATAGTTTCATTGACTTCCGACAGGTGGCAGCGCTGTACGGAGCTGTTAAAATGGCGTCTGTAACGGATGTGCGTTGCTAACAACGGGCAGTGATCGAGTTTCTTTTGGCGGAAAACCAGGGCATCTCAGATATTCATAGGCGCTTGCAGAATGTCTACGGTGATCTGGCAGTGGACAAAAGCACGGTGAGTCGTTGGGCAAAGCGTGTGTCATCATCGCCGCAAGGTCAAGCAAGACTGTCTGATCTCCCGCGTGCGGGCCGGCCGTGCACAGCTGTGACTCCTGCAATGGCGGAGCGTGCGAACACACTCGTTCGAGATGATCGACGGATCACCATCAAACAACTCAGTGCTCAACTTGACATCTCTGTTGGTAGTGCTGTCACAATTGTTCACCAGTTGGGATATTCAAAGGTTTGTTCCCGCTGGGTCCCTCGTTGTCTAACCGAACACCATAAAGAGCAAAGGAGAACCATCTGTGCGGAATTGCTTGCTCGTCATGTGGCTGAGGGTGACAATTTCTTGTCAAAGATTGTTACAGGCGATGAAACATGGGTTCATCACTTCGAACCTGAAACAAAACGGCAATCAATGGAGTGGCGCCACACCCACTCCCCTACCAAGAAAAAGTTTAAAGCCATACCCTCAGCCGGTAAAGTCATGGTTACAGTCTTCTGGGACGCTGAAGGGGTTATTCTGTTCGATGTCCTTTCCCATGGTCAGACGATCAACTCTGAAGTGTAGTGTGCTACTCTTCAGAAATTGAAGAAATGACTTCAGCGTGTTCGTAGGCACAAAAATCTGAACGAACTTCTCCTTCTTCATGACAACGCAAGACCTCACACAAGTCTTCGCACCCGAGAGGAGCTCACAAAACTTCAGTGGACTGTTCTTCCTCATGCACCCTACAGCCCCGATCTCGCACCGTCGGATTTCCATCTGTTTGGCCCAATGAAGGACGCAATCCGTGGGAGGCACTACGTGGATGATGAAGAAGTTATTGATGCAGTACGACGTTGGCTCCGACATCGACCAGTGGAATGGTACCATGCAGGCATACAGGCCCTTAAGGTGGCGTAAGGCCGTAGCATTGAATGGAGATTACGTTGAAAAATAGTGTTGTGTAGCTAAAAGATTGGGGAATAACCTGGTGTATTTCAATGCTGAATAAAACAACCCCTGTTTCAGAAAAAAATGTGTTGCATTACTTATTGAACTGCCCTCGTATTCCTTTATCTCAGTGCGAAGGTGGCGGAATTGATGTAGCGCGACAGCTTGTGGCATCTCGCCGGTTTACTCTGTAGGAATCAGCATGGGTTTCGAAAAAGACGATCGTGTGAAACCCAGCTCGCGCTATTCGTGCACGAGACTCAGAGGGCCATAGACACGGGTTCACAGGTAGATGCCGTGTTTCTTGACTTCCGCAAGGCGTTCGATACAGTTCCCCACAGTCGTTTAATGAACAAAGTAAGAGCATATGGACTATCAGACCAATTGTGTGATTGGATTGAAGAGTTCCTAGATAACAGAATGCAGCATGTGATTCTCAGTGGACAGAACCGCAGTAAGAGTGATTTCATATATAAATGACCTTGTCGATAACATCGGAAGTTCACTGGGCCTTTTTGCGGATGATGCTGTAGTATATCGAGAGGTTGTAACAATGGAAAGTTGTACTGAAATGGAGGAGGGGCTGCAGCGAATTGACGCATGGTGCATGGTGGTGGTGTACACCACAGCATCATGATTATCAATCAGCAGTAAGGTACTGCCCACCCCGTACGCCTAATCATTTGCGTATACCATGTAATCAAATGGATCTGGACACCCACAAAACATACGTTTTTCATATTAGGTGCATTGTGCTGCCACCTACTGCCAGGTACTCCATATCAGCGACCTCAGTAGTCATTAGACATCGTGAGAGATCAGAATGGGGCTCTCCGCGGAACTCACGGACTTCGAATGTGGTCACGTGCTTGGATGTCACTTGTCATAAGTCTGTAGGCGAGATTTCCACATTCCTAAACATCCCTAGGTCCACTGTTTCCGATGTGATAGTGAAGTGGAAACGTGAAAGTGCACGTACAGCACAAAGGCGTACAGATGGACCTCGTCGACTGACAGAGACCGCTGACAGTTGAAGAGGGTCGTAATGTGTAAGAGGCAGACAACTGTCCAGACCATCACACAGGAATTCGAAACTGCATCAGGATCCACTGCAAGTACTGTGACAGTTAGGCAGGAGGTGAGAAAACTTGGATTTAGCGGTGGAGCGGCTGCTCATAAGCCACACATCACGCCGGTAAACGCCAAACGACGCGTTGTTTGGTGTAAGGAGCGTAAACATTTCGACCACTGAACAGTGGAAAAACGTTGTGTGGAGTGACGAATCACGGTACACAATGTGGCGATCCGATGGCAGGGTGTGGGTATGGCGAATGCCCGGTGAACGTCATCTTTCAGCGTGTGTACTGCCAACAGTAAAATTCGGAGACGGTGGTGTTATGGTGTGGTCGTGTTTTTTATGGATGGGGCTTGCAGCACTTGTTGTATTGCTTGGCACTATCACAGCACACGTCTAGATTGATCTTTTAAGCACCTTCTTGCTTCCCACTGTTGAAGTGCAATTCGGGGAAGGCGATTGTATCTTTCAAGACGATCGAGCACCTGTTCATAATGCACGGCCTGTGGCGGAGTGGTTACACTACCATAACATCCCTGTAATGGACTGGCCTGCACAGAGTCCTGACCTATAGAACACTTTCGGGATGTTTTGGAACGCCGACTTAGTGCCAGGCATCACCGACCTACATCGATACCTCTCCTCAGTGCAGCACTCCATGAAGAATGGGCTGCCATTCACCAAGAAACCTTCCAGCACCTGATTGAACGTATGCCTACGAGAGTGGAAGCTGTCATCAGGGCAAAGGGTGCGCCAACACCATACTGATTTCCACTATTACCAAAGGAGGGCGCCACGAATTTGTAAGTCATTTTCAGTCAGGTGTCCGGATACTTTTGATCACATAATGTATATAAAATAATAGCGGTCCTATCACACAGTTCCTTGCGGCTTTCCTGACGATATCCTTGTCTCTGATGAACACTCCCCTTCTACGACAAGGCACTGTGTTGTATTACCTATGAAGGCTTCGAGCCACTCACGCGCCTGGGAAGCTATTCGACACGCTCCGACATTCGCTAACAGTTGGCAGTGGGCCACCCTGTCATCCACCTTCTGAAAACCTAGGAACACGGAATCTGTCTGTTGCCATTCATCCGTGGTTCGCAGGATATCATGTGAGAAAAGGGGCAAGCTGGAGTGTGAAATGAGCAATTCTGTCTAAAGCAGAGCTGATTTATGGACAGAAATATTTCTGACGTCAAACAATTCGCAGCTGGCGAATACATTTCGAAATTCGTTAGATTCGAACTTAGAATTCTGCAGCGAACCGTTGTTAAGAACGTCAAGCATAGCGCGATACAAGTGAGTAAGTGGGAAACGATGGATAATCGTCTTCAGCACCCAATCTCTGCAAACCATTGTGAAGCGCCTGGAGGGTATTTCCCCCTGTACAGTTGTAAGTAGGCTGTTCAGGTTTTTATGTTGGTAACGCCACGTAGCGCTCTGTATGAAAATCACTGACTGCGCTGTTTGCAGTCTGTGGCTGGTTGGACTCATTGTTGGATTATTCGCTATTGTAGTGTTGGGCAGTTGGATGTGAACAGCCCGTAGCTTTGGGCAGTTGGAGGTGAGTCGCCAGCAGTGGTGGATGTGGAGAGAGTGATGGCAGAGTTTTGAGAGGTTACTATGAGCGGACGATCTGGACGTGTGTCCGTCAGAAAAAGGAAATTTGTCAAAATGGATATATATATATATATATATATATATATATATATATATATATATATATATATATAACGTTTTATCATTATTAAGGTAAATATATTGTTTGTTAGTGCCTTCAGTAGTTAGAATCTTTTATTTAGCTGACAGTATTGGCGCTTACTGTATTGCAGTAGTTCGAGTAACGAAGATTTTGGTGAGGCAAGTGATTCATGAAAGGTATAGGTTATTGTTAGGCAGGGCTATTCTTTTGTAGGGAGTATTAAAAGTCAGATTGATTTGCGCTAAAATATTGTGTGTCGATTTAGAAATGATCAGAATAACTAAAGAGAAAACTGTCTGAGTACGTTCAATTTTACTCACAATCAGCTGTTTCAGTATCCAATAACGTAGAAGTTCACCAGCACAGTCCTTCTTTACATTCAAAGGGGAAGTTTCACAGTTTATTAGCGTCTTTTTTTCCCGATCCATTCGCGTATGGAGGAATCACTGCTCGAATGTCTCCATGTATGCTATAACTCATCTAATATTTTCTGTACGACGATGTAGTGTATTTATAGATCACTCAGTTGAATTCGTAAGTTTTGTTCGCAGCTCTTTGTGTCTTAAGTTTAGGTTTTCCAGCATAACCACGACCTTCTCACATGAATCGAACGAATCTGTCTCCATATAATTGCATAGGCTTACCCGGCCACAGTCAGAGAGTCAGTTGACATAAAAATTTTCTCGGTATCGTACCCCGTCTTAATGTAAGAAAAAAAGACTACACTGGGGACACCAAAGTTTCGGCCACGGCTACTGTGGCCTTCCTCTGAGTCTGCAGACGTGGAACGATACACAGGAACCTGTATGTGGTCCTGTCTCCATTGATGCTGCTCTTTTCTGTATTATTTAGTAGGCCCTTTTAGGCCTATTTTGGAAGAATTTTGGAAATTTGTGGTAAGTTCCTGTGGGACCAAACTGCTGAGGTCATCTGTCTCAAGACTTACTCACTACTTAATCTAACTTGAACTAACTTGCGCTAAGCACAAGACACACGCACCCATGCTCGAGGGAGGAATCGAACCTGCGCCCTAGCCGGCGCGGCTACGCCACGCAGCCTATTTTGTACAGGTCCTGCACATATTAGTAGCCTTACGAGATGCGTCACAGTAGTGAATGTAAACAATTTTCTCAATTTCCTTTCTACACTGACTTAATTTCCCTAGGATTCAGCCAATGAACCAATATCGGCCACCTGCTTTTTCTGTGACTTGTCTATGTGATCTTTCCATTTCTTATACGTGCAGGTACATCCACATCTGTACCTCACGAGCCACCTTACGTTGTGTGGCGGAGGGCACTTGGTGCACCAGTGTCACCACTTTTTCTTGTTCCACTGGCGTATGGTTTGTGGGAAGATAAGTCTCTGTGCGGCCCTGAATCTCTCTGATTTTATCTTCATGGTCTTTTCACGAGATGTAAGTAGGAGTAAGCAAGATATTGGTTCCAGAATGAGATTTTCACTCTGCAGCGGAGTGTGCGCTGATATGAAACTTCCTGGCAGATTGAAACTGTGTGCCCGACCGAGACTCGAACTCGGGACCTTTGCCTTTCGCGGGCAAGTGCTCTACCATCTGAGCTACCGAAGCACGACTCACGCCCGGTACTCAGGCTGTGGCTAAGCCATGTCTCCGCAATATCCTTTCTTTCAGGAGTGCTAGTTCTGCAAGGTTCGCAGGAGAGCTTCTGTAAAGTTTGGAAGGTAGGAGACGAGGTACTGGCAGAAGTAAAGCTGTGAGTACCGGGCGTGAGTCGTGCTTCGGTAGCTCAGATGGTAGAGCACTTGCCCGCGAAAGGCAAAGGTCCCGAGTTCGAGTCTCGGTCGGGCACACAGTTTTAATCTGCCAGGAAGTTTCAAGATATTGGTTGACTGTTCTAGGAACCAACACACTTGGAAATTTATCAGTGGACCATACTGTGATGCAGAAAGCCTCTCCTGCAGCGTCTGCCACAGGAAATAGCTTATCATATCCTTGATGGTTACAAGCTTACTAAATGGAACCTCTAACGAAATGTGCTGCTCTTCTTTGGATCTTCTCTACTTGTGCTCTATGTCCTATCTGGTACGGATCCCAGACTGACGAACAGTATTCACGTACTGATCGAACAAGTGTTTTCTAAGCCACTTTCTTTGTTGCTGCACTGCACTCCTTGAGGATTCTTCCAATGAATCTCAGTCTGGCATCTGCCTTTCCTGTGACTAGTTTTATGCAGTCGTACCGCTACAAATCGCTCCGTATGTGTACTAGTAGACATTTTATGTAAGTAACAGCTTCCAGCTTCCAGAAATTGTTCTGCAATCCTGTAACCGAGAGCGGATAGGTATTTATGCCTATTTACATGTAATAATTTCCATTTGTTTATGACGAGAGTCAATTGCCACTCCTTGCAACAAGTGTCTACAATGAGATTTTCACTCTGCAGCGGAGTGTGCGCTAATATGAAACTTCCTGGCAGATTAAAACTGTGTGCCGGACCGAGACTCGAACTCGGGACCTTTGCCTTTCGCGGGCAAGTGCTCTACCAACTGAACTACCCAAGCACCTCACAGCCTTACTTCTGCCAGTACCTCGACTCCTACCTTCCAAACTTTACAGAAGCTCTCCTGCGAACCTTGCAGAACTAGCACTCCTGAAAGAAAGGGTATTGCGGAGACATGGCTCAGCCACAGCCTGGGGGATGTTTCCAGAATAAGATTTTCGCTCTGCAGTTTCATATCAGCCCACACTCCGCTGTAGAGTGGTGGATGACGGTTTTGGACACGAGTTCCCACGTAGAGTTTATTTTTCTCCTGTAACCTCGTAAAATCTATAATGTTTGTCGGTATACATGTGAAAAATAAAATCCAGATCTAAACACATGTCCAATACCATCATCCACCAGCTCAACAGAGCATCACATTCAAAGGAGCCAAGCCCTATATATGCTACAGCCAACCCTGTCTTCTCCATTGGTGATCGTTGCAATCAGTCGTGATAACTGAGTAACAAACAACATTGCGAGACGTTCCGCCTATGGTCCGTCAGCATACAAAGTCACGTTTTCTGCCGGAGGTTTGGCCTAGTTACAGGTGATGGTGCCTATAACTTCGACACTCTGTAGCATTTCTGGATACAGGTCCCTACACTCAGTTAATTTCTCGAGATGCCCTCTAGAAGCCTCAGAGTCTGTTGTAACATTTGAGGGATACCCAGTGTATTGTGAAAAGTAATGAACCTCTAACTTTCCGTCGTGGCACACCCAGAGTTTCTTTTATGTCTGAAGACAACTTTTTTTATGAATTGACTTAATTTCTTTCTAATTAGCTAGTATAGCTACACTTCAACGCAGAACATTTTTCATGAGGTGTCGCTGACGCTGCGTTCCCTTGTCCTTCTCATAAGTAGGATTACAGACATGACTTTTTGGCCTATCAGAGTGAAAAAATGTCGCCATTAATTGAAGCTCTGTTTGGAGCAGTGCACTCAGTATGAAACCTGCTACCAATTCTGCCACTTCTTTTTCGTTATAGAATCTTAACACATTTTCAAAATCAGGCTGATATTTTCGACACCAGTCATCTCAGGGTTTTATATAGTGCTCAAAAGGCTGTATTGTACGACTGTATTCGTGCGTAAATGAACTCTTTAAGCGTACAACTCAAGATTTCTGCCCTCTTTTGTTGATATCGTTTGTGGTAACTGATTGTATTTCTTTGATGCGCTTAGCTATTACCTTTTGTGTTTTGAAAATTTCTTGATGACAGCTGTCGTGTCTGTAACTTCTAAGAACACTGAAAGAAACGCAATTTTCCCTCCGCATAAAATATTCCTGCATTCTGTGAACGGAAATCATATTATAAATATTCTAACGTAATTGCGAGTTGAATCAGTTCTCATTATATGAAACCAGAGGGCGACACAGAATCTGTAGCGAAAGCGAAATATCAAGGACGATATTTAAAAAATGAGAATCTTGTTATGGCAGTATAAAAGAGAGAAAACTTCGTCAGACCAGAGGGTAGAGTATAAATTGTAGTGGAAATCTACCATGAAATGTCCATATTGAAAATGACCTGTTGAGAGTTTGAGGTTTGGTGAAAGAAAAAAAAAGGAAAATTAAGCTACAACGTCCCAGTTTCGAAATTTGAATGAAGATATGTGAGACTACTTCAAAAAAGGAAGGAAGCCAGTCAAAATTAGTCGCTAGGCACAACAGTTGAAATGGAATCCAACACGATGAGAGACTATTTGCTCTGTAAAAAAATAGAAAATAATGTTTCATAAATTAGAACTTAGGCATGGACTGACGAAAAATTTTGCAAGTACTTTATTAAAAGCAAATCTCATAGTCTACAGGTTCTATTATATAACAAACAGAAGCTACGAAATAAGAAAAACAAAATTACTCTTTGCAGTTGTTAGCATCCCACTTAGTAAATGAATCGACTCCATTTACTTCCGGTACGATGGACGTAGAAGAATTATGGGCAAATTTTGAACACATTGTAAATCACGCATTGGAGAAGTATGTGCCTAAAAAGTGGGTTACGGACGGAAAAGACCCACCGTGGTTTAACAGCGCAATGCGGAGAATGCTCAGGAAGCAAAGACAGTTGCACTCGCGGTACAAGAAAGATCGGGAGAATGAGGACAGGCAAAAGTTAATAGGTATTCGTGGTGCTGTAAAAACAGCGATGCGCGAAGCATTCAACCACTACCACCGTCATACCTTAGCAAAAGATCTTGCTGAAAACCCAAGGAAATTCTGGTCTTTCGTAAAATCGGTAAGCGGGTCGAAGGCTTCCATCCACTCACTCACTGATCAGTCTGGCCTGGCAACGGAAGGCAGCAAAACGAAAGCTGAAATTTTAAATTTAGCATTTGAGAAATCTTTCACGCTGGAGGATCGTACAAACATGCCGCCGTTTGAGTCTCGTACAGATTCCCATGTGGAGGACATAGTGATAGACATCCCTGGGGTTGTGAAGCAGCTGAATGGGTTGAAAATAAATAAATCGCCAGGTCCTGATGGGATTCCAACTCCTTACTTAGCGTGCATTTATTGCGAATCTCTTGCCCAACGTAAAGTCCCGAGCGACTGGAAAAAAGCGCAGGTGACGCCTGTATATAAGTAGGGTAGAAGAAGAGATCCTCAAAATTACAGACCAATATCCTTTATGTCAGTTCAAATATAATGAATTTCCTTGAGACAGAGAAGTTGCTGTCCATGCATCAGCACGGCTTTAGAAAGCATCGCTCCTGCGAAATGCAACTCACCCTTTTTCACATGACATCTTGCGAACCATGGAGGAAGGGTATCAGACGGATGCCATATTCCTTGACTTCCGGAAAGCGTTTGACTCGGTGCCCCACTGCAGACTCCTAACTAAGGTACGAGCATATGGGATTGGTTCCCAAATATGTGAGTGGCTCGAAGACTTCTTAAGTAATAGAACCCAGTATGTTGTCCTCGATGGTGAGTGTTCATCGGAGGTGAGGGTATCATCTGGAGTGCCTCAGGGAAGTGTGGTAGGTCCGCTGTTGTTTTCTATCTACATAAATGATCTTTTGGATAGGGTGGATAGCAATGTGCGGCTGTTTGCTGATGATGCTGTGGTGTACGGGAAGGTGTTGTCGTTGAGTGACTGTAGGAGGATAACAGATGACTTGGACAGGATTTGTGATTGGTGTAAAGAATGGCAGCTAACTCTAAAATAAATAAATGTAAATTAATGCAGATGAATAGGAAAACCAATCCCGTAATGTTTGAATACTCCATTAGTAGTGTATCGCTTGACACAGTCACGTCGATTAAATATTTGGGCGTAACATTGAACAGCGATATGAAGTGGGACAAGCATGTAATGGGAGTTGTGGGGAAGGTGGATAGTCGTCTTCGGTTCATTGGTAGAAGTTTGGGAAGATGTGGTTCATCTGTAAAGGAGACCGCTTATAAAACACTAAATACAACCTATTCTTGAGTACTGCTCGAGCGTTTGGGATCCCTATCAGGTCGGATTGAGGGAAGACATAGAAGCAATTCAGAGCTGGGCTGCTAGATTTGTTACTGGTAGGTTTGATCATCATGCGAGTGTTACGGATATGCTTCGGGAACTCGACTGGGAGTCTCTGGAGGAAAGGAGGCGTTCTTTTCGTGAATCGCTATTGAGGAAATTTAGAGAACCAGCATTCGAGGCTGACTGCAATACAGTTTTACTGCCGCCAACTTATATTTTGCGGGAAGACCACAAAGATGAGATAAGAGAGATTAGGGCTCGTACAGAGGGTTATGGGCAGTCATTTTTCCCTCGTTCTGTTTGGGGTGGAACAGGGAGAGAAAATGCTAGTTGTGGTACGATGTACCCTCCGTCTCGCACCGTATGGTGGATTGCGGAGTATGTATGTAGATGTAGATGTAAATGAAATATTGATACATATTACGCTTTGGGTAATTTCTTTCTAGTTATAAATTTAGAATGCATGCTTTTAGATTTATTCACTGTATTCATGAAACGAAGTTAAATTAGCGTGGAAGAAATTGTACCTTGACAAAAAATGTTACTTAGTACCTTGGCATCAGACTAGCGTTAAACGATCATACATATTTTGACCGGACTGTGCTTCAGGAAATATAAAAGAAAATGGGCTTTGTAAAAGCAAGGACTAGCATGGATGTGGGAAATAGTACTTCATCAACTTTCAACTTTGAAATCATAATTTGCGAAATATTACTTGTAGAAAATGTGAGGCATTTTGGGAATTATCGTTTATGTCGTTAGACAGTGGAAATTTAGCAACCAAACTATACCATAGAAACTCTGACTGCAGATAAATATGATAATGGAATCCTTCTATGCATTTAGTTCAAACTGATCTAGTACAACACAGTCGTCACTCACTGCCAGGTTTAAAATTTCGGAAGCATCTATTTCTTCAGACAGTTAGCTGTATAATCATAGGTATATGTTATAAAAACCAAACTACCCAAAAAACTTTAGATAATTTTTGCTTTATGAAATATTGGCGGTATTTCGTACTCCAGACGTTTCTTTGTTGTTAAGTTACGATTGAACAATAGAAACGAAAAACGTAAGACCGCCTTCACTAAATGACAGAGAAAAACTGAAAACAGTTTCTTTTATTTCAATTATTTATTGAAACCCCATTTTTCAATTAATCAGCAAACATTTGAAGGCAATTTACGTAAAATATTTGCCTGTCAATAGTATTTCAGGAATTACACTCAATCTTACTTACAAGTGCAAAGAACTTTTTGCAGTAGCGCTTAACGTAGAATGTGAGTTATGACTTTCGATTTTTCTAATGCATGTCCAGCATTTCATAAACAACAACTAAAGATGACTGACAATTAATTGAATTCAGTTCTGCTAATTAACAGTAGAAATCTTATTAGAAAACTTTTTTATGCTAATCAATAACTTTTATGAATGTAATTGTTTCTGCATATTAGCCTTTAACTCTAGGATGGAAGCTTATGTGGTCCATCATTCTGTTTAAAAATTGGTGAAATGTTATCTGCGTTTCAGTCTGCTGTAAAATCACACTTACGAGTTACACAAATTATAAAATTTTTAAAAATAGACAAATATTTTGTGATCCAAGAATCTTAAATTTACATCATAGGCAAAAAATGACGACATTTTAAAATAGTTCTTCAGGGGGAACTACAAAATGAATTGTTAACCTACACAATACTGCAATCTGCATGCGTGCTGAAATGAATTTAAAGCCGAAATCAGTTCTGTGTGTTCCAATTATTTTTCCTGTAAATCTCCACAAAATTCAGTTTTGAGACGAACATTACTACAACTACACAATATCACTGTTCAGAACGTTCCATTGGCAACTGATTCCAAAAAAAGTGTTTTGATAGGCGAAGGGAGTGGAAAGTTAACTTGGGAAACTGGAGAGACGACAAAACCAATAGATAGGTACACTGGTGGGGCATATATGTATCAGAAAGTTCGCCTGGTGAGGTATGTGGATCAGAATGATAAAACTGAAGAGCATCTCATTTACACAAAATGGACTTAGTTACAAACTTGAGGAATCCCTTAGATTTATCTGTCATAGCCGTAACACGAATTCTTACTGGAATGTTTCAATCAGGTCTGGATGATAGACATTTTGAACTCAGCATTGGTGAAATTTTCTAGGTTCGTATCGGAATTGTTCTAGAATCAGTAATGGTGGAAACTCTTGTTAATGGTAATCAATTTGCTACTCCAACAGCGATATGCCTGTAGGTAATAATATACGGCGGCCCTGAGAATACTACAGTCGCGACAATAATAATGCGACAGGACGTCAGAAACGTTCTGAATCATAAAAAAACGAAGGGAAATCATACAAACAGCCTCTTATCATCCAGAAAGTTCAATTAACTACCATTTACCTCTAGAGACTTGTGAGTGTTCAGTATTTCCCGTCGACTTTACGTAGAACATCTTTTGTTACGTCTAGTGAAGCGCAACTTCATATTGAAATAATGAAATTTAATCTGTCATTCGATAACGAAAATGGAAAATATACAAACAGGCAGATCAACATCTGGAATATGATTACAAAGGATTTGTCGTATAAGCACGACGATGTTAATTAACAATTCTTCTGGCCCCTAACATTGTAGGCAACCCTGTGCTACACAGCAGTATACTCGCCTCGCCTATCACCAGCGTAAAGTGAGTTCTCCCACTTCGCACGTCAACACATGATGATAACGGAATCGAAAGTGCGTCTCGAAGTAGAAATTAAATAATGTGTTAAACTTGGAAGATAGTCCATATGAGTAGATAACGTTGTTGTTCAAGTAAAATTTTTGATGTAATCATCTTCAGAGTTATGACTTTTATTGTCCAGTTTTCCGAAAGAGCCACATAGTTTTGCACGGATTACAAGAAATCACTTTCACATCGATTACTGGGAACAATGCGATAGTTGCAGAATTACAGTGCTCTTTTCTTGGAAAAATTTCAATTATTACAGGCATTCACAATTCATCTGTAACGCACGTTGTAGCCCCTTCAAAGTGAAAGTGTATGAGGATCCTTCAAGCTGAACAGAATGAAGTAACCATAGGATCCCCAATATTTTCAAGATATATCTAGTTGAATTTGGCAAATGATAATAAGCAAAATCCGACTTTTTATCCACAGGTATGATGACGCAGATATTGCTGTTTATTGAAGGGCGATCTGTTTTAGTTGTTAAAACCCATTCAAAAGCTAAGATTACATATCAAATTCCTTATTTAAGACAACCGCTTTCAACAGTCATTACATTGAAAGCAGTGACTGTTGAAACTGAGGGTCTTAAATAAAGAAATTTTTGTGCGATCTTGGCTTTTGAATGGTCTTTAAGAATGTTATAGCTTTTAATAGCACTATATAATGCATGAAAATTGGAGCAGAAAGATATAACTCTTGTCTGCGTTAACAGTAAATACTTCTCTAACAGATAATATACTTCGTTAAAGATCAGACCAAAAATGTGTCACCACAGCGTACTTCATATGCTGGTAGGGTGTGTTTACAATAAAGTGGAAAAATAACTCTGTGGCCGTAGATTTCAGCCTTCTATTTTGTTCGTTAGTATAACTTCTGTGAAAAATTACGCTGTGAAAGGCGCCGTGTGCTAAATTACATTACCTACACTCTCTATGGGCAGTACACAGTTTCGTAGATAGAAAAATATATGATTTCTTTTGTACCACGAACTCTTTCGAGTATTTATAGTGTTCGAAATTGTGGCCCATTTGAGTAATACCGTTTGGTAAAAACATTGTTTTAATATCTCCAATCAACTATCAAATCTGTGAAGCTTTATATGGTTACACAACTTTCATGATTCCTTATTTTAACAAACGATTTGGTACAGTTTCAAGATCATCTCCAAGTTACCTGTGCGGAATGAAACTACCATACCAAAAGCTGAAAGCAAATCTGTTGTTATAAAATACTGCATTAAAGCAATGTTCTGATTATACTTACAAGTAATTAACTAGATAACATACTAAGTTTCATTTAATGCATGTATGATGCTCAGATAATTACATTTTATGAAAGTATAAACATGAATTTATATCGATTGAGTGTCGAATAACGCGGAAAAACGCACTTTAGCCTTCGGTTGTTTTTATTTGAACCTTAATATATGCTGGTTTCGGTAGACCATCTTCACAGGATACAAGGCGAAAACGTATTAGGTGATTTACATTCATCATTTCCTTTCCTGGTTGATAAAAAATCCAAAATGTCATAACAGGTATAAGAAAAGAGCACAATATGTTCCACAAAAGCTTACTGGAGGTGTATCATCAGTTAGCTGTTGGAACATGTCGTGTTCTTTTCTTATACCTCTCATGACATTTTGGATTTTGTATCAGCCAAGAAAGGAAATGATTAATATATTCATCCAATCTGTTTACGCCTTGAATACTGTGAGGATGGTCCTCGACCAAGACTGGTAGATACTAAGGTTCAAATAAAAGCAGCTCATGTTTAAAATTCGTTTTTTTTTTCATTTACTTAATGGCTGTTGAATGCTACCTAGCCATAACATGTTGTGAAATAGTTTTTATAATGGTGGTTTCATTTGGTACAGATTACCTGTGGGCAGTGTTAAAACTGACTGACTAGGATGTCAAAAACAAAAAAAGGAAATACATTGCTGCAGTGTGAGTATATGACGAAGTTTCTTCGATACCTGCAAACTGTCTAATACCACCTTCAAGAAATGTTACAATTTTGAAATATTAGAGGGTGATGTGGGGCAGGGAGGAGATATTTTGCATATCGTGGCTGAATAATTTTTAAAAAATCTCCTGAGAAATAATTTTTTAATCATGTGACGAAATTTGTTTTTTCTCAGTTACAAGAATTTTGAGGCGAAATATTGAAGTTTTAGAAGCTGTAATAAATCAGTGCATGTGTTAGGAAGAGATTAAGATCTCCCAGGAAATCATATTTTTATAGACCTGTTCATTTTTCGTCAGTTACAACAATTTTGAGGAAAAATATTGAAATTTTAAAAGCAATAATGAATCGGTGCAGGTTTTAGGAGGAAAGACGTGTCCCGCCAGAGAGGGTTGTCGGGCTTGACAGCGAGAGAGCGGAGCGGGTTCCTACCTTTGCGATCTGACGGGCGACTGACGGGCAGTAGCGGAAGTAGCAGAGGGTCGGTCGGGCTGCGGAGTCGCTGCTGTGGCTGTGGCGGGCGAGCGGCGTCTGTCCGCAGGCGGCGTCGCGGCGCCGCTTATATAGCCGGCGCCGGGCCGCCCCCCCACCACCGCGGCCGGCCTCCCCACCTTCTTACCCCCACCACGCCCGCCCACCACTCCGCTATAGCGCCGGCCCAGCTGGACCGGGCAACAAGTCGCCGGCGACGTGCGCCGCGGGTAATCTGCTGGCAGGGGCAGCGGCCCATTGCGTTCTGACTTTCGAGAAAAAACGCACTTACGTGCTGGTCTCACTTAATTGCAGATGACCGAGACACGGAACACGGCAACATCTGTTACGCTTTTTGTCGTCTTCTGTCCGGAGAGGGGTATAATGTGCAAGACTCTTCATGTCTAAATAACTAGCGCAACGTACAGGGTGACAATTCCTGAATTATGTTAAGTAAATTCGTCATAACAATTGAACGGTTTGCTTTACGACGTTCGAACTGCACGAGTTGCCACGGGCCATGATGGGAATTAGTATGTGTGCGGGGTGTAGTGTAACGACGTAAGTTTTGTATAAATGATTTTCTTTTGAGATATGACCATGTGCAGACTTCTTCACCTACGTCAGTTGCAGAACACTTCAAAGTTGTCTTTGAATGGTTCTTGAACGAAACTCTAATTAAAACATCATCATTTGAGTCGTATGCGCATAATTACGTCACTCTGTCCAATTGATTTGCGCAAACGTTTTTCAATTTAAATGTCGTTTGTTTCTTCTCAGAAATTATATTAATGCAAGTTATCTGCTTTAATAAATATTAAAACCACATTGAATAAACTTTTAAGACTCAAACTCGCGATGAACGTTGTCAAAAATTAATAGTCTTGTCAAATAAATTAGTAATACTTCTTCCTTAATATAATTCTTCATAAATAAACTGTCGGAACACGTATTTAAACTTTTTTAGTATACACTAGTTTATTATCTTCATATATACTACATATAGACGTGAACATGAGGCTTGACAAGATAGGACTGAACATTTACAACATGATTAAACTTTCTATGACGTCATTGTTGTAGAAACATTACAAATTCTTATTTTTTCAGTTTTTAGAAGCACGACGCAACAACTCGGTTTCAGGATCTTCTGTTGCTCATTGGCTGTCGACCCGCGACGTATAGTGGGCAGCAATTTTCTCTCTGGTCCCGGCAGTGAAGATGCTGTCTCCGTTCGTTGCGCCGCCCTCTCCGTACATGACACATAAACATAAATACAAAACTTTAGATAATTCACAAACATTACAAATATTACAAAATACATAAACAAAACACTAATGAAACTTATATTCACCTGGAAACTGGGCTGACACTGGTGGACGGGTGACGCTTCAATTTCGCGTCCCCCTACAGTGGTTTGGTATAGCGACGAAGCCCACTTTCATTTGAATGTCTGTGTATGTCCAGTTTTTTAGAGACGGTTGCGGAACTCGGCTGTTCGACACAGGATGTCAAATCAAACACCTTTCAGCCATCTATTTTCCAAACTTATTTTATTTGGCTACCAGTTTTAGCGTTTCCCTACGCCATCTTCATTTGGATGGCTTCCTCAACAAATAAAATTGGCGCATTAGGGGGACTGAGAACCCACATTCCGCCTCTTCACCCTCATCGGGTGACTGTGTGGTGTCCGATGTCCAGTCACATATTCCTTGATGGCGCAGTGACTACCGAATAGTACGTGGAGGTTTTGGAAAATGATTTCATTCCCATTATCCAAAGTGATCCTAATGTCGACAAGATGTGGTTCATGCAAGACGGAGCTCGATACCATCTACATCTACATCTACATCCATACTCCGCATGCCACCTTACGGTGTGTGGCGGAGGGTACCTTGAGTACCTCTATCAGTTCTCCCTTTTTAATCATGTGGCGAAATTTGTTTTTTTCTCAGTTACAAGAATTTTGGAACTTTAGAAGCTGTAACAAATCAGTGGAGGTATTAGGAAGAGGCCAGGATCTCCCAGGGAATCATAATATTTTTATCAAAGCAGGAGACTCTTTAATGTGCTTGAGGAGCATTTTTTTTTGGGGGGGGGGGGGACCACATTATGGGTATGGGGTACCCAGAGGCCACTGGCGTGGGCCTCGATTGGCCGCCGTATTCTCCGGATCTGAACACATGCGACTCCTTTTTGTGGGGCTATATTAAAGACAAGGTGTACAGCAACAACCCCAAAAACCACTGGTGAGCTGAAAACAGCCATTCAGGAGGTCATCGGCAGCATCGATGTTCCGACACTTCAGCGGGTCATGCAGAACTTCGCTATTCGTGTGCGTCACATCATCACCAATGATGGCGAGCATATCGAACATGTCATAACCCATATCCGAATATCTGTAGTGACGTTTACGTTTTGAAAAAAGTGTGTGCACGCCGCATTTTATAACTAATTTCGTTTATTTTCATAAAGTTCAATAATCGTCACCCTTTACATCCATTAATCCTCTTTACCTGCTGTATGAAAACCATGTCTGCTCTCTACAACTTTTACCCTCTACCCTTCCCTTCATTACTAGATCAGCGGGAAAATACCCCTGCTGGAGCACAAAGGAGGCCAATGCGCCCATTTAACACAGAAAATTCTAAATCCTTGTATCCAGTCTCTCTTTGTAGCTAAGCCTTCATTATCAAACACTCTGGATCATAATTTGTACAAAATGTCAGAGTAGATTTACATGATCTGCATGCATGGACGTTTAACATACCGTTAATACTACAAAAATCCGCAATAGTTTCTGTCTACATTCAGTGTGATGTAAGTCTGAGCGGTACTTTGGAGTGAAGGGTCATCGTTACCTGAACATGGAACTATTGCGCAGGAAGAGTGGCTATAATATTCCCTTAAAAATATGTATACGGCATGTATTTATCCATTCCGAGACGACTGAAAGTTCTTTTGGACGCCGACGGATTTTCTAAACCGCATTAGACACGGTAATGTGTTGCATTTGTCACTTTTGCACATTTCTAACCAACGCCTGTACATCATATTTTTTATTTAACGCCTGAAAAGAGGATCTCTTAGATGGTGATCACTTTGGTTTCACTAGACAGATAATCCTGACGCTACAGTTGGAAACTGAAGGCACAACTTAAAAAAAATAGAGAGACGGTTTCATAACATTTGACAATGAAAAAAAAATGCTAGATGTTTCAAAACCTCATACATCAGTGGGAAAGATCTGTAATATACAATATGTCCCAGAACTAAAGGGGGAAAGGGGGAATACGAATGGGAAACTAAGAGACGTTTTGGATTCGAAAAGGCGTACTGCAGTGATGCAGTGTTTTGCGCTTACTGTTCACACTGTAAATCGTAGAAACGTACCAAAAAAAAAAAAAAATGGGACTTAACATCTGAGGTCATCAGTCCCGTAGAACTTAGAACTACTTAAACCTAACTAACCTAAGGACATCACACACATCCATGCCCGACGCAGGATTCGAACCTCTGACGGTAGCGGTCGCAAGGTTCCTAACTGATGCACGTAGAACCGCTCGGCCACACCGGCCGGCCCAGAAAAGTACAAAAATGGAATAAAAATTGTAGGTGCATGGGTATTAAAATGTTCAGTAACTACATTACTGAAAAGTGAAACTGACGTACAGGTGTAATTGGTATAGAAATATTGAACAGCTGTGGAAATGGAACTGGCGAAGAATTCGTATAATCATGGACTTCATGGTTGGTTAAATGACGGAGTTCTGCCACTTCACAAGCAAAATGCAGGGTGACTAATGAAATAAGCAGAACGTGGTAAGTAGAGTAGGACAAGCGATGACAGCGTTCGTTGACAGTGGGAGTCTACTAGTATCAAGCAGAGGACTTCATCTGAGCAAGGGATTTCGAAGACAGGCCTGACTGGAAGTGATCCGAGGACACAGTGGATACAAGAAGAGCAGAGAACAGAAGCGTCCGAGTTGTCGAGGTACACAGGGTGACCCAGAAAGTTTGCGACTAACTTAAAGGGATTGTAGAGGATGTCTTGAGGAACAAACTGGGGACAGGAAACCCGTGTCTGCAAACGTCATCCAACGATGCCAGAGTCATAGGCGCCGGCTCCTGCCATTCGGCAGAAAACGTGACTGTACACCCATGGCCCGTAGGGGAAACGTCTAACAATGTTGCTTGTCATTCGGTGATTGCGACTGGTTGCCGCGATCTCCAGTGGGGAGGACGGAGCTAGCTACTGCGTAGAAAGGCCTTGTCTCCTATGACTGCGATGTTCTGTTGACTCGGTGGATGACAGTTTCGGAGGCGGGTTTCCATCTGCAGTTTATTTTTCACCTCTATACTGAACTGGAGATTTTCGAAGCATCCAGGAGACAAATAACTGCAGATGGAAACCCATGTCCGAATCCGTCATCCATTGAGGCAACAGAGCAACGTAATCATAGGAGACAATGCCTGTCTGTGCTGGACCTAGCTACGCCTTCTCCACTGGCGATCGTGCCAATCAGCTGCGATGACTGAATCACAAACAACAATGCGACACTTTACGCCTACGGTCCGTCAGCGCACAAAGTCACGTTTGGTGCCAGAGGGGTAGCCTAGCGCCAGGGGCCGCCACCTGCAACTCCGATGACGTTTCCAGATTTCCTCCACAAGATACCCTCAACGAGCCCTCGAAGTTTATCACAGCGCTTCTTGAGCACCCTGTATTACCTGAATGAGATCTATTTCTTCAGACTATCAAACTCCCATGTGTGAAACAGCTTTAAACTTCTGATTGCTTTACAAACGAGCGAATGTCTTAGATATTTGACGCTGAGCAGGTGAGCGAGGAAAAGTATGTAGAAGGTTTGAAAATATGTTCATAGTTTGTTGGAAGTCATTAGATGTTCTCACTATCAAACACTGTACAAGTGTAGTCTTGGTAATACGTCACGCTCCGTTGTAAGCAAAAGCTTACTTGAAGTTGCGTGAAAAGTTTCTTGGAAGAAGCTAAGTGCCCTTGTTCTCAAACACGGGATGTGCGAGTTATTTACCAACACTGAAATTTATATTAGATGCTAAGAAATTGCTCTTCGTCACTATTGCCAAACTGCAATTTATTTCCTACCTCTTAATGATCTACTGTTTTTAATGTATGATCCTTTTTATTTATCTTTTTTTTATTTTTCATTCTTCTGACTAGTTTGATGCGGCGACGAATTCTTCTCCTGCGCCAACTTTTTCATCTCAGAGTATCATTTGCAGACTACATCTTCAATTATTTGCTGTGTGTATTCAAATCTCGGTCTTCCTCTACAGTTTTTTCTCTCCGTCATCTGTACAAATAACAATGTAAATGTCCGTTTGTTCGAAATTTTAATCTCCCAAAGTTCTTCTCCAACTGCTTTGAAATTTTGTCACAACGTTGCATTCGAAGACGCGCGTGCTTTTATATACCTACTGGAGCCGTCTTCAGGCCACGAGTGGCCCATCGGGACCATCCCACCGCCGTGTCATCCTCAGTGGAGGATGCGGATAGGAGGAGCGTGTGGTCAGCACACCGCTCTCCCGGTCGTTATGATGGTATTCTTGACCGAAGCCGCTACTATTCGGTCGAGTAGCTCCTCAATTGGCACCACGAAGCTGAGTGCACCCCGAAAAATGGCAACAGCGCATGGCGGCCTGGATGGTCACCCATCCAAGTGCCGACCACGGCCGACAACGCTTAACTTCGGTGTTCTCACGGGAACCGGTGTATCCACTGCGGCAAGGCCGAGGCCGTTGCAGGTATTTATTTGTATATGTCCGTCGATGCTTGTACCATGTCTGGAGTTGTGCTTAATATTTATGATGTCACGTCTCCTGAACTCTGTGTTGTACAACGAGTTACGTATGTGGACTGTTTGAGAAATTTATTGCAAATAGATCCAGCACCAAACAAGTAATGAATTTAAACGTCGTGGATGATGCTGCAGTTTTTCACGCATCTTATTGTTTACGACGATATAATTTTGCACTTAAAAATATGGCTCAAATTGTTCAAATGGCTCTGAGCACTATGGGACTTAACATCTGAGGTCATCAGTCCCCTAGACCTCAGAACTGGTTAAGCCTAACTAACCTAAGGACATCACACACATCCATGCCCGAGGCAGGATTCGAACCTGAGACCGTAGCGGTCGCGCGGTTCCAGACTTAAGCGCCTAGAACCGCTCGGCCACACTGGCCGGCTTTTTGCACTTACATTCAGTGGTATATGTGCATACAGTCTGTAAGATGAGTCACAAATACAGTTAATTGTAAAGAAGTAATAAATTAGAACGTCATACCTCATGCGTTGCTTTTACTGCTTGAACAGCAGAAAAGAAGTAAGTCATAATCATTTGGCCTTTCATCGCTTTGTAGGAATTGTCGCCGAGTAAAAAATGTCGTAAAGGTTTGGAATTGTGCGAGAAGTTTGTTTGCAAGTCGCTAAGTGTTGTCATTCTCAAATACTGGAGGGTAAAGCCTTGGAATTGACGCGTCGCGGGCAACGCTTGTTCCCCCCTCCACCTCCCACCCCCACTCCACCTTTTGATAGAAAGGTGGTTCTTACCCCTACAAAATTGTCGCCTGACAGAAACATATTCTCGTTTGTGTACCAAATTTGGCTGAAATCGGTCCAGTGATTTAGGAGGAGACATGGAACACACGCAGACACACACACACACACACACACACACACACACACACACACCAGTGATGATGATGTTTGGTTTCTGGGGCGCTCAACTGCGCGGTCATCAGCGCCCTTACAAAGTCCTAATTTTTACACAGTCCAATTTCTACACAATCCAATTTAGCCACTGTCGCGAATGATAATAATGATGATGATAAAATGACGAGGACAACACAGACGCCCAGTCCCCGGGCAGATAAAATCTCCAACCGGGAGTTACACACACACACACACACACACACACACACACACACACGCATAAATCAATTTTATGATATGTATCGATAAACTATACACCTCTCCAGCTGGTATACAGAAACACGCGGGTATTCGAATGCAACGTTGTGTCAAAACTACAAATGAATCGGTGGAGAACTTTCGAAGCTTTAAGATTGTGAACAAACGAACATTTATATCTACGTAAATAAAACAGTAAATATTAGTTTGTTCAAAATCAAAATCTCCCAAAGTTCTCCACCGATTCCTTTGTAATTTTGACACAACGTTGCATTCGAATACGAGCGTGATTTTATATACCTTTTGGAGCAACGTATATAACACACACCCATCAAAAAAACTTTTGTATCACCCCGGTTCCCAGAAGTCCTGAATATAGACATTGACTGTGGATATTGTATCACAGAGTCCCTTTGACTGTTCAGAAATGTCACTCAACCCGCCCCAAGATGTAAACAACCATGCATGAGTAGCGCCTATTGGACGGAGGGGGTCCGACAGCCGATCAGTTCCAGTCATTCCACCAGGAAGGAGGTACACGGATCGCGTTGTCTGTAGTTCAAACATGCCTAGACGATCAATAGCGCGGTTCGTTCGCGTCCCCACTGTTACTTTGTGCTAGGAACGGCTCTCAACAAGGGAAGTGCCCAGGCGTCTCGGAGTGACCCAAAGCGACCTTGTTCAGACGTGGAAGAGATACAGTGAAACTGTCGATGATACGCCTCTCTCAAGCAGCATGATTTTCATGCAGCCACAGGACGCCGTGTTACGACTCAAACTGTGCCAAATAGGCTGCATGATGCGCAACTTCATCCGCGACGTCCATGGCGACCTCCATCTTTGCAACCACGACGCCATGCAGCGCGGTACAGACTGGCCCGCCCAACAACATGCCGAATGTACTGCTGAGGATTGGCATCACGTTCTCTTCACCGATGAGTGTCGCATACGCCTTCAAGCAGATGATCGTCGGAGAAGTGTTTGGAAACAACCCGGACAGGCTGAACGCCTTAGACAGCAAGGTGGAGGTTCC
Organism: Schistocerca serialis cubense; assembly: GCF_023864345.2. Taxonomy (NCBI): domain Eukaryota; kingdom Metazoa; phylum Arthropoda; class Insecta; order Orthoptera; family Acrididae; genus Schistocerca; species Schistocerca serialis. The sequence continues at coordinate 19,918,030 of NC_064649.1, read as the reverse complement.
CTGCCTTTTTGGAGTGGCATTAGGTTGGGCCGACGTACGTCGCTGGTGGTCATGGAAGGCACCGCGACGGCTGTACGGTACGAGAAAGCCATCCTCCGACCGATAGTGCAACCATATCGGCAGCACATTGGCGAGGCATTCGTCTTCGTGGACGACAATTCGCGCCACCATCGTGCATATCTTGTGAATGACTTCCTTGAGGATAACGACATCGCTCGACTAGAGTGGCCAGCATGTTCTCCAGACATGAACCCTATCGAACATGACTGGGATAGTTTGAAAAGCGCTGTTTATAGACGACGTGACCCACCAACCACTCCCAGGGATCGGCGCCGAATCACCGTTGAGGAGTGGGACTATCTAGCCAAACAGTGCTTTGATGAGCTTGTGGATAATATGCCACGAGGAATACAGGCATGCAACAATGCAAGAGGACGTGCTGCTGGGTATTAGAGATACATGTGTGTACAGCAAAAAATGGCTCTGAGCACTATGGGACTCAACTGCTGAGGTCATTAGTCCCCTAGAACTTAGAACTAGTTATACCTAACTAACCTAAGGACATCACAAACAACCATGCCCGAGGCAGGATTCGAACCTGCGACCGTAGCGGTCTTGCGGTTCCAGACTGCAGCGCCTTTAACCACACGGCAACTTCGGCCGGCTTGTGTACAGCAATCTGGACCACCAGCTCTGAAGATCTCGCTGCAATGGGTGGTTTTCATGATCAATATAAAGGGCGGAAATGATGTTTATGTTGATCCCTGTTCCAAAAAATGGTTCAAATGGCTGTGAGCACTATGGGACTTAACATCTATGGTCATCAGTCCCCTAGAACTTAGAACTACTTAAATCTAACTAACTTAAGGACAGCACACAACACCCAGTCATCACGAGGCAGAGAAAATCCCTGACCCCACCGGGAATCGAACCCGGGAACCATCTCTGCTCCAATTTCCTGTACAGGTTACGGTACTCTCGGAACCGAGGTGATGCAAAACTTTCTTTGATGCGTGTATAGAAATATACCTAATATATAAAGAGAAACATTATCACTAAGAATCTAAAAGATTCTTGACCAGTTCGCTTCAAACTCTTACACGATACTCTAATGAGGACTTTCACAGAAAAGTTGTATTCCTGGTTATGGATGCGATTAGAATACAACTACAGTCCCGGAAATAGTAATAATAATAAACAAGGCTCAGGGTCAGAGAAAGGAGGGAGAAGAGATGGACAGAAGAAGGATGGGAGCAACTACACTCCTGGAAATGGAAAAAAGAACACATCATCCACCATACTTGCTCCGGACACTGCGAGAGGGCTGTACAAGCAATGATCACACGCACGGCACAGCGGACACACCAGGAACCGCGGTGTTGGCCGTCGAATGGCGCTAGCTGCGCAGCATTTGTGCACCGCCGCCGTCAGTGTCAGCCAGTTTGCCGTGGCATACGGAGCTCCATCGCAGTCTTTAACACTGGTAGCATGCCGCGACAGCGTGGACGTGAACCGTATGTGCAGTTGACGGACTTTGAGCGAGGGCGTATAGTGGGCATGCGGGAGGCCGGGTGGACGTACCGCCGAATTGCTCAACACGTGGGGCGTGAGGTCTCCACAGTACATCGATGTTGTCGCCAGTGGTCGGCGGAAGGTGCACGTGCCCGTCGACCTGGGACCGGACCGCAGCGACGCACGGATGCACGCCAAGACCGTAGGATCCTACGCATTGCCGTAGGGGACCGCACCGCCACTTCCCAGCAAATTAGGGACACTGTTGCTCCTGGGGTATCGGCGAGGACCATTCGCAACCGTCTCCATGAAGCTGGGCTACGGTCCCGCACACCGTTAGGCCGTCTTCCGCTCACGCCCCAACATCGTGCAGCCCGCCTCCAGTGGTGTCGCGACAGGCGTGAATGGAGGGACGAATGGAGACGTGTCGTCTTCAGCGATGAGAGTCGCTTCTGCCTTGGTGCCAATGATGGTCGTATGCGTGTTTGGCGCCGTGCAGGTGAGCGCCACAATCAGGACTGCATACGACCGAGGCACACAGGGCCAACACCCGGCATCATGGTGTGGGGAGCGATCTCCTACACTGGCCGTACACCACTGGTGATCGTCGAGAGGACACTGAATAGTGCACGGTACATCCAAACCGTCATCGAACCCATCGTTCTACCATTCCTAGACCGGCAAGGGAACTTGCTGTTCCAACAGGACAATGCACGTCCGCATGTATCCCGTGCCACCCAACGTGCTCTAGAAGGTGTAAGTCAACTACCCTGGCCAGCAAGATCTCCGGATCTGTCCCCCATTGAGCATGTTTGGGACTGGATGAAGCGTCGTCTCACGCGGTCTGCACGTCCAGCACGAACGCTGGTCCAACTGAGGCGCCAGGTGGAAATGGCATGGCAAGCCGTTCCACAGGACTACATCCAGCATCTCTACGATCGTCTCCATGGGAGAATAGCAGCCTGCATTGCTGCGAAAGGTGGATATACACTGTACTAGTGCCGACATTGTGCATGCTCTGTTGCCTGTGTCTATGTGCCTGTGGTTCTGTCAGTGTGATCATGTCATGTATCTGACCCCAGGAATGTGTCAATAAAGTTTCCCCTTCCTGGGACAATGAATTCACGGTGTTCTTATTTCAATTTCCAGGAGTGTATAAAGAGAAACATTATCACTAAGAATCTAAAAGATTCTAGACCAGTTAGCTTCAAACTCTTACACGATACTCTAATGAGGGTTTTCACAGAAAAGTTGTATTCCTGGTTATGGATGCGATTAGAATACAACTACAGACCCGGAAATAGTAATAATAATAAACAAGGCTCAAGGTCAGAGAAGGGGGGGGGAGAGGAGATGGACAGAAGAAGGATGGGAGCAACTAGATGCAGGGAGCGGGAAGGAGGAAATGAACGAAGAGAGGGGCAGATGAAGTGGACAGAGAGGTGGATAGAGAAAGTGGACAGAGAGGGAGCGAGGAGAAAGCAGGTCATGGGCAAAGAGAGAGGGCGAGGAGGAATTAGACTAACAGAAGATTGGGATAAAAACACTCACGTTAAAAAAAAAAAAGAACAGAAAATCTTGAACCACTAGAGGTAGGACGTTTATCTTCACAGATGTACATTGGTGTGTTCTGCAGAAGTGATCAGTGTTTCAGTCACTCCGGTTCAGCATGTGTCCTGTTGCCTAGTAGGTACATGGTCCGCCGTAGGTCCTGATGACTTGTTGCAAGCGTGATGTCGTCGACGCGTTAAGGCGCGAATGGCGTCCTGTGCTACAGCCACCACGTTGCATTCGCCTGGTTTCAAAGTTCATTTGTGGTGTTTGGCATTGGATCACAGCGCTGCAGCTATCGATTCGCCAAATACCACTAATTTTTGATTGGTGTCAAGTCTGGTGATCTGGTGGAGCAGGGCAATAGACTGACATCGTGTGACACCAAGAATGCCCGTGTTCGTGCTGCAACATGTGGTCGTGCATTGTCTTGCTGAAAAATGGCGCCTGGGATGTTGTGCAGTGAGGGTTTGGCTACGGGTCGCAGGATGTCATTCACGTTGGTCTCCACTGGTCACAGTGCCCTGGACACGCACCAGCCGTAATTTGCGGATGTACCCTGTACCACCCCATACGATAAGGCCCTGAATTGGCGCCGTATGCCTTCTGCGAATGCAGTCACTGTGACGCCACTCCCCCCGTCTGCGGCGAACCAAAACGCGGCCATCATTTTCAAAATAAACAGAACCTCGATTCGTCTGAAAACACTATCTGATGCCATTCCTTTCCCCAGTGAAGTCGTTTAAAATGTATACTTTCACGGCCGAAAATGTCAACAGTCAATAAAATAAGCCGCGCTATTATGCCGTGGTCGAGTGGCTTTCACCTTAAAAGCTAACGTTAAACGTCCTCAGCTGCGGAGGACATTTTCATGGCGGATCGTAGCTTGTTTGAGTGTCCGATTCACACCCTGGCTCCCTATTGTCTGCAGCAAAGCCGGCCGCGGTGGTCTAGCGGTTCTAGGCGCGCAGTCCGGAACCGCGCGACTGCTACGGTCGCAGGTTCGAATCCTGCCTCGGGCATGGATGGGTGTGATGTCCTTAGGTTAGTTAGGTTTAAGTAGTTCTAAGTTCTAGGGGACTGATGACCACAGATGTTAAGTCCCATAGTGCTCAGAGCCATTTGAATCTGCAGCAAAATTCTCCTTCCGCGATCTTCCGCGGAGTGGGGTGACGTCACGTGTTTTGAATGCCACTGTCGAGCGCTGTCGTCCGCTATTGCTGTCATCCCATGGTGGAAGATACCTTTTTCAGTACCGCAATCCAGATATTCAGTTTCACGCCCATCTCCTCCTTACAGAAATTCCTGGGGGTTTTCTACAATCTTTATGGCTTCCCTGTATAACCTTTCATGGTATCCGCTTGTCGCTGCCATTATTGGAGTTCCATCGAAATGCATGTGGTGGTCTCTCGGATGCAGAGCATGTTCCGCAACAGCTGATCTGTCAATGTCCCACCTTCTGCAATTGTCCTTGTGCCCTTCTAGTCATTTTTATAGCGTTGTTACCGTAGTACCCCAAAACTGCACGGATCCTATAAATTCCAGCTTTTTTCCAGCAGCTGACGAGCATCGTTGGCCAATTTTAGGTGATCTTATATCTTGAGTGTAGGTGTCTAAATTACCGCTAGGTTCCGTTTTTTCAATATTTTTCCTATGGGGTCAGTGACGTCTTTAATGAATGACAGGAAAACGATTTCACCGGCTCGTTGGGTCTTATGGTGAACTCCATTCGATCACGGCGTAATAGCCTGGACCATTTTATTGATGGTAAATGTAGTTTTTACAATCACCCGGGAAATTATAGATGGTTCAGATGGCTCTGAGCACTATGGGACTTAAGTTCTGAAGTCATCAGTCCCCTAGAACTACTTAAACCTAACCTAAGGACATGACACACATCCATGCCCGAGGCAGGATTCGAACCTGCGACCGTAGCGGTCGCGCGGTTCCAGACTGTAGCGCCTAGAACCGCTCGGCCACACCGGCCGGTGGGGAAATTATAGCCCAGTTCGCAGATTAAAGGCAAATAACTCTAACAGTGTGTGTATTCTTTTACCCAAAGACAGTGCTTTGATTTCTCTAAGCTTGCTGTAGCTGCTACGTACATTCCAGCAGTAGCATTCGCATCCTGCACTTGCAGCGAGCTGACCTGACAACGCGCCACGCAGGACAGTCGGAACTGCCGAAACGCAACGTGCCACGTACGCGGTATGGCTATTCGCGGAACGGCCAGTCTGCCACTCGACACGGCACTCTACGGTTTTGCTGAAGTTGCTGATGGCCGGCGGGCGCGACAGTGACGTACGCCTGTGTAAAGGTCGCTAGTGCTGCCATCTGAAATGCGTTGTGGAAAGTTGTGACGTGACGCGACGGCAAGCGTGAACTGGCCCTTCCGCAGCCGGCGGTTGGATTGCGACTGCACGGATTACGTAGTTCCTTTACGTCCGGCGAATAGTAATACGTCATGCTCGATTTTTCAGAGCCTCCCACTACTTATATAATTGCGTCAGGCCTCACTGCCAGACTTCCGCCAATATGGCGCGAGTCACTAGGTCTGCTGTGACAGACATGCTACCATGTGCATGTGGGGTCTGGGCTGCGGTTAAATAGCTCTTCCTAAACCTGTTGATCGATTTTTAGCACACTTGCTCCAAATAGTACTTACTGTGTGGAAATAAGTACTGTGGGGATAAGAAGCAGTCATCTCCTACTTGGGTGGGGGTGATAACATGGAATTTGGGGGAGGAAGAGGTGATCAGAGAGTAAGGGAGGGGGAAATGGACAGAGAATGGGAAGGAGGTAGGTAGAGAGAAGTGGAAGGAGAGGAGGATATTAACGGAGGAAAGGAAGAGAAAGAGGTGTACAGAAAAGCGGGAGGACATGGATGAGTAGAAGAAGGAGACAATACGAATACAGGAAGGGGAAGAGGAGGAGATGGATGTAGAAGAGGAGGACAGAGAGAGGAGGAGGAGGATATGAACAGAGGAATGGAAGGTGAGAGAGAGGAGAAGTTGGACAGAGGGAGGTAGAGAGGGAAATAGGCACAGAAAGGGAAGAGGAGGAGGTGGTGGAAGGAGGATATGGACAGAGGAGATGAGCTGAACAGAGGAAGAGATGGACAGAAAGCGGGGAGGAGATGGACAATGAGAGAGAGAGAGGAGGATATTAATAGAGGAAAGGAAGAGGAAAAGTTGGACAGAGAAGAGGAGAAAGTGGACATGGACAGATGGAGGGGAGGAGCATATGAACAGAGGCAGTGAAGAAGAGGAGATATACAGAGTGTGGAGGAGAAGTTGGACAGAGGGAGATGGAGGAGGGAGGGAGGGAGGGGAGAGAGAGGGTGGAGGGAGGGAGGGAGGGAGGGGGGAGAGAGAGAGAGAGAGAGAGAGAGAGAAATGGGCAGGTGAAGGGATGAGGTGAACAGAGAGGGAGGAGGAGAAGATGGACTGATAGAATTGGAATAAATACATACCCAGGCAGCGCCACGACTCAGTTTCTTGTTAATCAAGAAAGTGAGGTTTATATTTTAAGTAATTTCTTCCCGCCAGACGACCTCAAAGACCAAAAGGCTGAACACAGCCTATAGGCCCGCGTCCAGCACACACAAAGCTGTCATGACCATGAACTGATGTCTCTTTGAGTCTGCTCATAAAAGGGAACTGCCTGTAGTTATTTATTTACTCACTTAAATCGACCTAATTACGGCCATCAGACCCTGTCTTACATCAGGCCAGCGTTTCACACATACTGTATCTTTTTTACATGATAGTTAAGAAACAACGATTTTGATGTGATAAACAGTACCAAAATAATCTGCGACTCTGAAGTGGCAGTGTGAGTAAATTAAAGTGATTATGAAACAGTAAACATACTACCAGTACTTGTGCTACAGCAACTGCGGCCGTTCACGGTGATAAAGCAATAATACGAGGGTCATTCAATAATTAAAGAGAGAACTTGATCTGGGGAGAAAACTGTTAGTACAGTTTGGTACTTTTATAGTTTTAAGTTGGCATTACTGGGATGCGCCCTGATCAGCTGATGTATCAACATTGTTTTGTTTATAACCTCTAGACTACATTTCAAGTTGGCGAGTCCACTTGAAACGTCAACATTAGTTGAATAACGTTCTGTTATTCGTTTTTTACTTGCAGAAGGCGAGAAACCAGTGAATATATACTGTAGAATGTCTAAAGTTTATGGTGAAGGTTGTGCAAATTTTTGCAAGTGGGTAGAGCAGTTCAAAAATGTTTGCGACTCAGTGACTGGCGAACACCGTTCCAGCAGACGAGTTGCAGTTTCAACTCCCTCACTTGAAAGTCGAATTAATGACATTACTGATGTTCAAATGTGTGTGAAATCTTATGGGACTTATCTTCTAAGGTCATCAGACCATAAGCTTACACACTACTTAACCTAAATTATCCTATGGACAAACACACACACCCATGCCCCTGGGAGGACTCGAACCTCCGCCGGGACCAGCCGCACAGTCCATGACTGCGGCGCCTTAGACTGCTCGAATGACGTTATTCGTGCCGACCGCCGTGTGGCTGTGGAAATGGTAGTTGATAAGGTTCAAGTTAGAACTGGTACAGTTCATAACATTATCTGTAACAAGCTGAAGTACCACAAAATATGTGCAAGATGGGTCCGGCCGGAGTGGCAGAGCAGTTCTAGACGCTACAGTCTGGAACCGGGTGACTGCTACGGTCGCAGGTTCGAATCCTACCTCGGGCATGGATGTGTGTGATGTCCTTAGGTTCGTTAGGTTTAAGTAGTTCTAAGTTCTAGGGAACTGATGACCTCAGAAGTTAAGTCCCATAGTGCTCAGAGCCATTTGAACCATTTGCAAGATGGGTCCCAAAGGAGTTGACACGGCTACACAAGGAAAGAAGGTTGAGAGTGTGCACAGAGCTAAAGGAACGTTATGAAAGAGAAGGTGAGCACTTACTCAACACAATTTTGACTTTTGATGAAAATTGGGTTCCCTATTATGAGCCAGAATCGAAAAGACAAAGCATGGAGTGGAAGCACACCAACTCACCTGCCAAGAAAAAATCCAAAACCCAAGCATCAGCAGGAAAAGTCATGTAGACGGTGTTTTGGGATGCTGAAGGTCCAGTTTTTGTGATCGAGGAGAAGTGTACAATGAACAGCCAATACTACTCGGTTTTGCTTTTAAACAAGGTGAAGCCAGCCATGAGAGGGAGACGTCGTGGATCTCAGAGCAGAGACGTGATTCGCCAGCAAGACAACGCACTTCCTCATATTGCTCAACTAACCAGTGAAACCATCGAAAAAATGGCCTGGGAAGTACTGGCTCATCCCCTTACAGTCCTGATTTACCATCTAGTGATTTCCATTTGTTTGGTGCACTGAAGGAGGCATTACGTGGAACGAGGTTCCAGGTCAACGAGGAAAAGTTTGTGCGAAATTGGTTCAAACATCAAGATAAAGGGTTCTTTGCAACCTGAATAAAAAAGCTTGTAGCCGTTGAAACAAGTTCAACGGGATTATGTTGAAAAGTAGAAAAAGTAAAAATAAACGCTTTTTTCTGTACATCAATTTGTCTCCTCAATTATTGAATGAGTCTCGTAATAATGATGATAGTAATAGGGACAGCATTAATGATAATTGTAGCAGATGTAACAACAATTTACAGGTGCACAAAGTAGACGTTTCCAGATATAGCGAGTTATGGGGAAAGAAAATTTATGGAGACTACATCGGCTAAGAATACTGGGGAAAAGAGGACGATAAGGCTGAAAAAGATGTATAAGGGTAACAAGTCAGTACAGAGACAATAATAATCGTTATTGCTGCTTTAATGAATATGTTAGTAACTGTTTTCTAATGCTGGAGGTGTTATTCAGTTCTCTAATATGCTCTCGGAAGTTACTGCGGGCTCGGGTTCTTGTTACATAGAAGAATTTCGAGAAAGTGACCAGAAAAGATTTTCCTCTGGTTGGAACAGGTGTTTCTGCCATATGGTTCAGACAAGAGCGTTGAAGTGGAGGAGAGGTAATGGGGATAGTTTACGTTGATAAGACGGTAGAGGAGACATGCAAAAATCAATGCACTCCGTCTTCAGGCCACAAGTGGCCCATCTGGACCATCCGATCGCCGTGTCATCCTCAGTTGAGGATGCAGATAGGAGGGGCATGTGGTCAGCACACCGCTATCCCGGTCGTTATGATGGGTTTCTTTGACCGGAGCCGCTACTATTCGGTCGAGTAACTCCTCATTTGGCACAACGACGCTGAGTGCACCCCGAGAAATGGCAACAGCGTATGGCGGCTGGATGGTCACCCATCCAAGTGCCGGCCACGCCCGACAGCGCTTAACTTCGGTGATCTCACGGGAACCGGTGTATCCATTGCGGCAAGGCCGTTGCCTTAAAGGAGACAGAGGATGTGGAAATCCCTGCAATTGTTTACACTCAGCCACGATAGCTGTGCACAGGATGGTGAAATGTGATCGGAGGGTCAAACATCACAGATATAACGAAAACTGGCATTCAAAACCAGTTCCAGATTACAGGTCGGGTTTCCACAGGTATGAATTTCTTACACGTGCATTGGTCCACCACTCGTCGCATAATACAGCTTACATGTGAAAACACCCCACTTGCACACTGTTATGGCAACTTACGCATACGTTATGGAACATGAAAGTCGTTCTACTCTCTTGCTCTATGTCACTTCCGCGCTATGCTCTAGGAGCTTCAGCAATTGCCGATAGATGGCTCTGCTCTCACTCTGCTCTGTTTCGTCCGACAGCACAGATCTACAATCATTTGTTTTCGTACGAGGAACGTTAGAGTCATGCCAAAGTATTGTGCTTAAGTCTTCAACAAAGTAAATAAATTCTACGTGAATTGGTACAGCGTTCTTAAAAAGTATAAAAAGAATATCATTCTAGCATTCAGCAACGTCTTACAGTCAGTTATTTCTTTAAAGTCAGTACCGCCATTAGACAGTTGTTCCCCGATCGTCTCCCACCCCCGCCCGCTGCCGCGCCTGTATTCCCATGTCCCGCCCGGTCTCCATCTCTCCACCCTCCTTACCCTCTCCCAAGGTGGCTTCCGCCAGCTCCCTCTCCCTGATGATGCCCTCCTCCCCTCCATCTACCCCTCCTACCAACTTTGATCCTCCCGCCCTCCTCCTGTGCTTCCTCCTCTGGACACCCTCCCTCCCTTTTCCCTCCCTCCTCCTTTTCTCCCCCCTCGTCCCCCGGGCCTCCCCTGCCCTGTCCCTCACCTCCTGTCCCCGCCTCCTATGCCGTGGCATCCTCTTTTCCTCCCCTCTCCCCCTCCTCACCCCTGTTCCCCTCTTGGCAGGTCCCCGGACTCGCACACGCTCAGTGGACATTCACGCGCCGGAGATCACCGCCATCAGTGTATCGTGTGTGCCGTCATGTTTAGTGTTCAGTTTCGCCGTCACGCTCCATTGTTCACCAGTGCCATCGTCTTCTTGAGTGTTTGTGCGTCGGGTCTACAGTTCGTAGTGTGGATTGTCATCAAGTGTGAACGGCTTCTTGTGCTTTTATGTTCTTGTGTCTCCTGTTTTTACCCGCCGTTTTTTTCTAAGTGATGTCTCTTCTTTGTTTATCTCCTTGTACTCTCTTCGGCTGAAGAGCGGCGTATTGTGCTGCTGCCAGCCTACCTGGTTGTTCAGGTATCAAAATTACAATAAAGTAAAAAAAAAAAAAAATAGACAGTTGTTTATCTGCAGTGTTAGATTTACACTTACACAATCATGATTTCGGCTTCAAAGTGCACTTTGAAGTCGAAATCATGATTGTGTAAGTGTAAATGTAACACTGCAGATAAACAACAGTCTAATGGCGGTACTGACTTTAAAGATATTATGACTGTGGCCGGGCATTATGAAAAAATTATTAAAAGTCAGTTATTTGTAATAGAGTAACACACCATCTTACGAAGTGACGAAATGGATTAAAAAGTATTGAAATAGAAAGTGTGAGCTTCCTGAGGTTCATATTACTGCAGAACAGTCTATACTGTAAAGGTACTTTTTATTTCATTATGATTATAATAATTTTCCCTTTAGTTTTTTACTGTAAATACACTCTAAGATAAAAAGAAAGCACGCACCGCCAGGAATTATCCGAAAGGGACGCAAATCGGTAGATTTAATTTACATGTATAGATAAACAGACGGTGACAGTTTCAGAAATACTGCGTAGTTTTTGAGGGTATTTTTAATCTGTCAATGCAACTCAAAAATGCGTAATTTTTTTCGCTTTATTTACGTAAAGCATCATCAGTGGTCTTTGATTAAATTATTTTCATTTTGATTTGCATTTAGATCGAAAAAAATTTCGTTAATAATATGGTGATTTTCGCTCGATTTCTCGCTTACATCGAGAAATGCTGTGCTAGCAGATGGCATTGTGCTACCAACTTTACTATAATTTTGTCTCACCTGTTTGGTGATCAGTTGCCTGTCTTTTAAATTGACTGCCGCGCGGGATTAGCCGAGCGGTGTAAGGCGCTGCAGTCATGGACTGTGCGGCTGGTCCCGACGGAGGTTCGAGTCCTCCCTCGGGCATGGATGTGTGCGTTTGTCCTTAGGGTAATTTACGTTAAGTAGTGTGTAAGCTTAGGGACTGATGACCTTAGCACTTAAGTCCCATAAGATTTCACACACATTTGCATTTTTTTAAAATTAACTTTTTCTATTGCCTTGCTGTTTGACAGTGTGTTATTAAATTTTTTTAATAATTGCCATTCTTGGCGTTAAAGGCCATCAGCATACTGTCGCTATTTGTCTTGAAATTCTAATGTGGCAATTGTATTCTAGCAGTTAAACTTTAAGACCTTGGTGATTTGTTTTCAATATTTTAATAACTGTAGTTTGTAAGTTGCAACAACTTAAACAATTCTTAATTTATTGCCATTATTTTAATTTGTTGTTGATTTAAAATAAATTGTGTGTGATTAAAAGAAAAGCCAACCAATAGTAATTGATTTTAGCCCCATCCACAATCGTAGCCGAGTCCTGCGTTCCTTGACCATCAGGTCTCAGTCCTGGTTTAACAAAGCTTGTTTTAGTAGCATAATTCGTGAGTGCAAGTACCCGCCGAATTAGCCGATGAAACACGAGGTAAATGAACTCGCGAATACTGCTGCTATCTTCCTCTTGCTGTGAGATACAAACAGGAATAAGAAGAAAGGCGCTATTTGAGCTGTGCAATGAGTGAGTCTAAGAAATAAACACACCAGTAATTAGCAGAGAGAAAATAAGGTGAAGTTTTACTGTAATCTGAATATGTTATTAAAACCTTTTAGTCTTTTTATCATAGTATGAATTTATTTTAACAATACAGCAGTTTAACTTAGAGAATCTGATAATGTTGGTACGCCATGGCAGACTGTGGTAACGGGGGGTTGATAGGGAACAGTTGGGTATCTCTGTGGAAATGGTGCTGGAAGAAACTGAAATGAAGAAGAAAGTAGGAAATAAGAAGAAACAACAGACTGTGTTGAAGAACGAGAATGGGAAACCTGCACGCGGGTGCTTCGCTGAGCAACCATAAGAGAAAGAAATCCTCAAATAAAGGCGAAACATCAGAGTCTTCAGAGATGTCGAATGTTTCCAGTATTTATTATCACGGCGATTACAATAATTACTTTACTGGCGCACTGAAATCGCTTTCTGCACGTAGTAAGGAAGCTAATGAGTGGGGGGGGGGGGGGGGGGAAGTAGTAAAGATAAACAATTATTAAAAAAAATTAGCCGGGAGCGCTAATGCACTGCTTCCTGGATTCAGGTAGGAGTACCGGCCCGGGTCGAATGCGCCCGGCGGATTAACGAGAAGGGCCGACATTCTCGCCTGCCTGCGGTTTTCCACATTCCAATAGCTGAATACCGGGCTGGTCCCCACGTCCCGCCTCAGCCACACGACTTGCAGACATTTGCAACGCATTTGCACTGTTTCATTATTTACACTTGATGCAGACACATGGCGTACACTTCTTCCATCCCGGGGGGGTATGGGGTGGCGGCAGGAAGATCATCGGCCCACCCCTTAAAAATTAGGGATGCAACATCCGTACTTAACCATGCCGACCCTGCGTACGATGCGGGACGATGGCAGTAGCAAAAGAAGAAGAATTCGTGAGTGCAAGTCATAGGATAGCGGCATACACATCTACAGGTTGCGGTATTATCGCGTACTCGGGATGTAAAAGCACACTACATCGGCGGAGCTGTCATTTCTATTCAGGTGATTCATATGTAAAAGTCTTTGATGTGTACGTATATGGTCGCACGTCGCGAATTAACGGACTCTGAACGCAGAATGGTAGTTGCAAGATTGCATTTCAGAAATCGCTCGGGAATGCGATATTCTAATGTCTACAGTGTCAAGACGCAGCTGAGAACACCTAATTTCAGGCATTACCTCTCACGACAAACATCGCAGCTGCCCACGGCCTTCACCCAACGTCCGAGAGCAGCGGCGTTTGCGTATAGTTGTAGGTGCTAACAGACAAGCAACACTGCGAGAAATAACGGCAGAAATCAATGTGAGACGTACGACGGACGTATCCGTTAGGACAGTGCGCCGCCATTGACCATATGGCAGCAGACGACCGACGCGAGTGCCTTTGCTCACAGCACGACTTCGCCTGCACTGTGTCTCCCGCGGTCTAACCATATCGGTTGGACCCTACACTAATGGAAAACGTGGCCTGGTCAGGTAATCCCAGATGTCAGTTGGTAAGTCCTGGTGGTAGGGTTCGAGTGTGGCGCAGATCCGCACGAGGCCATGGATCCAGGTTCTCAAGAAGGCACCGTGCAAGCTGTCGGTGGCTCCATAATGGTGTGGACTGTGTTTACATGCAATGGACTTGGCGCTCTGGTCCAAGTGAACCAGTCGTTGACTGGAGATGGTTATGTTGGGGTAGTTGGAGAGCATTTGCAACCGTTCATGGACTTCATGTTCCCAAACAACTATGGAATTTTTAAGGATACTGTAACTAACCAGGTTCTACGGGTTATTACTCCGTTGGTTACTTCTTACTATTAAACTAAAGCATAGGCAAATTGTCTCTACCGGTAGTCGTCGTGCGGCACCTGTGAATAAATCGTGTAAGACAGCCGTGTACTTATTGCATTCTGTGTAAGTGGTGTCTTTGTGTCAACAAAACGTGGGGCTCGGAACTGTGTCCGAATATTTCAATGAACCAGATGCAAATGGAATTGCTTATTGATTGTGAAATTAACGTGAGAAGATTAGGGTCGCCACCGACTCTAACCATACAACTAATCAAAGGTTTGGCCGAGTCGGAAAATAAACTAATTTGATCACAGACCAAAAACTTATGAAAGTGCATACATTGTGATGTCGCTCATAGGGGATGCGACGTAATTAATAGTATTGCCCGTGCACTGCTCACGACAATCAAACATTAAAATAAAATAGAAAGTGCATGAACACTGTGCATAAGATCTGCTCCCAGCAACACACCTGAAAATAAGACTTAATCTAAAGCATTTGTTTTAAAATAAAAGGCGAAACTAATAACTGGACCTTAGCCGAGCGGTCTAAAGCGCTGCAGTCATGGACTGTGCGGCTGATCCCGGCGGAGGTTCGAGTCCTCCCTCGGACATGGGTGTGTGTGTTCGTCCTTAGGATAATTTAAGTTAAGCAGTGTGTAAGCTTAGGGACTGATGACCTTAGCAGTTAAGTCCCATAAGATTTCACACACATTTGAACATTTTAATCACTGGACCGGTGCGTACGGAAACGCGTTGGATGTGCTAACGGGAAAGCTACGAGGTGAGTGGCTTAGGTGCAAAAACGTAACCTCGGAATACAAGAGAAAATTGTGGATAAAATCATTTATTCCTAAGACATGGATGTGAGGAATGTACACAATTTCTGATAACATTAATTCCTAAAACATTAAAGAAAAGCATCTATACGTTCACCGTTATAATCGACACCTAAAATCATTGGTGTGAATCAGTCATACAGATGACTGACTGCAATAGTTCGTGAAACGGTACACGTTTCGCAGCCCACCTGCATGCCCACGTGGTTTGTGGAGACGCAATTTCTAGGTAGCGTGGCCAAGTTGCAACAATATCACATCACACAATCGTGAACAGTTCACACTCTTTAGAACAAACATGAGACCGGACAGTTAGTGATGACGGTAGCCCAACAAACTCTAATGTTCAACCACGTTGTTGGCTCCCCACGTCCGAAAGATACATAAAGCGAGGAAAATTCACGAGAGGGCAAAGCTATTAACAATTACAATAATAAAAGCTTATAGTTGCGACACCTATGTGTGCGCTCTTCCGGCGGTTCCAAGTCTGCTATAGAAATTTACTAAAAGAAAAATCTGCCAAAGTTTTGCATTCCTTGCAGCGACAAGATAAAGCAATCTTCCAGAGCTGAAAAGCGATACCAAAAGCTAACAGCTCTCCCCTCGCCAAGTAACAACGCGCCACGCGGTCAGTCTAACTCACCCTTCTTCGACTGGAGCACAGCAGTGGTCGCATCCCGTACCGGCGGCAGACTGCCTCCCGCTTCTCCAGCCTCTTCCACGCTCCGCGTGGACCGGAAAACCCCAAGATGCCATTTCCGCCACCAACCTAACGCAGGTGGATTTGTCACAAGTAGCGGAAACCTCTTTGCCGACTTGACCACTACATGGGTTGGCTATTCTGTGCAACTGCTGCTGAATCTGTACGACTATCGCAGACTTACTGCAGCAGACTACGCCACCGCCTAGCAACGTGTCACACAACCACATTCATTCAATCAGTTATGAAAAGAGAGAGAGAAGGAAAAGAAAGAGAAATGCTAGTGAAAGTGGGCTACCGGACTAATGAAAGGTGGCTACAGGACCCGTTCAATGTGCCGTGTGACAGTGCCACAGTTGTTTCGTCACTGGTTTGAAGAACATTCTGGACAGTTCGATGGAATGGTTTGGCCACCCAGATCGCCCGAGATGGATTCCATCAAACATTTATAAGATTTATCGAGAAGTCAGTTCGTGGACAAAATATTGCACTGGCGTCAAATATGGACGGCTATAGATGCAGTAAGAAGGAACAGTAAGAAGGCTAGATGGCTATCAGTTGAGGCACTGCAAGTTGCAGAAGAACGAAGGAAAGCAAAAATCAAGGGAGATAGATCAGCTATGTTTGAATTAAATAAAGATTTTCAGAAATTAGCTAGAAGAGATAAAAATATATTCTTTAATGAACAGTGCAAGGAAGTTGAAGATAGTAACGTAATGGGGAAGACAAGAGATCTTTATAAGAAAATTAGAGAAATTAAAGGAAAATTCCAGGCAAAAATTGGAATGATAAAAGATAGAAACGGGAAAGATCTGAGTGAAGCAGAGGATGTTAAGGAAAGATGGGCAGAATATGTAGAAGACCTATACAAGAGAGAACTGCATCATGACAGGGCTCCTACTGCTGATGTTAATGTTAATTTAGAACTAGAGCCAGATATTTTGGAGAGCGAAATCCAGTGGGCCCTTGAAAATATGGCTGATAACAAAACTAGTGGGCATGATGAAATACCAGCAGAATTGTTTAAAGTCACTGGAAAGGATGCAGTGAAAGCGCTGCACTCAATATGTCAAAAAATATGGATCACGCAGCAGTGGCCAGAAGACTGGAAAAGATCAGTATTCATCCACATTCCAAAGAAGAAAAGTTCTAAAGAATGCTCAGATTACCGAACAATCGCACTTATTTCACATGCTAGCAAAGTTATGTTGAAAATCTTACAAAATAGACTTCGCCAATATCTAGATCGAGAGCTGCCAGAAGAACAAGCTGGATTTAGGAAAGGAAGAGGAACTAGAGATCAAATTGCTAACATTCAGTGGATTATGGAAAAAGCGAGAGAATTCCAGAAAGATGTGTACCTCTGCTTTATTGACTACGCCAAAGCCTTTGATTGCGTCGATCACAACAAATTATGGAACGTACTGAAAAACATGGGTGTACCAGATCACCTCATTCATCTGATGCGGAGTTTATACCTTGAACAAAAAGCCACGGTGAGAACTATGTATGGAACAACGAAATGGATAAAGATTCAGAAAGGGGTCCGGCAAGGCTGCATACTGTCACCGTACTTATTCAATCTGTATGCAGAACATGTCATGAGGAATGCGAGGCTAGATGAAGGAGAAACAGGAATTAAAATAGCTGTAATAAATGTAAACAACCTCAGGTACGCGGATGATACGATCCTATTGGCAGAAAGTGAAGAAGATTTGAGAACACTCTTACTGAAGGTGAAAGACGAAAGTGAAATGGCTGGTCTTATGCTGAATGTGAAGAAAACGAAAATTATGGCAACTACACCTACCAATTCGTGGGATATAGCAGGAGAAACCATGGAAGTAGTGACCACATTCAGTTATCTCGGTTCCCAGATCTCTGCTGACGGTGACTGCAGCCATGAAATCCGGAGACGCCTGTTGCTCGGTAGACAGGCGATGTCAAACCTTGACAAGGTTACAAGGCCCCGAGATATAACACTAGCAACAAAGATCCGTACTGTGAGGGCTATGGTCTTTCCAGTTGTGATGTATGGATGTGAGACCTGGACCATTAGAAAGGCTGAACGGCGAAGAATTGACTCCTTGGAATTGTGGTGTTGGAGGAAACTTCTTAAGAGTTCCATGGACTGCAAAGAGAACCAACAGATCAATATTGGAGAAAATTAAACCAGATATCTCCCTGGAAGGTCTAATCTTAAAACAAAAGCTGACCTACTTTGGACACACAATGCGAAGGCATGCCTCGCTGGAAAAAACATTAATGCTGGGGAAGATTGAAGGAACTAGAAGAAGAGGACGTCAGAGGATGAGATGGAACGATGGCATCACAGAAGCAATGTGTTCCAACCTGGAAGGTCTACGGGAGAAAGTGCAAGACAGGAAAAAGTGGCGTGATTTGGTTCATGGGGTCACGAAGAGTCGGAACCGACTAAACGAATAGAGAGAGAAAGATGCAGTATGGCTCAATATTTCTGATCTGTGTGGTTGTGAATCACGGGCTGTGGGATACGCATATGAGAAGAGAATTGGAGAGTTTGTGATGTGGTACTACAGAAGGTTGTTGACAATTTGGTTGACTGTAAAAGTAAGAAATACGGAGGTGCTCCTCAGAATCGGCGATAAAAGGAACATTTGAAGAGCACCGAGCGAGGTGGCGCAGTGGTTAGCACACTGGACTCGCATTCGGGAGGACGACGGTTCAATCCCGCGTCCGGCCATCCTGATTTAAGTTTTCCCTGATTTCCCTAAATAGCTTCAGGTAAATTCCGTGATGGTTCCATTGAAAGGGCACGTCCGACTTCCTTCTCTATCGCTCCCTAATTTGATAGGACCGATCACCTGAATGTTTGGTCCCCTCCCTTCAAACCAACCAACCAACCAACATTTGAAGAGCACGGCGAAGAAGACGGGACAGGATAATAGCACATGCGCTGAAACATCGAGAATTAACTTCTACGGTGCTAGATGGAGCCGGAAACTGTAAAAACTGTAGACGAAGACAGAAATTGAAATGCATCTGACAAATTACTGCTTACGTCATATACAAAGTGACATGAAAAGGATGGCATAGTCTAGTTGGACTGCATCGAATCAGGCAGATGACTGACGAAAAACAAAAGCTGGCATTGTAAAGTATTATTCTACGCAAATATGAAAGCAGAAATTTAAAAAAAAAAAAAGCTTTCACGTCCATTCCAATGAAGTTTATGAAAACTGGATTAGTGGAGACAAAAATTAGAGGTAAAATCGTGATATCGCGAATGCAGCGAGTGATTCTGTTTTCAAAGGGAACAAGACATTTGCGACCTCACGTGAGCTTCGCATTTACGCAGATGCGTGTTATTGGGTGACGTCAAGCACAGAACACAGGCTGAATTCCGTAATGCGGAAGCAGAAATGAATGATAAGTGGACGATGGAGTGCAGCGGAAAAAAAAAATAAAAAAGAACTGTACGTGGCCTGCTCGTTATTAAATCCGCGACTGCGTGGGCCAGATTCAATTAGTGATCGACTATCAAATAGTCACCCGCGATGATGGACTTATTTATCCCTTTTGTGCGATGTCAGATAAAATGCCGCACACTGCTTTTACAATCAAAACGGGATTCCAGTATGCGTTATTAAACAGGAATTATTAACTTGTTGTTTACCATGCTTCGCCGAGGCCTGGGCGAACCATCTCTAATAAACGACAAAGTCGTTATGTCTAGCCAGGAAATGGGCTCGGGAACGCAGTAGAAGCAGTCTAGCAGGCCTGTCCTGTGAAGCAGTAAAGTTTCTACTCTGTTTTTGGTATTCAGTGAAGGTGATGTGAGGTTTATACGAGGGTGAGTCAAATGAAAACCTTAAATATTTTTTAAAATATTATTATTGTGCAGAAGTTGTAGAAAGCAGTATCACTTTTCAACTAATTTCCCCTACGCTCAATGCAAGTCCTCCAGCGCTTACAAAGTGCATAAATTCCTTTAGTAAAAAATTCTTTTGGTAGTCGGCGCAACCACTCATGCACCGCGTGGCGTACCTCTTCACCAGAACGGAACTTCTTTCCTCCCATTGCGTATTTGAGTGGTCCAAACAAACGGAAATCGCTTGGGGCAAGGACTGGTGAGTATGGTGGATGAGGAAGACACTCAAAATGCAGGTGTGTGAGTGTTGCAACTGTTGTACGGGCAGTGTGGGGCCTTGCATTATCATATTGCTAAAGGACACCTGCTGACAGCAATCCACGTCGCTTTGATTTGATTGCAGGCCGCAGATGATTTTTTAGGAGATCTGTGTATGATGCACTGGTGACAGTGGTCCCTCTAGGCATGTAATTCTCCAAAATGATGCCTTTTCGTCCCAAAAGAGAGTCAATATAACCGTCCCTGTCGATGGTTCTGTTCGAAACTTCTTTGGTTTTGGTGATGAGGAATGGCGCCATTCCTTGCTTGCTCTCTTCGTTTCCGGTTGGTGGAAGTGAACCCAAGTTTCGTCTGCAACAACGATTCTTGCAAGGAAGCCATCATCTTCTCGTTCAAAGCGCCGAACAAGTTCTTCACAAGCATCAACACGTCGTTCTCTCATTTCAGGAGTCAGCTGCCGTGGCACCCATCTTGCAGACACTTTGTGAAACTGGAGAACATCGTGCAGAATGTGGTGTGCTGACCCACGACTAATCTGTAAACATGCTGAAATGTCATTCAGTGTCACTCGGCGGTTTTCCTTCACTATGGCTTCAACTGCTGCAATATTCTGTGGAGTCACAACTCGTTGTGCTTGACCTGGACGAGGAGCATCTTCCACTGAAGTCACACCATTTGCGAACTTCCTACTCCATTCGTAGACTTGCTGCTGTGACAAACATCCATCACCGTACTGAACCTTCATTCGTTGATGAATTTCAATAGGTTTCACACCTTCACTACGAAAAAACCGAATAACAGAACGCTGTTCTTCCTTGGCGCAAATCACAAGTGGGGCGGCCATGTTTATACTGATACTGCGACGATGTGTGTGTATCTGCACTATGCTGCCACCTAGAGGCCATTCTGCACGCTGTTTGTAGCACGCTTACCAACTTACGGGATAACGGCGCGAAATTTCGATTTGTTATTACAAATTTAAGGTTTCCATTTGACTCACCCTTGTATTTTCATTGGATGCATCATATTTCAAATTTGTGCGCTAGACGTTTTTCGAACTTAAAAGTTCGAAAAACGTCTAGCGCACAAATGGAAAAATGTAATTTTTTTGTTACTTTGTTAAATCTTTTAGCCTTTGCTGGCTATCTTGATATATACAGCGTGTCGCACGTGAAACCAGCACGCCTCACTTACCGGTTAATCATCTCTAATGGAATTGTTTGTGAACACTGTTGGAAAGTTGGTTACATTACATATTATCGGAAAGATGAATGCAACTGTGTGTTGGTGCGTCACTTGTTGCGAGAAGCTCGTGTTATTTAGTTGTTCCAGAAACGGGGCCGTTTGCTTTAGAACGGCGAACTGATATTGTAGAGTGTTGCATAAATACGGGTTCCATTAAGGAATGTAAAGAAATGGTACATGCGAAGTAACCTGGAAGTAAACTCCCCACTACCAGCAGTATTCAAGATCGCCATTCAGAATCTCCACAGAACTAGACGAACGACAATGAGGACCCCGGAAACTACAGACAGAATTCGCACGCACATTGCCACAAGTCAAAGAGTAATATCAGAAATTGAGTTCGCCTTGATGCAATGTTTTGTTATCGTTTATTTCTTTATTATCCCAAACTAGTTTCGGCGACAAATATCACCATCAAAAATGGTTCAAATGGCTCTGAGCACTATGGGACTTAACATCTATGATCATCAGTCCCCTAGAACTTAGAACTACTTAAACCTAACTAACCTAAGGACAGCACACGACACCCAGTCATCACGAGGCAGAGAAAATCCCTGACCCCGCCGGGAATCGAACCCGGGAACCCGGGCGCGGGAAGCGAGAACGCTACCGCACGACCACGAGCTGCGGACAATCACCATCATCAGTGGGTTTTTTTAAAATCTAAATCATGCAGAAAATAGTATGGTTATACAAACACAGTAGCACATTATTACTATTCGTCTTTTGGAATATAGTTTTCTATGGATACTTTCATACTACGTTATTTATGGTATGTTACAGCATGTTTTAAGCAATTATTGGCGCTGTTTGCGACATGTATTCTGTGCTCTTTTCTTCCGTTGCCGTTTTTTTTACTTAGCAAACATCATGTCATCTGCAACCATGTGAGCGGCTGTTAGTAATCAAATTACTAAATGGTGAACTTTGTACATCGGCCGGCCGGTGTGGCCGAGCGGCTCTAGGCGCTTCAGACTGGAACCGCGTGCCTGCTACGATCGCAGGTTCGAATCCTGCCTCGGGCATGGATGTGTGTGATGTCCTTAGGTTAGTAAGGTTTAAGTAGTTCTAAGGTCTAGGGGACTGATGACCTCAGCAGTTAAGTCCCATAGTATTCAGAGCCATTTGAACCATTTTTTTTTTTTTGTACGTCAGCAACATATACTTTGGGTTGTGGTAGTGTTGTGGAAACCAGTTATTTGGTGTGTACTGAGCTGTTGGTTGGCTATTCGTGTACTCACGTTCGTTGGATGGTATATGGCTGCTTTTATACACAGGAAAACAAAAGTCCCCGCAAGTCGATAACGAGGTCATGGCAGCAGGTCGGCGTATCTCGTACATCGTGTCAGCGAGTGTTAAAAGATACGAATTTAACAGCATATCGTCTGAGCTGAAACTTGAGGAACAGCAAAAAAAGAGTTTATTGTTGGCTGTTAACATCAATTGCGAACGGTTACTTTAACCTCTTTATTTACTGGATGTCAGATGATTGTTCGGTTATGTACACTTCTGGCCATTAAAATTGCTACGCCACGAAGACGACGTGCTACAGACGTGAAATTTAACCGACAGGAAGAAGATGCTGTGATATGCAAATGATTAGCTTTTCAGAGCATTCACACAAGGTTGGCGCCGGTGGCGACACCTACAACGTGCTGACATTAGGGAAGTTTCCAATCGATTTCTCATACACAAACAGCAGTTGACCGCCATTGCCTGGTGAAACGTTGTTGTGATGCCTCGTGTAAGGAGGATAAATGCGTACCATCACGTTTCCGACTTGTCGGATTGTGTGGTTCAAATGGCTCTGAGCACTATGGGACAACTTATGAGGTCATCAGTCCCCTAGAACTTAGAACTACTTAAACCTAACTAACGTAAGGACATCACACACATCCATGCCCGAGGCAGGATTCGAACTTGCGACAGTAGCGGTCGTTCGGTTCCGGACTGTAGCGCCTAGAACCGCTCGGCCACTCCGGCCGGCGGTCGAATTGTAGCCCATCGCGATTGCGGTTTATCGTATCGCGGCACTGCTGCTCGCGTTGGTCGAGATCCAATGACTTTTAGCAGAATATGGAATCGGTGGGTTCACGATGGTAATACGGAACGCCGTGCTGTGTCCAAACGGCCTCGTATCACTAGCAGTCGAGATGACAGTCATCTTATCCGCAAGGCTGTAACGGATCGTGCAGCCACGTCTCGATCCCTGAGTCAACATATGGGGCCGTTTGCAAGACAACAACCACCTGCACGAAAAGTTCGAAGACGTTTGCAGCAGCGTGGACTTCCTTTGGACGAAAAATGAAGAATATAAAAATAGTACCCCAAAGCCCGAAAGTCTCAAAAATCAAGTCCCAATTTTCATTAAAAAAAAGAAAAAAAACAAAGTTCCTTTTGGAATAACGTTGCTTGAATAGTAGTACGTAGATAGAAAAGAAATTCAGTACCAAGTAGCTTAGTGTTTTGAAAAAGAAAAAAGATAGAATGCCATTAGTTTCAAAATAAAATCATAGTAGATCGTAAAGTACCGCAATTAGAAATCACGGAGTAGGACGAACGATCTAAAAGAATACTCCTTATGACGGCTCTTAGAGAATCGTGTGTAATACCTACGAAAGAGCTACGCACTCTTAACTGTGATACGAGAGTTCGCCGGAGCAAGTCGTACCTCAGCCTGCGCTCGTATACGTGGGCGCGACGGGATTGCTTTTTTTTAACGCTAAAGATTTGTGATCTACTACGACGCACTGAATTTGTAATAAGTAAATCAGTAACTTCAAATAGGACATAGCGTGCAATCCAGATAGCGAAAGATTCCAAATTGTCTGAAATTGAATATTTTCAATAAAAGACTGGACATTACCCAAAGGTACTTTGAAACCAAATTATGAGAAAAGAATTAACTTTCCTAAAATCAGTTAATGGACTCTGGAACTCGCATAATATCTTGGACCGAAGTATGTTGTTGTTGTTGTGGTCTTCAGTCCAGACTGGTTTGATGCAGCTCTCCATGCTACTCTATCCTGTGCAAGCTTCTTCATCTCCCAGTACCTACTGAAACCTACATTCTTCTGAATCTGCTTAGTGTATTCATCTCTTGGTCTCCCTCTAAGATTTTTACCCTCCACACTGCCCTCTAATACTAAATTGGTGATCCCCTGATGCCTCAGAACATGTCCTACCAACCCATCCCTTCTTCTAGTGAAGTTGTGCCACAAACTTCTCTTCTCCCCAATCCTATTCAATACCTCCTCATTAGTTATGTGATCTACCCATCTAATCTTCAGCATTCTTCTGTAGCACCACATTTCGAAAGTTATTCTCTTCTTGTCTAAACTATTTTCGCTTTCATAGTTGTCTACACACCATACAAATACTTCCAGAAACTATTTCCTCACACTTAAATCTATACTCGATGTTAACAAATTTCTCTTCTTCAGAAACGCTTTCCTTACCATTTCCAGTCTACATTTTATATCCTCTCTACTTCGACCATCATCAGTTATTTTGCTCTCCAAATAGCAAAACTCATTTACTACTTTAAGCGTCTCATCTCCTAATCTAATCCCCTCAGCATCACCCGATTTAATTCGACTACATTCCATCATCCTAGTTTTGCTTTTGTTCATGTTCATCTTATATCCTCCTTTCAAGACACTGTCCATTCCGTTCAACAGCTCTTTCAAGTCCTTTGCTGTTTCTGACAGGATTACAATGTCATCGGCGAAGTTTTTATTTCTTCTCCATGGATTTTAATACCTACTCCGAACTTTTTCTTTGTTTCCTTTACTGCTTCCTCAATATGCAGATTGAACAGCATCGGGGAGAAGCTACAACCCTGTCTCACTCCCACTGCTTCCTTTCATACCCCTCGACTCATAACTGCCATCTGCTTTCTGTACAAATTGTAAATAGCCTTTCGCTCCCTGTATTTTACCCCTGCCACCTGCAGTATTTGAAAGAGAGTATTCCAGTCAACATTGTCAAAAGCTTTCTCTAAGTCTACAAATGCTAGAAACGTAGGTTTGCCTTTCCTTAATCTTTCTTCTAGGATAAGTCGTAGATGGTAGAGTTTTGTAATGACTGGCTCTCCCAAGGCCGTTCTCCCGTTCATGCCCCTCGACTCTTATAACTGCCATCTGGTTTCTGGACAAATTGTAAATTGGACCACAGATGACTGGAAAAACGTGGCCTAGTCAGATGAGTCCCGATTCGAGTTGAGCTGATGGTGGGATTCATGTGTGGCGCAGACCTCGCGAAGCCATCGACCCAAGTTGTCGACGAGTCACTGTGCAAGCTGGTGGTGGTTCCATAATGGTGAGGGCTGTGTTTACATGGAATGGACTCAGTCCTCTGGCCCAACTGAACAGATCATTGACTGGAAATGGTTATGTTTGGCTGCTTAGAGACGACTTGCAGTCAAACAACGATGGAATTTATATAGATGACAATGCCACAATTGTTCGCTATTGGTTTGAAGAACATTTTGGACAATTCGAGCGAATGGTTTGACCACTCAGATCGCTCAACATGAAACCCATCGATTACTTTGGGACATAAGTGAGGGCACTGTAGGCACAATAACGTACTACGGCTGTAGGAGCAGCATGTCAAAATATTTCTGCAGCAGACGTCCAACGATTTTGTTGAGTCCATATGTATGTCCATATGTGTGTGAAATCTTATGGGACGTAACTGCTAAGGTCATCAGTCCCTAAGCTTACACACTACTTAACCTAAATTATCCTAAGGACACACACACCCATGCCCAAGGGATGATTCGAACCTTCGCCGTGACCAGCTGCACAGTCCATGACTGCAGCGCCTCAGACCGCTCGGCTAATCCCGCACGGCGATTTGTTGAGACCATGGCTCTTCGAGTTTTTGCACTATGTCGGGCAAAAGGAAGTCCGTCATGATATTAAGACGCAAATGTCCGCCCCCGGTAGCTGAGTGGTCAGCGCGATAGAATGTCAATCCTAAGGGCCCGGGTTCGATTTCCGGCTGGGTCGGAGTTTTTCTCCGCTCAGGAACTGGGTGATGTGTTGTCCTAATCATCATTATTTCATCCCCATCGACGCGCAAGTCGCCGAAGTGGCGTCAAATCGAAAGACTTGCACCAGGCGAACGGTCTACCCGATGGGAAGCCCTAGTCGCATGACATTTGTTTTACTATCTTGAAAATGGTTCAAATGGCTCTGAGTACTATGGGACTTAACATTCTGATGTCATCAGTCCCCTAGACTTAGAACTACTTAAACCTAACTAAGCTAAGGACATCACACACATCCAAGCCCGAGGCAGGATTCGAACCTGCGACCATAGCAGCAGCACGGTTTCGGACTGAAGCGCCTAGAACCGCTCGTCCACAGCGGCCGGCTAACAGACATCGCATGTTTTTTTTGTCACCTCAGTCTAGTGGTTGGAGAATTAATAGCTAAGTGCTATTTCTCTTAACAGAAATGTAATGTCGCCCAGTAATGACAGAAAGATTGGTTGGTGGCCACACGAGAAGTGAAACGAAATCTCGGAACTGAGGGAAGAAGTTCGAGTGTGTACTGGACAAACACGGCAAGGTCAGATAGCCGGAATGGAAATGGCCGGTTTGCAGCTTTTATCTGTGACGGCGGTGATGAAGCGAGAGGTAAACGCCGGGGGAGCGCGCACGCTTGCACACATGCATGACCTGCTCCCCTTCCTCCCCTCCTCACACTCTGTCCCTCTAACTCATTGTCGGACCCTCAGTCCTCCCCATGTTGACGCAACATTAGCGGCGCAGAAAGAGGTCGCCCCCCTGACGTCACATTCGGGCGTCTGTTACAGCCGCGTTATCAGTTCACGTCCCCTGCGTTGATCGCTCCCCAAAAGTATCCCTCCCCCCCTCCCCCCCCCGTACACTCACATGCACGCGCGCACACACACACACACACACACACACACACACACACACACACACACACACACACACATACAGACGACTCTCCCACGCTCATTCGGAACCCACTTACCACCCTTGGTGTTGTAGCAGGAAATATTCACCTACCACACCCGTCATTCCGATTGTCTACTGTAGTGGGACGAAATTAAGCGTCACCCATCCACCAGTGTCAGCCCAGTTTGCAGGTGAATATAAGTTAATTTAGTTTTGTTTATGTATTTTTCTTAATATTTGTAATAGCTGTGAATTATCTAAAGGTTTTGTATTTTTTATGTTTCATGTACGGAGAGGGCGGCGCAACGAACGGAGACAGCATCTTCGCTGCCGCGACCAAAGAGGAAATTGCTGGCCGCTATACGTCGCGGGTCGACAGCCAAGGAGCAACAGAAGATCCTGGAACCGAGTTGTTGCGTCGTGCTTCTAAAAATTAAAAATGAATTTTTTTGTACTCCTTTTTGTACAACAAACACGTCATAGAGAGCTTAATCTTATTGAAAAGTCAGTCCTAGTTTGTCACCGGTCAAGTTCACATTTGTATGTGTAGGAAGCTAATAAAATAGTGGTGGATGCTGCTAAAGTTGAAACACGAGTTCTGAGGATTTATTTATGAAGAATTATGTGAACTGATTAATAATATATTTGACAAGATTATTGAATTCTGACAGCGTTAATCGAAACTTTTAATCTCAAAGGTTTATTCAATGTGTGATTCTGATATCGATTAAATCAAGATAACGTGTGTCAATATAATTTCTGAGGAGAAACAAACGAAATTTAAATCGAAAAAGTTTACGAAAACCAATTGGCCCAAGTGATGTAATTCTTTGCATAAGACTCAACTGATGTTTTACAGTTTCGTTCAAGAACCATTCTAAGACAATTTAAAAGAGAATATAAATAATTTTGAAGTGGGTTGTAACTGACGTAGGTGACGAAGTCTGCACATGGTCATATATCAAACGAAAATCGGTTATAAAAAACTTATGTCGTTACACTACACTACGTGCACCATCCCTTCGGCTCCAAAACGTGTAACGTCAAGGGTAGGCCTATGTCTATTCTTTTATTTAATTTCATTGTCTTCTTGTAACAAGCAATACAGCCATTATAACTGAGCAGCAACAAACGGATTGTTGAAAAAGTCTCTCCGCAGTGCCGTATGATTGTTAGCCGCTAGGTCCGTATGCCGCAGTGAATATACCGAAATGAAACTCCGTGAAATACAAGCTATTAATTTACTGAATATTGATTTTTACTTACAAATTTTCCCATTAAATTACGAAAGTGTTCCCCCCCTGGTGTTGAATACACAATTCAATTCGTCTAATCATGCTTTCAAACACAACCTGTAACATTTCTTCTGTAACAGATGCAGTGAAAGTGGATATTGCAGTGTTCAATTCATCGATGGATTTTGGACGGTTGTAGGCGCTACAGTCTGGAACCGCGCGACCACTACGGTCGCAGGTTCGAATCCTGCCTCGGGCACGGATGTGTGTGATGTCCTTAGGCTAGTTAGGTTTAAGTAGTTCTAAGTTCTAGTGGACTGATAACCTCAGAAGTTAAGTCCCATAGTGCTCAGAGGCATTTGATCCATTTTGGACGGTTTTTAAAAACAGTTGCTTTCGCTCCACCCCAGAAGAAAAAGTCAGGTGGTGTTACGTCAGGTGATCGTGGAGGCCAAAGTCCCTGTGAAATTATGCGATCACCAAAAACATCAGCAAGCAGTGACACTGAAACGCGACCTGTATATGCAGTTGTACCATCTTGTTGAAAATAATCGTTCAGTATTTCACTTAACACAAGTTCTCCTATGAATGGGTGCAGAAAATTACTGCAGTATCGTTGTGCATTTATTGTTTCGTTGAAAAATATGGGACCCGCAATCCGACATCTAGAAATTGCAATCCGAACTCCTATTTTCGCAGAATGAATACACAATGGATTTGCAGTACTCCACATACGAGAATTTTGCGAGTTCATGTACCCAGATAAATGAAACCACGCCTCATCAGTGAAAAACGTTTCATTAAGAATATCCCTTTCATTTTCTTGAACGAAATTTTTGAACCGTTGACAATAATGTCACTTTGTATGGGAAAAGTTCTAATTTTTCCCTTACAGCTGTGTGGGCCGTTCCGACAGTGACATCGATTTCCTGGGCGAGTTTTCGTACTGACTTGTTCGGACTCATGGACATTTCATCGGAAATATCGTGTAGTTTATCCTCACACAAAACTCTAGGACGACCACTTCTCGGTGCACATGTCACTGAACCCGTACTTCGAAATTTGTTAATCATATCTCACACAGTATCGCGATGTTTGCTGTGTTGTCTCCGGGAAAACTGAATTAAATGTTTGACGAACTGAAACTGTATATTTACCGCCAGCTTTGAACACTTGTTCGACTAAACACACACATTCTTCAATGGTTAGCATTTTAACAGTGACAAAAACGAAACAAACGAACAAAGGAACTAAACTTAAACGTTCACGTCAGCACGTGACGACACACACCGATACTACTGACGCTGGCTGAGATAAACGAAACAGAGGGATGTTGGGAGAGTCCACTAGAAGGGAAGTAACCCAGGCAGGCGAAAAATCATACGGCACTGCGGAGAGACTATTTTAACACCCCGTACAATTAAATTTCCATGACACAGTTATTAATTTTATCTACATTACGGTATAAAGTCGAGACATTGTTTAGTGTTGTTACGAAAAATCTCGAATGTATCTTGCCGATGTACTTCAAAGTTTTACACAATCAATACATATTACAAAAATAATTATGTGTGTGTGTGTGTGTGTGTGTGTGTGTGTGTGTGTGTCTGTGTGTGTGCGCGCGCGCGCGCGCGCGTCAAGCAACGATTGCTGTGTAGGTAAGAATGACGTACCTATCATAGGGGTCAGGGTTGGGAACAGAAGGAAGTGTAACCCGCCACGCTTGAATACCCAACTTTATTTATCCAGTATACGAGAACGAGGACACTTAGCGACTTGAAAAAGACTTTACTCTTGAATTCATGCATTTACGAAATGTTTTCTAGCTCACATTCCCTACAAAAAGGCGAATGTTTACTGCTTTCCGCTGTTCCTGAGGTAAAAGCACTGCATGAGGCATGACGTTATAATTTACTACTTCTTTACTAGTAACTGTATACGCGACACAATTTGCACACATGTCGCCGAATGAACCTGCAAAATTATACAATTCGACGGCAAAGAGGTCAGCGGTATCACATCACAAACATTGAGATGCGTGAAAGACTGCCGCATCATTCCTGACGTCTAAGCCCAGGCTGTGGCTAAGTCATGACTCCGCAATACCCTTTCTTTCAGGAGTGCCAGTCCTGCAACGTTCGCAGGAGAGCTTCTGTAAAGTTTGGAAGGTAGGAGACGAGGTACTGGCAGAAGTAAAGCTGTGAGTACCGGGCGTGAGTCGTGCTTCGGTAGCTCAGTTGGTAGAGCACTTGCCCGCGAAAGGCAAAGGTCCCGAGTTCGAGTCTCGGTCGGGCACACAGTTTTAATCTGCCAGGAAGTTTCATATCAGCGCACACTCCGCTGCAGAGTGAAAGCTCATTGTGGAAACATCCCCCAGGCTGTGGCTAAGCCATGTCTCCGCAATATCCTTTCTTTTAGGAGTGCTAGTTCTGCAAGGTTCGCAGGAGAGCTTCTGTAAAGTTTGGAAGGTAGGAGACGAGGTACTGGCAGAAGTAAAGCTGTGAGTACCGGGCGTGAGTCGTGCTTCGGTAGCTCAGTTGGTAGAGCACTTGCCCGTGAAAGGCAAAGGTCCCAAGTTCGAGTCTCGGTCAGGCACACAGTTTTAATCTGCCAGGAAGTTTCTAGATTAATTACCTCTTTGCTAATTACTCCATTCGCAATAAATTTCACAGACAGTATCCACATATGCCGCTGAATGTACTTACAAAATGATATCGCTGTACAATGCACAGTTCAGGAGGAATGACTCCATGAACATTAAGCATAAGACCAGATGCTGCGATGTATAGGCCTGGACACACACCTATAAATAAATAACTGTAGAACGCCATGTTTCTCTAATAAACCTTTGGACAGACATTGGGTATATATTTTTTAATAATGTCCTGCAGAAAGTGCCATCTCTTCTGTCTCTGTGCTGTTTATTTTTGGAACACAACCTACGACCAGCTTAGAGACAGAAGTGATGACACTTTCTGCAGGACCTGACCATCATTTTGCAGTACAATGCTCAAGCACGTACAGTGCAAGCTGTTACTGATTTGTTTGACTGATGGAGCTGCTAAGTGCTATACCATCTACTGCACTCCCCTGACTTAAGCCCTCGTGAGTTCAACTTGATTTCTAAACTGAAGGAAACACTTCACGGCATTCGCTTCGGAACTGCTACATATTCGTCGGGCAATAGACCGCGCCACTCGAACTGTCAACACAACTGACACTGCTAAGAGTATCCTACGAAAATCAAATGCCTCTGAGCACTATGGGACTTAACTTCAAAAAAATGGCTCTGAGCACTATGGGACTCAACTGCTGAGGTCATTAGTCCCCTAGAACTTAGAACTAGTTAAACCTAACTAACCTAAGGACATCACAAACATCCATGCCCGAGGCAGGATTCGAACCTGCGACCGTTGCGGTCACGCAGTTCCAGACTGTAGCGCTTAGAACCGCTCGGCCACCCC
Source organism: Schistocerca serialis cubense (assembly GCF_023864345.2). NCBI lineage: Eukaryota > Metazoa > Arthropoda > Insecta > Orthoptera > Acrididae > Schistocerca > Schistocerca serialis. The sequence continues at coordinate 19,886,393 of NC_064649.1, read as the reverse complement.
GGCCGGCAGTATCCTACCACTTCTACATCGCTGGCAACGGGTTACACACAATACTGTTGACTATTTTGAAGGTCAGTAAAACTTTGAAACACGTATCTATTTTGTACGAGCTGTAAATAAATAGTTGCCGCTGTTAAAGTATTTTGTCAGTTACACTGTCAGTTGACCTTCCCTTCCTATCCAATCCTTTACCATCACTGATTTTGTTTTTGTTTTTTGTACGAAGCTTTCAGTCGCTGAAGTCTTGACCCCATTCTTTTCTGTACGTGTCCAATACACTCAGATTTCTTCATTACAGCATCATCACCATAGGGCGTCAGTCCCTGAATATGTTTGAAACTTTTAGAATCACCGTCACCAAGGTAATTCACATATCGCACTGTATCACACCCAACAGAACGTTGAAATATACTAGCAACACCAGCAACAGCCACTCCTCCACTACTGCCAGTATGGTTAACTGTGCAATTATTTTCATGTATACTTATATTTCTTTGTGGACACGTACTATATTTAGATATTACTGCTACATCTAAGACTTTCCCTGTGCACGAACTGGTGGCAGATGCTACACCATGAAGCGATGTGTGTCGCTGTTTTTGCCAGGTACCACCGAAAGCTGCAGTCAAGTCTCTGTTGCCACTGTTTTACATTGATGCCTCTTCCACAGCTTCCTACATAGCTTCTATACAGACATTTTCTACTTTATACCTCATAAATCCATTATGCGAGGGTTGTCCAGAAGGTAAGTTCCGATCGGTGGCGAAATAGAAACCACAGTGAAAACCAGAAACGTTTTATTTGCAACAGTTAGGTACACCTTCCACCTACTTCTCTACATAGTCGCCGCTCCAACTTCGAGTGTTGTCGTAGTGTTGTATCAACTTTCCAATATCCTCTTCACAGAAAGCGGCCGCCTGTGCTTTCGGCCAGTTATCTGCACTTGTCTGAAGCTCGTTGTCTGTGGAAAAGTTTTGTCTTCATAGCCAGCGCTTCTTGTGAGCAGAGAAGAGACTCAGGGGAGCCAATTACGGGCTGTGTTGTGGGTGATCAAACATTTCTCATGGGAAACGCTGCAGGAGCGTCTTCATTGCCCCTGCAGTGTGCGGCTGAGAATTGGCATGAAGAAGGAACTGCTCGACAGTTGTGTTATGTCGGCTGCATGACACAGGCGAAATCTCTAACCAGGCCCTCATACTTGGCGGGAGACGCTATTCCCCACCCATCTTTACGTGTTCACTGTTCACTCTAGACTGAAAAGAGCGACGCGACACGATCGACGGGCATACTGGAGACACTGCCCAACACATCCGTGCAAAGCTTTACCCAATTTTTGCAATGGTTTCCATTTCGCCACCGATCAGAACTTACTTTCTGCACAACCTCAGACACCCCGCTAAACCCGCAAGGCAGAACATGCAGTGTAAATTGTGGAAAGGGGCCAAAATAAGCGGCTGTCGGTCACACTCGAACATACAACTTTATTTACTTGATCAAAAATTACAAAAACCAGGAAAAATTTTTTTATAAACAAAAACAGCTTTCATCTTTGGAACTTGATCGCTGGGTGAATGCGCCGTACAATTTCATGCCTTAGGGGTAAGACCACTTTAATTTAAAAACGGTTGAAGGCCAATAACTTAAAACGCAAGCATAATCAGAAATTTAAAAGGCAAGCAGCAACTCCAAAGACCTTTTGTGAAACAGTTCTTCAAATTTGGCTGAAGGCCTTAAGAGCAAAACAACTCAGACTCAAAATCAGCTGAAGGCCCAACACTTAAAATTTAACAACATCAAAATTTTTTTAAATACCAAAGGCCTTACGTGAAACAGTTCTTTAAATTAGGCTGGAGGCCTAAACAATCTTCTGCCTTAAGGCTAAAACTCATAGAAGTACCAACAACAAGAACAAATAATAAAAAAAAGACAGTACACCCAAGGGCGCTCAGATGTTCGAGGGTCGGCCTGGAATTCAGACACTGACGCTCGCTTAGGTGAGACAGGCAGTCGGCCCAAGCATCTTCAATCCGACGGCAACCCAGCCGATAGTCGACAGCCCAATGATCCAAAACTGAAACGATGCTAACAGAAGAGACTGTGGAACGACAACGAGAACGGATCACAGACAACCCATAAGCGATGGACGACCCAAATGCACGTTGTCTGATCAGATGACCGACCAAACGTGTGTGTCGGCAGTCGTCGGGCGAGTGGTGGCTATCCTGTCCTTCCTCGCTACTCCACGCCAACCGACCAACTCAGAGCCAGTACGCCGACAACCTTTAAATTAACTTGTCAGTAAAAACCACACAAACTACACACAGTTTCACGAACACTAGGCGATGCTAACGGCAGTGACTGTGCAATAACAGGGACGAATCACGAGTCGGCACACACAGCCAACCATAAGCGATCGCCGGCCAAATACACGTCGTCCGACTAGACGAGCAACCGACGATCAACCAAGACCGTCCCCACTCAGCCATGTGTGCCGGCAGCGGTCGGGCGAGTCACGGCTATCCGAACCTCACACCCGACCGAACTTCTTCCGCGTCCCAACTGTCCGACTGCCAGGTCCGAACTCCACTGCTGGCGCGTTCCAACTCGGACGACACACGACGACCAGGAAGTAACAGCAGTCCAGCAGAGATAATACGGCAGGGCCTATATCGATAAGCGCTGCTGCTGCTGCCGCTCACGGGCAGTCAAAGCAGCAACTCGGTGGCACCAACAATTGAAATTCACATAACGAGGTGGCAGTACGGTAGAACAGGATGTTAAATAAAGAGATGCACGAACACGAGCCACGCACAACTCACAACCGTCGTAGTTTGTGAACTTGGCTGGAGGATTTGGAAGATTCATCGTGCCACAGAAAATTGCACCTGCAGTAGCACCCTCCACAACTGTACGCAAGGCAAAAACTAATCTAATGTTGTGTTCATAGATTTTCTTATCACTTCTTTCATTTGGAGTTACTGCAACACTGTTCTGAAACGAGGCCACATATAAACACTTACAACACTTGCATGGGGGCTCAATTATATATTTAATGCAAATATTTTTAATTTTTATTAGCTGACTGTCCGGCTACGCAGTCTCGTAACCGGTTGGCCCTGACTGGTATTACTCCGCAATCTGACTGCATAGAATAACAACAAACAATGAAAGAAAATTTCCGTTAACACAATTAATTAATTAAGTCCCCAGCAACTATGAAAGCTACGAAACAACAAAACACAAGTGTAGCTGTTCTGTGTGTGAAAGTGTGATTCAACGTACACATCTGGCACGGTTCTTCCTCAATAAGACCAGATATTTTAAACACCATTTGTACTGAAGTAATTAAAAAAAAACAGAAATACTATAATTGCACATAGAAACCAGAAATACAGTCTAATACAAGAACACGAGCCAGATGCTTTGTTGACTGAACCTGTGACCAAGAGGCGTTATTGTTTATGACATTGAAATAATGAAAAAAAAGGAATTTTTTACCTTCATATATATTGACGAAACGCACACTCTGATCATTACAGCATCCCCAATCCAACAACATCTGGTGTCAAGCCCATCAAAACAATACTACAAGTTCTAAACAAGTACTCTCCATGGGAACTTCTCAACAACGACTCACCACTGCTTCATCTCAATAGCACTCTCCACCACGACTTCTCGATAAGAACTGCCATTGGAGGCGGCTGAATAAAACTCTTTGGCGCAATCTCTGGCGCTGTGGCTCAGTGTAGCCACCTTTCCCACTCCAGTTCCATTTCAATGGGAAGTCCTTCGGGATTTTTTGTAGAAAGTTCCAGACCAATTTCACTACAGTGAATACATCTTATACAGCTTAGAAAAATTTTGTTGTGAAATACATATCAAATACTTCATTCACATCCGATTCGCCCATAAAACATACATACTTTTCACTAACTGAGCCGAGCTTCCTCTGAGAAGCACTTTCTTTCTCACTTTCACTTTCATTGCAATGGGCAGGTGTATCAGCAAGGTTAAGTTCACACACTTGCTTATCGTCTTTATTGTTTACTCTAATAACACCTACCTTTAGCTTACCGAAATTTTCCTTTTCGTAAAAACCTTCACACGATTTCTAGTCACTTTACATTCACCCATGATAATCCTTCAATAAACCAGAGATTTCAATGAACAAAATTCACTACGAATATCTCCAGGATTAGAAAAGAATAAACAAATATGAAACACACGGCAACTGGGCGAGCGTTAGATATCGACCTATCACAGGTTAGCCACAACACTTATTTTGTAACTCTTATTTTCTCTCACTAAAATGTTCGTCATGAGCATGTTGATTCATGAGTACAACCTTTGACAGCAGTTTAACAGCGCCAAAGTTGGTCACGCCCATGCAGAAAATATTTCAAAAATATTTTGAAAATAGTTGTAGTCTTCTGAATGAATAAACTATATATCAATTGAAAGGGGTAAGTCTGTAGATTCTTAAACTGCAAAAAAAGTAAAACCAGAACATTTGATGATTTTGAACCTCTCCAGAGCCCCCTCAGAAAAATGGGCACCCATTCCTCAGAAAATATTCAAACACCTCAGTGAAAGCGTCCCTAGCAGAGTTCAAGTCATCGTAGAGACAAAGAGCGGACGTTGTTGTTGTGGTCTTCAGTCCTGAGACTGGTTTGATGCAGCTCTCCATGCCACTCTATCCTGTGCAAGCTTCTTCATCTCCCAGTACCTACTGCAACCTACATCCTTCTGAATCTGCTTAGTGTATTCATCTCTTTGTCTCCTTCTACGATTTTTACCTTCCACGTTGCCCTCCAATACTAAATTGGTGACCCCTTGATGCCTCACAATATGCCTTACCAACCTATCCCTTCTTTTAGTCAAGTTGTGCCACAAATTTCTCTTCTCTCCAATTCTATTCAATACCTCCTCATTAGTTATGTGATCTACCCATCTAATCTTCAGCACTCTTCTGTAGCACCACATTTCGAAACCTTCTATTCTCTGCTTGTCAAAACTATTTACCGTCCATGTTTCACTTCCATACATGGCTACACTGCATACATCAGAAACGACTTCCTGACACTTAAATCTATACTCGATGTTAACAAATTTCTCTTCTTCAGAAACGCTTTCCTTGCCATTGCCAGTCTACATTTTACATCCTCTCCAATTCGACCATCATCACTCATTTTGCTCCCCAAATAGCAAAACTCCTTTACTACTTTAAGTGTCTCATTTCCTAATCTATTTCCCTCAGCAATACCCGACTTAATTCGACTACATTCCATTATCCTCGTTTTGCTTTTGTTGATATTCATCTTATACCCTCCTTTCAAGACACTGTCCATTCCGTTCAACTGCTCTTCAGAGTCCTTTGCTGCCTCTGACAGAATTACAATGTCATCGGCGAACCTCAAAGTTTTTATTCCTTCTCCATGGATTTTAATACCTACTTCGAATTTTTCTTTTGTTTCCTTTACTGCTTGCTCAATATACAGATTGAGTGGACGTAGTCCATATTAATGTTCGCAAATAGGTTTCCATTTCCGTTGATCAGGTAGTGTAGTTATGTGTCATAGTTTGCTGTCTCTGGATCTGCGTAACGACCCAAGTGAACTTTAATGGACTTGTGAGACACGAACCTTACCCCTGTACACGACGACCCAAGTTAGCACACTGCTGCTTTGCCCAAGATGGATTCACATGAAGTTATGTGAAGGCACGTGCCTAAACATTCGTAAATACCGGTGGCGGAATGCGATTACGTCAAAAACTTTGTATAGCTGACGTTTACACTGTGGTCAATACAGCATCACGTTTTTAAAACTGCGTTAAAATAATAAAATGTGTTGATTCAAAATTTAATTTCTGTTTCCCTTCTCAGTGATTAGCCATATGTCTGTGACAAATACTTTACAATATTTCGATAGCAGTGTCAACACAGCGTGAAATATAATCATTAATTTTAATTTAGTCGAGAAATATTAATATGCTAATGCTACGTGGGGAGAATTTACACGTGAAATTTTAAAAAATATACGGCACGTGCATGATGTTAGTGGAAACGAAATTCAGTCTCTGTAAATGAACTGTTACAAATTAAATTGAAGAACTGCTGAATAATAAATGTGTGTGTCTGTTTAAGAGGTAGCGCTGTTGGATAACGGTGTTTTGTGCGTTAGTGCTTGCTTATTCGATTTACGATGCAACTATAGATTGTAAGGCATTGTTTCAGATATCAATAAAATTTAATTAGTGCAGTGTTACAGTTTTGGATTGTACTTGTTTCCTGGTTGGGAAATCGTTCCCTTTCTACTTCTGCGTCTATAACAGTGTAGATACAATGTAAACCTCTGCGAAGCACACTGGACTCGCATTCGGGAGGACGGCTGTTCAATCCCGCGTCCGGCCATCGTGATTTAGGTTTTCCGTGATTTCCCTAAATCGCTCCAGGCAAATGCCGGGACCGTTCCTTTGAAAGGGCACGGCCGACTTCCTTCCCCATCCTTCCCTAATCCGATGAGACCGATGACCTCGCTGTCTGGTCTCTTACCCCGGGCCGGGCGGAGTGGACGAGCGGTTCCAGGCGCTACAGTCTGGAACCGCGTGATCTCTACGGTCGCAGGTTCGAATCCTGCCTCGGGCATGGATGTGTGTGATGTCCTTAGGTTAGTTAGGTTTAAGTAGTTCTAAGTTCTAGGGGACTGATGACCTCAGAAGTTAAGTTCCATAGTGCTCAGAGCCATCCATCTCTTCCCCCAAACAACTCAACTCAACTCTGCGAAGCGCGTGGCAAAGGTTCCGTGTACCATCTCTTGATGTTTCTTTGCGTTGCAGAAGCATGCAGAGTGCGGGAAAAATCACTGTCTACGTGTCTCCGTGCGTCCTATGACCAGTGTATTCTTCTATTCGCGGTTCCCAAACTTATATTTAGCAAACACAAAACCATTCACCTGAGAAACTAATTAGACATTTTGACTGTATGCAGGATCTTTCCGTAAGAGCGTGCAATATTGTAGCAGGACATAGAGAACGCTCCACTGAACAATTTGAGGTAGGGAACCTGTGGTTGGAGAAGCCAGCTTAAGGAGTTAATAGGAATAAAATCACATTACTGTGCACTTTTTTATTCACATTAGTTACAGTTAACTGCAAATACCATTATCGACACAATTAGCCTACGATCTGCATTGTACGTTGCAAAATGTGCTGAAACTGACGCAATGCAAGAAAGAGGTCGGTGAACATGATTCTGAGGTACCCTGACAAGATAGTGTTACAGGCCCTTTGCTGTTCCTTATCTACCGGGTGATCAAAAAGTCAGTATAAATTTGAAAACTGAATTAATCTCGGAATAATGTAAATAGAGAGGGACAAATTGACACACATGCTTGGAATGACATAGGGTTTTATTAGAACCAAAAAAATACAAAAGTTCAAAAAATGTCTGACGGATGGCGCTTCATCTGATCAGAATAGCAATAATTAGCATCTCAAAGTAAGACAAAGCAAAGATGATGTCGGGGTGTTGTGTGCTGTCTTTAGGTTAGTTAGGTTTAAGTAGTTCTAAGTTCTAGGGGACTGATGGCCATAGATAGTAAGTCCCATAGTGCTCAGAACCAAATATGATGTTCTTTACAGGAAATGCTCAATATGTCCACCATAAATCGTCAACAATAGCTGTAGTCGAGGAATAATGTTGTGAACAGCACTGGAAAGGCATTGGCGGCGTATGTTGTCTTTCAGCATCCCTAGAAATGTCGGTCGATCACGATACACTTGCGACTTCAGGTAACCCCAGAGCCAATAATCGCACAGACTGAGGTCTGGGGACCTGGGAGGCGTAGCATGACGAAAGTGGCGGCTATGCACACGACCTTCACCAAACGTCGCGCGCAAGAGATCTTTCACGCGTTTACCAATATGGGGTTGAGCGCCATCCTGCATAAACATCGTACGTTCCAGGCTGGGGTGATGCGATTCTGTAACATATCGGCGTACCTCTCACCCGTCATGGTGGCTGTCTCTGACGGCCGGCCGCGGTGGCCGAGCGGTTCTAGGCGCTGCAGTCCGAAACCGCGGGACTGCTACGGTCGCAGGTTCGAATGCTGCCTCGGGCATGGATGTGTGTGATGTCCTCAGGTTAGTTAGGTTTAAGTAGTTCTAAGTTCTAGGGGACTGATGACCTAAGATGTTAAGTCCCATAGTGCTCAGAGCCATTTTTTTGTCACTGACGTTTTGCTGTCCAGCGCCATCTGTCGGAAATTTTGTGAACTTTTTTTTTGTTCTAATAAAACCCCATGTCATTCCAAGCATGTGAGTCAATTTTTACCTGTCTATCTACATTATTCCGTAGTTTATTAAGTTTTCAAATTTATACTGACCTTTTGATCACCTGGTATATAAACAGTTTGGGCGACGATCTGAGCAGCCGTCTTAGATTGTTTGCAGATGACGCTGTCGTTTATCGACTAATAGTCACCAGAAGATCAAAACAAATTGCAAAACGATTTAGAAAAGAAATCTGAATGGTGCAAAAAGTGGCAGTTGACCCTAAATAACGATAAGTGTGAGGTCATCTACATGAATGCTAAAAGGAATTCGTTAAACTTCGGTCACCCGATAAATCAGTCTAATTTAAAAGCCGCAAATTCAACTAAATTACTAACAACTTACATTGGAAGCAACACACAGAAAATGTTGTGGGGGAAGGCTAACCAAAGACTGCGTTTTATTGGCAGGACACCTAGAAAATGTAACAGATCCTCGTACTTAGGAGACTGGCTACACTACGCTTGTCTGTCATCTTTTAGAATACTGCTGCGCGGTGTGGGATCCTTACCAGAGAGGACTGACGGAGTACAGCGAAAAAGTTCAAAGACGCGCAGCACGTTTTGTATTATCGCGAAATATGGGAGAGAGTGCCACAGAAATGATACAGCTTCAAATGGCTCTGAGCACTATGGGATTTAACAGCGGAGGTCATCAGTCCCCCAGAACTTAGAACTACTTAAACCTAACTAATCTAAGGACATCACACACAACCATGCTCAAGACAGAATTCGAACCTGCGACCGTAGCGGTCGCGCGGTTCCAGACTGAAGCACCTAAAACAATGATACAGGATTTGGGTTGGACATCATTAAAAGAAAGGCGTTTTTCGTTGCGACGGAATATTCTCTCCAAATCACAATCACCAACTTTCTCCTCCGAATGCGAAAATATTTTGTTAACTGAGCCGTGCTGGGGCTTGCACTGGTGCTGTTTGTAGGTTTCCGTCCTCTGTTGGAGGCCAGACGGTATCGTTTAGTTGGCATGGTTGCGGTTGTTTGTCTTCTTCTAGTGTTGACTGGCGCCACTTGGTTTCGCAAGTGTTAACTGTCCGCTAGTGGCAGCAGCGGCGGTATGGATATGCAGTAACTGTGGCCCTATCTTTGGGGCGACGTCATCGTTCTTCCGGGTCGTGTGAGTGTAGCAGTTCGGGCGGGAGGAGCCAGGTCCGCGCAGTGCAAGAACACGCTGGGACAGCTGACGGCGCGCATGGACTTCTGGATCGAAGGCCTGTGGTCACGAGGGTGCGCGACCTCGTCGTAAGCCGGATCCTGCAAGCTTTAAGTCGAGCGCATTTGGATTTAAGTAGAGAAATCTCCACCATTGTGAGATCTTGCGATTCTCCAGTGACTTGGGTTCGTGTGCTGCTCGTAGTGTTGCGAAGAGCAGCTTGGGGAAGGCGAATCTGATTAGCTTTCCTGGACATCTAATTAAAATTTATTGCGTTCAGGTTGTTGCTGTTTGTTAAGTTCAACCAGCGGTAATTTTTCTTGCCTGGTGGCCGCTAATGCCCCAGTTACCTGCCCTGGGGGTTTGTGTATGTAACGGCACTGTACGTTTCCTCGCCTTGCCACTGTTGTCTGGCCAGGTGTGTAGTTTTGACAGCTTTCTTGATTGTAGGTTGGTTTGCGATTCTTCTATTCTGGTGGTAGAGATTCCTTTCTTGTTCCGGGCGCTCTAAGCACAGTTATTCTGCAGGCCGCTGGTTCCAGCTTTGGCTTATTTTTACTTCTTTGCATTTGGTTTATTGGACGTCATGAAGCCTCACCAAGATTATCATTAGTCATTCGTTGGACTGCCACTAGTCTGAGTTACCACCGTGTGAAGTGAATGCAACTGTTGTCTGCCTACCTCATCGCTCGCAAAAGTGTTTTTTTGCCAGACCTACTCAGAGGTCGATTCCTGATGCACAGTCTGTGATTGGCCCTTGTGTTTTATTATTGTATTTGCCGTTTTATTGTATGTTTCTAAAAATTTTATATAATTGCCATTCTTGGCGATACAGCACGTTTAAATGATTGTGCTACCAAGTTTACTATCATTTTGTCTCACCTGTTTGGTCATCGGTTGCTTGTCCCTTTAAATTAACCGTTGCTATTGCATTGCTGTTTTACAGTGTGTTTGTTAAAGTTTTTATAATTGTCGTTCTCGGCGTTAAAGGCCTTCAGCCGTGACTGTGGTTACTTGCCTTAAAGTTATAACTGAGATGACATTGGCTTTTTCTTAAAACATTATTTGCTGCGTCTGTATTTTATGCTCATTTGGTAAATCGTAACGGACTGAAAGAACTATTAATCACACAGTTGTTTATTCTTTCATTAATAACGTGTGATATCTTCATTTACTACTGAGTCTGGAACTACCGTTTAAAATAAACGTGTGTAATTGCATAAGGAAACGAATGGTAAGTGATTACGGCCCCGTACACAATCATAACTGAATCCTGCCTTCCTTGACTACCACGTTTCATTGACACCGACCTACATAAGGAGAAACGATCACCACGATAAAATAAGGGAAATCAGATCACGCACGGAAAGATATAGGTGTTCGTTCTTTCCGCGGCTATACGAGATTGGAATAATAGAGAATTGTGAAGGTGGTTCGATGAACCCTCTGCCAGGCACTTGAATGTGATTTGCAGAGTATCCATGTTGATGTATCCCCAATGTGTCTCGAATCACGTCACAGGCAGCTACAATTCAGGCAACTAATTCGATCTCCGTATGCCCTGGGATCCCATACAGAAGTGACCTTAGATGTCCCCGTAGGAAATAATCAAAGGGATTAAGGTCAGGTGACCTCGCAGGCCATGGAATAGGACCTCCCTTCCAATCCAGCGACCAGGAAATACAGCACTGAGATGTTTGCGGCCGCCCACACTGAAGTGAGGCGGTGCACCGTCATGTTGTATCCACATCGTTTCACGAACACCCAAGGGTACGTTCTTCAACAACTCACGCAAAACTCTTTGCACGAATCTCAATCCCGCGTCCGGCCATCCTGATTTAGGTTTTCCGTGATTTCCCTAAATCGCTCCAGGCAAATGCCGGGATGGTTTCTTTGAAAGGGCACGGCCGACTTCCTTCCCCGTCCTTCCCTAATCCGATGAGACCGATGACTTCGCTGTCTGGTCTCCTCCCCCAAACAACCAACCAACCAACCAACCAACGAATCTCAAGTACAGCTGACCATTTAGAGGGCCAGGTACACTTCCTAGTAATCAGGCTCGTCCTCCTCGTTTTCTTGCAGGAAATAAAGAATGTACACGCAAATAAGCAGCACAGTACATGTGAACTAGAACGCATGTTAGTAGTGTTGTGGCCACATGCAGTAAGCGTTGCTTCATGCAGTGGAGAATGGCGAAACAGAGGCACGCCGGCGACCGAGGCGTTGCGAAGTAGGCAGGCACAGATGGCCTTGCTGACAGCAGCAGTCTACCAACAGACTGACGCAAGGACGCGCACAGACCGAGCGCCGAGAGAAGCCTGGAGAGTGCTGAGTAAGGGGAAGTGAGGCCAGCAGGCTAAGTTACATTGCAATATACTGCGGGTGTAATAACAAAAAGCTACCACCGAGGGTAAATAAACGTCGTCCTGTCGGATATATATAGTGGAGTGCAGGCACCAACAGACAGAAGCCATTAGGAAGCAGTTCGGATCTGAGGACAGACGTGGTCCGTGTCCGAATGTTCAGTCTTCGTAGGTGAAGATTCCGGAAGTCTGTTCCAGTTCGCAGGAGTCATCCGTTCACCGCCAGATGTCAGCTTCAGCTCTGGAGGTCGGCCCGAGTTCGGTCGGCACCACGGCTGACTAACTACAGCGAGAACTTCCAGCAGGACCGGCCGCAGCGCGGTCTCGGTCACAGGCGCCGCCGGGGACTGACGCCCGGACTTCACGGCAACCCGGCCCCACGGCGCGTGGTGCGTCCATGACGGGACTCGCGGACATCGCGACTGACGGCTTCCCAGCCGCCGCTGCAGCAGGTGTCAGCAGCTGACCTCACGGCGACGCGGCTCTGTGGGCGTGCCCTTACCGGGGCGCCGAATGGCGACGAGTTCATCTCAACCACGGGGTGTCCTCGCTTCAGCGGAGCACTGGTGGCCTGAGGCTCCCGAATGCGATCAGTGGCTCGCATTTTGCTCCCATTGTAGGAGAATCTACATAGCAGCAGCCAGGTGGAGGGATCCGCAGGGCTGGGCAGCGACGACGAGGGAGAAATTGTAAAGAAAGTTCTGTAAATAATTGTAAAATTCCACGCCGCCTCAGTCTTTGGCGCAGCCACTGTGTCTGCTGCTAACAAGTGGTCCAGTGGACGTAACAAGTGGTGTCAGGCCCACCCACGCCACGACTTTGACTAGCACCGTGCGGACCAACCGAGAAACACTGAATAGGGTGAGTCCAGCAACTGCCTTCTCCCTTCGTTTTCTGTGTAGCTAGACATGTCGACGGTAACGTTAAGGGATGTGAGAGTGTCATTTGAAACGCCTAGAAGCCCTGTAGACTATCGCAATTTCGTGGGAATGATAGTCACGTTAACTTAGTACCATCTAAATGTGTAGTGTGTGAATTAACAGGTCACGTCGCTCCTTGCAATAAATTGGTACCAAGCACTTGTGATATGTGTTCTATGGTCATGTAACGCGTGAATGTAGTCCAGAAGTCTTAACAGTAGTAAGTAAGCTGGAAACTATGAATGCTAGACAAAGCGGTAGACAAGTTTACTTCCATCTCTCCTTAAACTGGTCTCTCCGACCCCAGGTTCAGTACCTAAAATTATTCAGTGGAGCGTTTTCAATGTCCTGTTAGACTTTGGCACGCTCTTGCAGAGACACGCTGTTTAGTCGCCTGAATAATGTTATAAGATTTTTTTTGCAATTCAATATTTGTTTTTCGAAAATGCAAGACGTTGGTTATAAGGAACATTGCCAATGTGATGTGCTTATTCTACCCATAGACCACAACAACACAAAGTCTTCCTTCTCATCGTAATTTCGATATATAAACCGCAATATCCCGACGGACTGCCTGACTCACTATCTCGTCATTCCCAGCCCAAACCACTAAGCTTAGAAACTTGAAATTTGGGGAGGGTGTGAATCTTACACTGTAGGCACCCTTTAAGAACGGATTACTCGAAATCGCACTACTACGAACGGTTAAATAGGAGCTGAGTGATTTTTTTTTTAATATGTCACTGTTAAGAGAACTTTGAAGCTAGAACTGCTAAATATAGTATTTGGTCTCACAGTTAGGAATAAAAAACTCGTGTTTCAATATTTTTGGAGATTCAACCACTATGGGGGTAACACGAGTGAAAGTTGTGGTGTCACCGCCAGACACCACACTTGCTAGGTGGTAGCCTTTAAATCGGCCGCGGTCCGTTAGTATACGTCGGACCCGCGTGTCGCCACTATCAGTGATCGCTGACCGAGCGCCGCCACACGGCAGATCTAGTCTAGAGAGACTCCCTAGCACTCGCCCCAGTTGTACAGCCGACTTTGCTAGCGATGGTTCACTGACTACATACGCACTCATTTGCAGAGACGACAGTTTAGCATAGCCTTCAGCTACGTCATTTGCTACGACCTAGCAAGGTTCCATATTCAGTTACTAACAGATAAAATTGTGAATCACGTACCGTTAAGAGCGACGTTCATCATTAATGGATTAAAGTTACGTATCAAACTAATGACGTCCGCTTTCTGAATGCTAATTCCTTGTCATGTTCCAGACCTCACGTCAGTATAGTCCATCCCTCCTCACGCCAGCCTGCGTGAGCTAAAACGCGTGCATTTCGGCCTCGTCTAGTAACACGGCGTTGGCTCTTCAGCGAACACAACAAAATTCTTTTTTAAAATAAATCGCTATTAAAGAAGCTACTAAAATGTTTTAAACCTACATCGTATTTGCCTTGTCAGTTAGAAATAAAAAAATACATGTTTCAGTTTTCTTTTTAAATTAAAGCCCCTGGGGCAGCGAAAGAGGGAATTAAAAGTCTTACGAAACTATTTTATTATAAAAGCAAAAGTAAAACTAAGAAAATTTTATTTGGCTTCTCTGTCAGAAATTTTTTTTTAAAAAAAAACATGTGTTTTACAGATTTTGGAAGTTCAACCGCATAAGGGGACGAAAAATTTAAGAAAATATTTATTCACATTAAAAATATTGTAAAGCTAAATGTACGAAGCATGATAGTTCACGTCGCAGTTATATACACATAAATGTGTGTTTGTTGTTGTTGTGGTCTTCAGTCCTGAGACTGGTTTGATGCAGCTCTCCATGATACTCTATCCTGTGTAAGCTTCTTCATCTCCCAGTACCTACTGCAACCTACATCCTTCTGAGTCTGCTCAGTGTATTCATCTTTTGGTCTCCCTCTACGATTTTTATCCTCTACGCAGCCCTCCAATGCTAAATTGGTGATCCCTTGATGCCTCAGAACATGTCCTACCAACCGATCCCTTCTTCTAGTCAAGTTGTGCCATAAACTCCTCCCCAATTCTATTCAGTACTTCCTGATTAGTTATGTGATCTACCCATCTAATCTTCAGCATTCGTCTGTAGCACCACGTTTCGAAAGCTTCTATTCCCTTCTTGTCTAAACTATTTATCGTCCATGTTTCACTTCCATACATGGCTACACTCCACACAAATACTTTCAGAAACGACTTCCTGACAAATCTATACTCGATGTTAACAAATTTCTCTTCTTCAGAAACGCTTTCCTTGCCATTGCCAGTCTACATTTTATATCCTCTCTACTTCGACCATCATCACTTATTTTGCTCCCCAAATAGCAAAACTCATTTACTACTTTAAGCGTCTCATTTCCTAATATAATACCCTCAGCATCACCCGATTTAATTCGACTACATTCCATTGTCATCGTTTTACTTTTGTTGATGTTCATCTTATATCCTGCTTTCAAGACACTGTCCATTCCGCTCAGCTGCTCTTCCAGGTCCTTTGCTGTTTCTGACAGAATAGCAATGTCATCGGCGAACCTGAAAGTTTTTATTTTTTCTCCATGGATTTTAATTCCCACTCCGAATTTTTCTTTTGTTTCTTTCACTGCTTGCTCAAAATACAGATTGAATAACATCGGGGAGAGGCTACAACCCTGTCTCACTCCCTTCCCAACTACTGCTTCCCTTTGATGCTCCTCAACCCTTATAACTGCCATCTGATTTCTGTACAAATTGTAAATAGTCTTTCGCTCCTTATATTTTATCCCTGCCGGAGTGTATTCCAGTCAACATTGTCAAAAGCTTTCTCTGAGCCGACCTAAGTGGTTATACAAAGACGATGAAGTACAACAGGCTTTCAATAAGTAATGCAACACATTTTTTTGTTTCTGCGGGCAGGTTTGTCTTATTTAGGATTCCCGCACCCGATATTATTCCGCACTCTTTTGGGTACATAAAACTTTTTCTCAACATAATCTCCTTGCAATGTGATGGCCTTAAACCAGTTACAGGGAGGGCCTCTACGCCCGCACAGTAGCACCCTACTGGTCGACGTCGGAGCAAACGTCTTGCTGCATCAATAGCCTCCCTATCATCCACGTACTCCATCTCACAGACTGTATCTTTCATTGGGCCAAACGGATGGAAGTCTCCTGTTAGGCGTTGAGGAACCCAACGGGCAAATCACCTTTGAGTACCTCAGCCAGTGGACGAGTGTGTCAGCACTACCCACTGCGACGTCCAATTCACCTGCGAGGTGTTTGACTGGGAGCCGTCGATCACCTCGAATGAGAGTGTCCACACGTTCTGACACTGCAGGAGTCAGAGCCGTGTGCGGCCGGTTGCCACGCGGGAAACTGGACAGGATTACGAGACTTCGTTGCGATCATGACAGGCGCCATTCCCAACGACTCGACGTGCTTTTCTTCATTACGATGCTATTCTGCAGGCGACTATGAATATCTCCGATGCTCTAAGTTTTCCGTCAAAAGAAACGCAGTGACAGCTCGCTTGCTACAACGCACCTCCATTACAGAAATCATTTTGAGGGCTACGCATAGCACCGCCACCTATCGAAACTTCAAAAACTATAGGGGTTAAAGCGTGAATACTCCAAGCTGTACCACAACAAATTCCGCACTTTTTTCAACAGAAATTTTCCGAGGAAAAAACCTGTCATATTACTTATAGAATATCGTATATTGAATAGCGTATATTCTTCACTTAAGCCCTGTTAATGGTTCTCCAAACTTCGTAAGTAGGCTTTCGCGGGACAATTGGCGATGTCTTCAAACGTCTGCCGTTTCAGTTTCTTTAGTATCTTCAGTGGTCCAGTGAAACCTGTGACTACCACGCAGTTTTCTTTACACTGCCCGAACCGTTGCCTGCAGAATATGCCGACATACACTTGTAAGTAGGCTGTAACGCCACGTAGCGCTCTGTATGAAAACCACTGACTGTGCTGCGTGCAGTCTGTGGCTGGTTTGCATTGTTGGAATATTCGCTATTGCAGTATTGGGCAGTTGGATGTGAACAGCGCGCAGCGTTGCGCAGTTGGAGGTGAGCTGCCAGCAGTGGTGGATGTGGGGAGAGAGATGGCGGAGTTGTGAGAGCGGATGATCTGGACGTGTGTCCATCAGAAAGAGTAAATCTGTAAGACTGGATGTCATGAACTGATATATATATGATGACTTCTGAACATTATTAAGGTAAATACATTGTTTGTTCTCTATCAAAATCTTTCATTTGCTAACTATGCCTAACAGTAGTTAGTGCCTTCAGTAGTTAGAATCCTTTATTTAGCTGGCAGTATTGGCACTCGCTGTATTGCAGTAGTTCGAGTAACGAAGATTTTTGTGAGGTAAGTGATTCATGAAAGGTATAGGTTATTGTTAGTCACGGCCATTCTTTTGTAGGGATTATTGAAAGTCAGATTGCGTTGCGCTAAAAATATCGTGTGTCAGTTTAGTGATGATCAGAATCAGTAAAGAGAGAAATGTCTGAGTACGTTCAGTTTTGCTCATCTGTTTGAAAATCAAATAACGTAAGGGGTTTACCAGCACAGTCATTCATAAAATTTCCTAAGGGGAGGTTTCAACAGCACTGAGTTCGGCAACACGTAGATAAGACAACAACAGTCTGGCACAGTAGTCGGATCGCTTACTCCTGCTACAATGGTAGGTTAATAAAACTGACTGTGAACCTGGTGTTATGGTCGGCACTCGATGGGACACACCATCTCCGAGGTAGCGATGAAGTGGGGATTTTCCCACGCGAACATTTCACGAGTGTACGTGAATGTCAGCACTCGATAAAACATCAAAACTCCAACGTCACTGCGGCCGGAAAAAGATCCTACATGAATGGGACCAACGACGACTCAAGAGAACTGTACAATATGACAGGAGTGCAACCCTTCCGCAACCTGCTCCACATTTCCATGTTAGGCCATGAACAAGTTTCAGCGTGTGAACCATCCAACGAAATATAATCGATATGGGCTTTTGGAGCCGAAGGCCCGCTCGTGTACTCTGACTGCGCGACACAAAGCCTTAAGCCTCGCCTGGGCCGGTCAAGACACACATTGGACGCTTGATGACTGGAAGCATGTAACCCGGTTGGACGAGTCTCGTTTCATATTGTATCGAGCAGATGGACGTGCACCGCTATAAAGACAACCTCATGAATCCACGGAACGTGCATGTCACCAGGGGACTATTCAAGCTGGTGGAGGCTCTGTAACGGTGTGGGGCGTGTGCAGTTGGAGTGATATGGGACCTCTGATACGGCTACATACGACTCTGACAGGTGACACGTACGTACGTATCCTGTCTGATCACCTGCGTCCATTCATGTCCATTGTGCATTCCGATGGACGTGGGCATTTCCAGCAGGACAATGCGACACCCCACACGTCCAGAATTGCTGCAGAGCGGCTCCAAAAACACTCTTATGAGTTTAAACACTTCTACTGGCCACCAAACTCCCCAGACACGAACGTTATTGAGCATATCTGGGATGCCTTTCAAAGTGCTGTTCAGAATCTCTTCTCCACCCCCTCGTACTCGTACTGATTTATGGACAGCTCTGTCAGTTCCCTCCAGCGCTACTTCAGACATTAGTCAAGTCCATGCCACGTCGTGTTGCGTCTCGTATGCGTGCTCGCGAGGGCTCTACACGATGTTAGGCTGTTGTACCAGTTTCTTTGGTTCTTCAGCGTAGGTGGTTCATGCCCTGCCTGACCCACGCCTAGAATGATTTCTTTTTTCTAAATACTTGCTCATCTGGAGATCCCACTGTCATTTCCTGCCAAGTCCTGCATCAACCACAAATGTAGACGAGTAGGCGCAGTCCCCTTGCCAGTAATGAATGTAATAATGTACAGGAGCATCACATACGGCTCTAACAGTTCCTGCGCTAGTGTTGTTGCAACGAATTTTTAATTACTCTGCGGGTGAATATTTCGAAACTAACGAAGCAAACATAATTAGGGGTTTTCGTCATCAACCATAAAGGTTACACATGCTTAACACCAAATATTTAGCGCATCTGTTAGGCAATCAGACGTTTGAACCCGATCTATACATGAGAGTCCGATTCTTTAAAGAATCATTGTTGCGATTACTCGTGCCGCAACTGACTGGTACATCACCAAAATTTTAACTGAACAGCCTCTGTCAAGATTCTGTCCTTCTTGGAACATTATTACCGTTGTAGGATATGGTGTTCCACCTTTCGAAAAACGCACTTTTTTTCTTTTTACCCAAACAGGTTTCAACACCTCTGTGCCATCATCAGTGGATTATTGTTTACTGAAAAATGTAAGAAGTGGACATATTTTAGGACGTAACTGATCTAACAAAGTGTGGCCTAAAGAAAGTTTTTGTTCGTTTTGCTTCTTACCGTGATTATACATTATCTGGTTTTGCAGGATCAACTGCATGGTGTCCTGAAATCACAGCTTGTCATCTGCAAACCAAACGATGTGAATGCAAATCTCGTCGGCGAGTTAACACATGTCGATTTTTACGAAGTTGTGATTTAGGCGTGTCAAAATGTCTTGCTTGTATATTTATTACGACTCACGCTTCGTCGTTGCTGATCCTTTTTCTTTTGGGTTCCGAAAAAACATTTCAAATTTGTGGTAAGGTGTGTGTGTGTGAGTGTGTGTGTGTGTGTGTGTGTGTGTGTGTGTGAATTCCGGAGGGACCAAACTGCAGAGGCCATCGGTCCCTAGACTTACTACTTAAACTATCTTAAGCTACAACAACACACACACACCCATGCCCGAGGTAGGGAGAACCTCCGACGGGGGTGCCACGCGAACCGTGACAAGGCGCCCTAGACCGCTCGGCTAACCCGCATGGCGGTTTCGAGGATGCTGCACACACGTATTAATGTATTCTGTGTAATTTCTTTCTTTATGAACGCCCTTTTCCTTCGCAAAACTCAGTGAGCACTATGATATTGTGTTTCCTAACTTCGTCGGCGTTCATTTGTTCCCGAGAGAGTTTCGTACCGAAGTTAAATTTTATTTGCTTTTTCTTTCTCTCTTTCTGTGTGTGCGTGGGTGTGCGTGTGTGTGTGTGTTTGTGTAAGCTGCTTTAGCTGTTTGTGCTGCCTTTTCTGTAAACATCTTTTAAAGTGTTAAATAATGTTCCTTTACAGACTGTAGTGTTTTCATTTAAGACTTGTTTACCTTCTGCTGTTGCCTTTTGTATGTGGGAGTTCTCTTCTGTTGTCAGTTTGCGGCGTACACACACACACACACACACACACACACACAGACACACACACACACACACACACACACACACACACACAGACGGACACAGACACACACGCAGAGAGAGAGAGAGAGAGAGAGAGAGAGAGAGAGAGAGAGAGAGAAAGCAAACAAAATTCAAATTTGGCGCCAATGTCTCTCGGGAACAAATGAACGCCGATGGGGTTAGAAAAACAACAATATAGTGCGCACCGTGTTTTCTGAAGAAAAAAGGCATTTATAAAACAACGACATTACACAAAGTACATTAATATATGTGTGCAGTGCTGTCAGAACGCAGAAGAAGAAGAATCAGTCGCAACAATCGCCAATAAAATTCACATTTACATCGTTTCGTTTGCAGATGAGAAGCTATCAGTGCAGGAAACTATACAGTTGATCCTGCAAAACCAGGTAATGTAAAATTACGGTAAGAAGCAAAACGAACAAAACAATTCTTTAGGCATCACTTTGAACCCAACGTACGTTCACTTTTTGCAGTTTTCAATAAACAAAAACCCACCGATGATGGCACAGAGGTGCTGAAATGTGTTTGGGTAAAAAGAGAAAAACAGTGTGTTTGAAAAAAGGCGGAATCTATATCCTGTAAAATAACTGCGAACACGGAAAGAACTACAGATGGCCGGCGCGGTGGGCGAGCGGTTCTAGGCGCTTCAGTCCGGCCCTGCGCGACTGCTACGGTCGCAGGTTCGAATCAAATGGTTCAAATGGCTCTTCGTACTATGGGACTTAACTTCTGAGGTCATCAGTCCCCTAGAACTTAGAACTACTTAAACCTAACTAACCTAAGGACATCACACACATCCATGCCCGAGGCAGGATTCGAACTTGCGACCGTAGCGGTCGCGTGGCTCCAGACTGTAGCGCCTAGAACCGCTCGGCCACTCCGGCCGGCCTCTAAATTACATACCTCCGTGCAATATTTGGAAGTTGCTAGGGAAACACAGACGATTTACAGTATGTCGTTAGTGAGTGGGATGTATGGTTTTCTTGACGTTTCTTCGGTGGATTCTCTCACATGGAAGAATCTAATTCCGCGTTTATCCATCGTAGAAAATTGTTCGACTTTTTGTCGAAAATATGGAGTACTACCGGACGAGGATAGAAGGGACTGTATAGACTTTGGTGGTGCAAAGTGTGTAAAACTTGGTATGAACAATTTCGATGTTGAAATACCGTTACAATTTCATTTCGGACAGTGCGAAAAACGAACGAGTATCAGGAAGAAGACGTGGGTCGTCTCTTCAAAATTATCAGTCCACACCACCGTCATGGACTTTCACATGACGACAACACCGACGGCGACTAAGGTAAGTCGTCCCCTTTCCAATTACAAGTATTCTTGTAGCGCTCTTCTTTTGTCGTTGCTGTGGTGACCAACGTAAACACACTCATAACGCCCGCCACTACAGTCGCATGATCGGTTTCCGATCACACGTTCGGTATGTATCGTTTGAACCTAGCGACTTCGATAGGCAATCATTCTTGGAAATTACACCCAGCAACGAATTTCCAAAATTTAAACAGTTCATCCGATTTTGTCGATCGCCGTGTGTTTAGAAAGCTATTATGTAAACCTAAATTGGTATGAATTACAGGCATGTAACTTAAATAGTGTTATTGGAGGTCAAAGTGGCCGATTAATATCGATCGCGTCAGGCCATAAGTACTCCACAGCTACACGAAAAAACGATAGCAGCATGCTTGTAAATATATTTATTCATATACGTCTTTGTTTATATCCGATATATACTATTCATGAAGAAACTAGTTAAATATTTGCTGTGTTTTAGAAATCACAGAGACATTAGGCTTTCTGGCCTATATTTGCTTGCTGTTCCTTAGATATATGTTTATTTAATTGTTTATGTATTTAATTATGTGTGTTAGAGCGTTTTTATGGTCCAGCCGTAGGAATATTTATTTAATTTCAAGTATTTAAATGTAGTTCCAGTATTCCGAACATGTTTCATTATGTTTGTGAGTGTGCGTTGGTTTGAAGACAGGGAGGCAGCGCTCTAGCCAGTCACAGCGATCGTTGCAAAAAGGACACGTGCAGAGACTGTATGGAAGTGGGGAGCATCGGTTTCGGGAGTTCTGAGCAGGGCGGCGGTTCTGGACAGGACGGCACACGACACACGGGGCTGAGTGCTGGATGCGGACAGTACAGCGCGACGGATGCACAGTCGGCGGAAAGACTTGGACAGTGGAGCAGTTTGCGCGTGGTCGCGGAGGATAGAAGTATTTCGGAGTGCCGACCTGTGCTCTTGTGTGATTTCCGTGGCTTCTGTAGTGAAGTCGCAGTATGCGTTCAGAAGTGAATATCTCGCGAGCTGCGTTGTTGTTCATAACTAATTACGTGCAGTAGGAATCTATTGTTTTCCTGTTATTCAACTTATAGTGATCCCGGCGGAGGTTCGAGTATTCTCTCTCGGGCATGGGTGTGTGTGTGTGTGTGTGTGTGTGTGTGTGTGTGTGTGTGTGTGTGTTTGTCCTTAGGATAATTTAAGCTAAGTAGTGTGTAAGCTTAGGGACTGATGACCTTAGCAGTCCCATAAGATTTCACACACATGAGAACATTTTTTTTCAACTTATATTTTATTTAATTGCTGGACCATCGACACCAATAAGTGCTTTGCAGAAATATGCCGCAGTCTCAAAAGTACTTCTACTATCGTACTTGTGGTGTCACCGCCAGACACCACACTTGCTAGGTGGTAGCCTTTAAATCGGCCGCGGTCCGTTAGTATACGTCCGACCCGCGTGTCGCCACTGTCAGTGATTGCAGACCGAGCGCCGCCACACGGCAGGTCTAGAGAGACTTCCTAGCACTCGCCCCAGTTGTACAGCCGACTTTGCTAGCGATGGTTCACTGACAAAATACGCTCTCATTTGGCGAGACGATAGTTTAGCATAGCCTTCAGCTACGTCATTTGCTACGACCTAGCAAGGCGCCATATTCAGTTACTATTGATACTGTGAATCATGTACCGTCAAGAGCGACGTTCATCATTAATGGATTAAAGTTAAGTATTCCACCAGCTACGTCCGTTTTTCTAAATTCTAAATTCCTTGTCCTGTTCCAGGCCTCACGCCAGCTTGCGTGAGATAAAACGCGTGCATTTCGGCCTCCTCTAGTAACACGGTGCTGGCTCTCTTGCCAACCACAACAGTACTTATAATTTAAACTCGTTACGGTAGTGCCTGCAAATTTTATTTAATTTCAATCTTTCATTTATAAATATATATGTTACTTTTATAATTTGCAGTTGCCGAGTGATAGAAATCTTTGACCATTCGATTCATATCTGTTTTCTTATCGTATACTGTAGACTCAGCAGTATTTGTCCTGTAATGCGCCAACTTCGTATCCCAGCCCCTTGACAACTTAACCAGCCAAAACTTTTAACATTTCAACACTGAGTCGGAGGGTAAGTGGTTGAGAACCACCACACTATCACGTCGTTTCATAATGTTTGAAAGCCCGCAAGGCCGATATTTCAGCGATACAGTCAGTACAATAGCTACCGATTGCCCGCTTTTTCGACTCGTTGACCGCCGTTACGAGCTGCGTGTACTCTTCTTCGTACTGTTACAGTCTCTCCTCCACTGCGTTACGCCCTGACATCCGCTTAGGGAGCGCGTGCTTCCTGCGTCTGTTGCCGCCTTATCAAACTTGCAGATCGGCCCCGCAATTTGCATGCCAAGTGAGCTGACATTTACTTCGTCTTCATTCCTTCCTTACTTTTCTTTCGTTTTTCTTTCGTTTTTTTTTTTTTTCTTTTCCCAGCTATGTTGCAGGGGCCACGCAAATACCGCCAAATTCGCAGTGAATGAAAACAGTTGCTACGCAACTGATTTTACTTCTTAATCTCCGCTTTTACGTTCCAGCACTCCGTATGGGTATCGGTCTCACAAAGAGAGAGAGAGAGAGAGAGAGAGATGGAGAGGATTCAGCCAGATTTATAGCAAAATAACGGCAAGAAATTAGTTGCTAATCTGCGAAAATTACAATTCCGGCATTCTGCGTGAAAGAGGTATGAAAATTGGCATGCCACACACGATGTCGTAAGAAGGTAAGCCATTCAATAGCCCATCTAGCATCTTTGGAACACTATGAACATCAGCACCTCACATGGTAATCCAGTGCAAAGCAAAGATGACAAAGCAGAAAGGTCGACGGAAAAAAATTGCTACACCAAACAATAATTAATCTATAGCAATGAACTTTAGGGAATACATTACTCTTGGAAACATATTTGATTGACACTGCAAGATCGCAGGTTAAAGTAAATGCGACATAGGCGATTAAAGTAAACAAAATTCCATCCGAACAGGCCTTAAAAGGCCGAACGAGTACCGACCGGCCGCCGTGTCATCCTCAGCCTACAGGCGTCACTGGATGCGGATATGGAGCGGCATGTGGTCAGCACACCGATCTCCCGGCCGTATGTCAGTTTACGAGACCGGAGCCGCTACTTCTCAGTCAAGTAGATCCTCAGTTTGCCTCACAAGGGCTGAGTGCATCCCGCTTGCCAACAGCGCTCGGCAGACCGGATGGTCACGCATCCCAGTGCTAGCCCAGCCCGACAGCGCTTAACATCGGTAATCTGCCGGGAACCGTTGTTACCTCCGCGACAAGGCCATTGGCTGCGAGGTAAGCGATTGCTAATGTGAAATGCGTAATCGCTAGAATGTTGAAACAATAATACAAACGTGCATGCAATGTCGGTTTGTGAGATGGAGTTTCGCGCCTGTTGGACTTGGTCGATCAATTCAGAGGCGGTTGTGGATGGCAGTGACGTTGTCGTCCGAAGATGTCCCACATGTGCTCGACTGCAGACAGATCTGGTGATGGAGCAGGCAAAGGAACATGTTGACACTCTGTACAGCATGTTGCGTTACAGTGGTGGAGTGTGGGCGAGCGTTATCCTGTTGGAAAACATCCCCTGGAATGATGCGCATGAAGGGCAGCACAAGAGGTCGAATCACCAGACTGGCGTACAGTTCTGAAGTCACGATGCGTGGGATAACCACGAGAGGGCTCCTGCCATCATACGAAATCGCATCCCAGACCATAACTCCAGGTGTTGGTCCAGTGTCTCTAGCGCGTAGACGGGTTGATTGCAGGCCCTGAACTCGCCTCCTTCTAATCAACACACAGTCATCACTGCCACAGAGGCGGAACCAGCTTTCGTCAGAAAACACAACAGACCTCCACCCTGCCCTGTAATGAGCTCTCGGTTGATACCACTGAGGTCGTAAATGGCGGTGGTTTCGGGTCAGTGGAATGCTCGCTACAGGGGCTCTAGCTATTAGCTGTCCTTGAAGTAACCGATTTGTAGCAGTTGGTTGAGTCACTGTGGTGCCAATTGCTGCTCAGATTTCTGGCGCAGGTGCAGTACGCTGCACCAGAGGCATACCCCGATCATGTTTTCCCTCCCAACAGTGTCACCTGGCCACACGATCTTATTGCAACCGTACATTCTCCTGACCATCGCTGCCACGAATCATGAACGGTGGCTACATTCCTGCCAAGTCTTTGTGCAGTATCGCAGAAGAAACACCCAGCTTCTCGTAGTCCTACGAAACGATCTCGTTGAAACTCAGTGAGGTGTTGATAACAGCGTCTTCGTCGTCTTAAAGTCGTTCTTGAGTAATACACTACAGGCCATTAACCAAGATCACGTGCTACAGACGCGAAATTTAACCGACAGGAAGAAGATGCTGTGATATGCAAATGATTAGCTTTTCAGAGCAGTCACACATGGTTGTCGTCGGTGGCGACACCTACAACGTGCTGACACGAGGAAAGTTTCCAACCGATTTCTCATACACAAAGAGCAGCTGAAAGGCGTTGCCTGGTGAAACGTTGTTGTGATGCCTCGTGTAAGGAGGAGAAAGGCGTACCATCACGTTTCCGACTTTCATAAAGGTCGGATTGTAGCCTATCGCGATTACAGTTTATCGTATCGGGACATTGCTGCTCGCGTCGGTCGAGATCCAATGACTGTTAGCGGAATACGGAATAGATGGGTTCAAGAGGGTAATACGGAACGCCGTGCTGGATCCCAAAGGCCTCGTATCACTAGCATTCGAGATGACAGGCATCTTACCCGCATGACTGTAACGGATCGTGCAGCCACTTCTGGATCCCTGAGTCAACAGATGGGGACGTTTGCAAGACATCAACCATCTGCACGAACAGTTCGACGACGTTTGCAGCAGTATGGACAATCAGCTCGGAAACTCTGGCGATGGTGTACTCAGGGACAAACCTGGGTGCACGAGTGGCAAAACGTCATTTTTTCGGATGAATCCAGGTTCTGTTTACAGCATCACGGTGGTCGCAACCATGTTTGGCAACATCGCGGTGAACACACATTGGAAGCGTGTATTCGTCATCGCCCTACTGGCGTACCATCCGGCGTGATGGTATGGGGTGCCATTCATTACATGCCTCGGTCACCTATTGTTCGCATTGAAGGCACTATGAACAGTGAACGGTACATTTAAGATGTGTTACGACCCGTGGCTCTACCCTTCATTCGATCCGTGCGAAAGCCGACCTTTCGGCAGGATAATGCACGACCGCATGTTGCAGGTCCTGTACGAGCCTTTCTGGATACAGAAAATGTTCGACTGCTACCCTGGCCAGCACATTCTCCAGATCTCTCACCAATTGAAAACGTCTGGTCAACGGTGGCCGAGCAACTGGCTCGTCACAATACGACAGTCACTACTCTTGATGAACTGTGGTATCGTGTTGAAGCTGCATGGGCAGCTGTACCTGTACACACCATCCAAGCTCTGTTTGACTCAATGCCCAGGCGAATGAAGGCCGTTATTACGACCAGAGGTGGTTGTTATGGGTACTGATTTCTCAATATCTATGCACTCAAATTGCGGGAAAATGTAATCACATGTCAGTTCTAGTATAATATATTTGTCCAATGAATACCCATTTATCTGCGTTTCTTCTTGGTGTAGCAATTTTAATGGCCAGTGGTGTATAAACTTAAGGTAAGGAGTGCTCACGACCGTTACAGCGTATAATTAAAGGAAACCTGATTTGTATCCTTATAGCAGAGCTGCTAACGCCACTCTTGTGCTATTGGCACGAAATCGAAACAGACGTCATATTTCAGATTTAGAAACACGGCTGCCAATTTCCGTTTATGTCGCATAACTCCTACTTGGTATTGCAATTTTTTCTTCCGTCAGTGCATATGGAGAGTCGATATAAGGGGAGAAACTTCAAGACCATGTTGTAGAAAAAGAAGAGGGACTAAGTGAAGAATTTGACAGAGCATTCAAAGATGTGAGACGAAACAAGGCTCCTGGAATAGATGACGTTCCCTCAAAGCTGTTGGATCATTCGGAGAAGCAGCCACGACAAAATCATTCCAACAGGTGTGCAACGTGTGAGGGACAGACAGTATATCCTTACACTTTACCTGGAGCAACGCCATTCCAATTCCAAACGTGTTAAGTGCTGACAACAGTCAACACTAAAGAAGCATCAGTTTAACAAGCCATGATTGTAAAATATTGACACGAATTATTTACAAAAAGACTGAAACACTTACAAGAGGTGGCCTCGAGGGAGACCAGTTTGTGTTCCAGAGAAGTGTACGTACACGCGGGATGACACTGACCTTACGTCTTATCCTAGAGGATAGACTGAAAAAAGTTAAACCTACGCTTACAGCATTTGCAAATTTAGAGAGAGCATTATTTTCGAAGGTTTAAGGGCTATTTACAACTTGTACATAAACCAGGCGGCAGTTATAAGAGTCGAGGGGCATGAAAGGGAAGCAGGTGTTGGGAAGAGAGTGCGACGGGCTTGTAGCCTATCCCCGATGTTATTCAGTCTGTACAATGAGCAAGCTGTGAATGATACCGAAGATAAGTTTTAAAGGGAGTAAAGGCTGAGGGAGAGGAAATTAAAACTTTCAGGTCTGACGGTGAGATTTTAATTCTGCCAGAGACAGCAAAGAATTTCCAAGAGCACTTTAACGGAATTTGGTTGTGATATTCCTTTTGTTATCTTGCATTTAGTTAACAAACGTGTTTCAAACACTGATTTCTGCATGAACTCAAATCTCAATCTCGTCCATATTTTTTTTTAAAGTGCTGTTTTGTCCCTAGCGATGTTAGTATATTGAGTTGAATACCATAATTATGACAGTTATTCTCATTTTCTTGGGAGTTAGTTATCATAAAGTAGGAAAAACCACACGATCAGACTAGCGATCTGTATTGGTGCAGCTCTCCATCTATCCTGTGCGAGCCTCCTCATTTCCCAATAACTCCTACACCCACATCCCTCCGAATCTCCTTGCCGCATTCATCACTTGGACTACTCCTACGATTTTTACCCCCACACTTCCCTTTAGTACTAAACTGGTGATCCCTCGACGTCTCATACAGTGTCCTATGAACCATCCCATCTTTTAGTCAGGTTGTGCTACAAATTGCTTTTCTCCCCAATTCTTTTCAGTACTTCCTCATCAGTTCAAAAATGGCTCTGAGCACTATGGGACTTAACATCTGAGGTCATCAGTCCCCTACAACTTAGAACTACTTAAACCTAACCAACATAAGGACATCACACACATCCATGCCCGAGGTAGGATTCGAACCTGCGACCGTAGCAGCCGCGTGGTTCCAGACGGAAGAGCCTAGAACCGCTCGGCCACAGCGGCCGGCTCCTCATCAGTTACACGATCTATCCATCTGAATTTCAGCGTTCTTCTTCTCTAGCACTGAAATAGTGTACATAGAAGGTAAGGTTCAAATGGCTCTGAGCACTATGGGACTCAACTGCTGTGGTCATAAGTCCCCTAGAACTTAGAACTACTTAAACCTAACTAACCTAAGGACATCACACACATCCATGCCTGAGGCAGGATTCGAACCTGCGACCGTAGCGGTCGTGCGGTTCCAGACTGTAGCGCCTAGAACCGCTCGGCCACTCCGGCCGGCGAAGGTAAGGAGTTGGGTGATAGAATGGTAACATCTGTACCAGGAAACGCATTTATTCATAAAAACAGATCAATGCAATTACTGTACGCATATTGTTTGGCACATGAAAGACTCGATGTATACAATCAATAGGTGAAGAAAATTTAACGTTTTGAACTTTTAAAATGTTGTATAAGATTAATAACATTAAGCTCTCCAGTTATGCAGGGTGAAGAACACTGAAGCCTATGTACAGTCTCAACTCATCTGTATTTTTCAGCCGGTCGGAGTGGCCGAGCGGTTCTAGGCGCTACAGTCTGGAACCGCGCGACCGCTACGGTCGCAGATTCGAATCCTGCCTCGGGCATGGATGTGTGTGATGTCCTTAGGTTAGTTAGGTTTAAGTAGTTCTAAGTTCAAGGGGACTGATGACCTCAGCAGTTAAGTCCCATAGTGCTCAGAGCCATTTGAACCATTTTTGTATATTTTCACTGTCTCCTCTCTCGTTTTCTCCCACTATCTACTTCTCTTTCCTTTTCACTGCCACTGTCTGTAACTAACCATCAAGGACTCAAGCTCCCACTGCTATCACCTTGATCCACCACTCTTTGTCTTTCACCGCCACTTTCTCTCCTAACATCATCGTCTCCTCTCTCTTTCTCCCCCTCTGGCACTGTCTTATACAGTATACTGTCTTATACAGACACTGTCTCTCTGCTACTAGCTTTCAGCACAGAAAGCGCGTGTATGTTCGCATGCCAAAATGTTTGGTGGAGAAGACTGAATGAGGATTGAGGGAGCTGGTTCCTCACTTTTATGGCAGAGTCTTTCAAAGAGGAACATATTCGCCTTTTTTGTGCACTGAAAGGAGCATTTTTACGCTGGTCCCCTTCTTTCCTTGCTACAGCAGGGTGTGCTCATATCAAACGAATACTATGCGTCAGTAGGGTTTTGACCAGGGTGAACATTAATGAAATCAACAAACTGCAGGTACTGACTCCTGACTGGGAAAGGAGGAAAAAATCCCTTATGCGCATGTGAGCGGAAATGCTGACGAATGAGAATTCCTCTGCCCGAGTGCTGTGTGTTCCACGTGTGTTGCAGGCTGTGCGTTTGACGAAGTGTACAGTAAGCAGCAGAATGGTTCATCGGTGCAGAGGACTCCTGACAGAAATCCCACAATTGTGATGGCCTGGTGCAAAATCCATTGTCTAAATCGTTCCCGTAGGGGGAAATCCGCTGTTGATAATCCTTGCACTCGTTGGAAGTGATAACGATAGTAGCGGTTGTCGTGCGGGGATACACATAGTCTTACATGGGCTTACACCATATTGACGGGCCAGTTGCCCGGAGTTTGTACAAAAAAAAAAATGGTTCAAATGGCTCTGAGCACTATGGGCCTTAACTTGTAAGGTTATCAGTCCCCTAGAACTTAGAACTACTTAAACCTAACTAACCTAAGAACAGCACACACATCCATGCCCGAGGCAGGATTCGAACCTGCGACTGTAGAGCTTGTACAAGGTAGGGCTTATCTCAATATCGTGTGGAACTCGGTCCTCCAAATCTGGCGTAGGCACATTCTGCCGCCTCCCTGCACGTTCGTCTGTGTTTAAGGAGCTCTGTAATTCCCAAAAAGGGCTTGAAATGTTGTGTGATGTGGTCGGTGTCTGTGAGGTACTCAGTTTGGTATAGCCGTGCTGCCTATCGACCGTTTCCATCTGCTTGGCCGTACACAAACACTACCTCGGCTTGTTCCCCATATGAAATACGGGGCCATTCTGCTGCTTTCAGTACGCTGCGTCAATCACACAGCCTGCAGCTCACAACGAACACACGGCACGTGGTAAGAGGAACTTTTGTGATAGCCATCTACCATGGCTACGACGTATTTCTTCTCACCAGGTTTTAAAGAATCCCTCACAGGCCAGTTCTTTCTGCACCAGTGTTGGTCCCTAGCCCTACTGTCCCGTCCACACAAGAAACGTGGAAATTTGGTAAAGTCACCTTGCTGACCAGGGAGCATGCATGTTACTTTTAGATAGCCACATATCATCCAGCTATGAGCAGAATAGCCTATTTTATTTAGCACTGTTTCTAGGTTTTCATAGCTTCCTTTCATATGTACAGAAGTCCAACATGTATAGATGCGTGCGTGTCACCATTGTGGAACAAAACAGCCTTTAAACTAGTTTCGGATGAATCAATAAACAGCCTCCAATCTTCCTTTTTGTGTTCAATACCAAACTCATTCATTAGACCAGGAATGTCGGAGCAGTACTCTAAATCACCTTCTTGTTGAAAAACTTGGAAAATTGTTGCTCTCACATTCTATACATGTATATGCTGGTTCCAACTGCCAATAACTTCTTTTATTTTAATCTAGAGCCAAACAATTCAGCTTTTCCTTTCGTTAATCCCAGATCCCTAACTAAATCGTTAAGCTCGGTCTGAGTAAACAAATTGGGCTCTAGACATTCTGTATTACAATGGAATTCATCATCATCTTTTTCATGTAAATCAGATTGTACATCAGAAAACACTTCTGTTGGAATAGAATTTAAATCATCTGGTGGTTCAGGAACCGACAAATCTACACCATGCCCTACTGGTCGGATGGCGGATGGAAGGTTAGGGTGGCTTATTACCTTCTTGTTTTTCGAATTATGACCAGTAATATCAACACTGTAAAAGCAGCAATCATCAGAATGATTTCTTGGCTCCCTCCATATAATAGGAACAGCAAATCTAAAGGCTTTTTTCTCCTTTTTCGACCCTTTTCTCAGTCCTTCAACACACACACATAACATACCTTATGTGGCGCCCAAGATTTATCTTTGTCACTAAGTTTAGGTCTAAAGTATGATAGGTAAACCTTTTTCACAAAGTCTGAAATGTTCCTTTGGTGTTTTTTAATCAGAAATTCACCACAAATATAGGAAAAACTATCAGCAGAATTTTTACAACCACTATTAGACATTGTACTGAGCACATATACAGGAAACGGGAAAGCGAGGTTAGGTTGACAATAAACAAAACACTATCTGTTAACACAAAAATAGAATCGACCTTTTTCGCCAGCAAATGTTTTACAGCAGTGCTACCAACGTCATCTACATTCGTTACACTTCCTTTTAAGTTATTTTAACTATATAAAAGCTGATAAATTCTTTAAAAATGGCATAATTTAATAAATTTAACTGTAGAATGTGAAGAAATGATGGGTGATACAGTTTTTTAAGTATCATATATGGATTTCCCACCCTAAAAAACATAAGAATAAGGTATTTTCAGCCAAAGCGTTTTTCCATCGTTGGCCTGTGCTATCGATGACAATGCTTCTGATTCAGAATTACTGAACACATCCATCAGAAATTCTTTCACACAGCCTTCGGAAATTATTTCACCAGAGAAGACGAAGTAAATATGCCACAATTCAAATCAAGAACAGTTTACAATATGAATAACTTATAAAGAGATATCCTCGGAGTAGCAACTTAAATCACTTAATAAATGCAAATCTTCCCGTCCAGACTGTATACCAGTTATGTTCATTTCCGAGTATGCTGATGCAATAGCTCCATACATAACAATCATACACAACCGCTCGCTCGAAGTAAGACTGGAAAGTTGCACAGGCCACATCAATATTCGAGAAAGTTAGTACGAGGCCTGTTCAGAAAGTAAGCTCCGATTGATTGCCAAATTGAAACCACAGTGAACATCAGAAATGTTTTACTTGTAACAATTAGCTACGCCTTTCAGCTACTTCTCTACGTAGTCGCCGTTCTGACTTAGACTTTTGTCATAGCGTTGTACCAACTTTTCAATAGCCTCATCACAGAAGGCAGCCGCCAGTGCTTTCCGCCAATTCTCCACGCTGGCCTACACCTCGTTGTCTGTGTCAAAATGTTGTCTTCAAAGACAGCGGTTCATGTGACCGGAGATGAAACTCAGGGAGAGACAATTGCGGACTGTATTGTGGGTAATCTCACATTTCCATTTGAAAACGATGCAGGAGCATCTTCATTGCCCCTGCAGAATGCGGCTGAGAATTGTCGTGAAGACGAAACAGCACGACAGTTATGTAATGTTAGCTGCATAGCTTCAGGCGAAATTTCTCACCAGGCCCTCGTACTTGGCGGCAGACACTATTTTCTAGACATCTTTACGCACTCACTGCGAGCTCAGAAATGAGAAGAGCGACGTGATGCTAACTGGGGTTATACTAGAGACACTACCCAACACATCTGTGCAAAGATTTATCGGATTTTCATAGTCGTTTCCATTTCGCGACCGATCGGAGCTTACTTTCTGAACGTCCCTCGTATAAGAAATCTAATAAATTACACCCCCATATCATTAACAGCGATATGCAGCAGGATTTTGGAACATATATTTTGTTTGAACATTATGAATTACCTCGAAGAGGATGATCTATTGACACACAATCAACACGGATTTAGAAAACATCGCTCTTGTAAATAACAACTAGCTCTTTACTCATACGAAGTAATGAGTGCTATTGACAAGGGATTTCGAAATTATTCCGTATTTTAGATTTTCACAACGCTTTTGACACCGTACCTCACACGCAGCTTGTAGTGAAATTATGTGGTTATGGAATATCGTCTCAGATATGCGGCTGGATTCGTGACTTCCTGTCAGAGAGGTCACAATTCATAGTAAATGACGGAAACTTATTGAGTAAAACAGAAGTGATTTTGGGCGTTCCCCAAATTAGTGCTATAGGACCTCAGCTGTTCCTGATTTATATAAACGATTTAGGAGACAATCTGAGCAGCCGTCTTAAGCTCTCTGCAGTTGATGCTGTCGTATATCGTCTACTTAAGTCACCAGAAGGTCAAAACAAATTGCAAAACGATTTAGATGTGTCTGTATGATGCGGAAATAAGCAATTCACCCTAAACAATAATAAATGACAGGCCATCCGCATGAGTGCTAAATAGGAATCCGTTAAAATACGGTTACACGATAAATCAGGCAAATCTAAAGGCCTTAAATTCAACTAAATACCTAGGAACTACAGTTACGAACAACTTAAATTGGAAACAAGACATAGAAAATGTGCATAAGGCGAACCGAAGACTGCGTTTTATTGGCAGAACAGTTTGAAGATGCAAAAGAACTACAAAAGAGACTGCATACAATACACTTGTCCGTCTTTTGGAGTAATGGTGCGCGATGTGCGATCCTTACCAGATAGGATTGACGGAGTGCATCGAGAAAACTCAAAGAAGAGCGTCACGTCTTGTATTATCGAGAAATAGGGGAGAAAGTGTCACTGAAATGACACAGAATTTGGGGTAGGCATCTTTAAAACAAAGGCGTTTTTCGTTGGGGCGGGATCTTCTTACAAAATTTCAGTCACCAACTTTCTCCTCAGAATGCTAAAATTTTTTTGACTTCGACTTCATAGGGAGAAACGAACATCACAATTAAACAAGGGAAATCAAAGCTCGCCCGGAAAGACGTAGGTCTGAAAATTCGTGGCAGATTAAAACTGTGTGCCGGCCCGAGACAGTTTTAATCTGCCAGGAAGTTTCATATCAGCGCACACTCCGCTGCAGAGTGAAAATCTCATTCTGAAGACGTAGGTCGCGCGCTGTTCAAGATTGGAATAATAGAGAATTAGTGCGAAGGTGGTTCGATGAACCCTCTGCCAGGCAATTGAATGTGTTTTGCAGAGCAGCCATGAAAGTGTAGAAGTATAAGTAGATCTGGTTGTATGGAAACCTAGCTGGTCAAGAAACCTGACGATTTCTTCCGGTCCACCTTCCAGGGAATATTATGTGAAGTGATGTGTCACCGACGATTATAGAGTGCAGGGGTTCCGTCGCGCTCGAAGAACACAGCCGTCCTTGTAGGCAAAGGACCTCTTGCAGTAATGCTGGAAGCTCGTTCACGAGAAAGTGTAAGTAGCGGCGACGAATTTGTTCCGGTTGATGCAGCCTTATGCAGAATGTCGTTTGGTTCATATGGCTCTGAGCACTATGGGACTTAACATCTGAGGTCATCAGTCCCCAAGAACTTAGAACTACTTAAACCTAGCTAACCTTAGGACGTCAGACACATCCATGCCCGAGGCAGGATTCGAACCTGCGACCGTAGTGGTCGCGCGTTTCCAGACTGAAGCGCCTAGAACCGCTCGGCCCCACCGGCCGGCTGAATGTCGTTTTCGGATGAACTTTAAATTGAACATCTATTTCGTGATTATTTTATTCGCAGGTTAAACATAGAAACACTGCATGTCGCTGGATACTATTTATTTTGCCTTTCCGTACAGCACCTGTGTGTGGTAGCACATTCAGAGCGCTGCTAATTCGAAGATAAACTTTTAAATTGAGATCTGCCAGTGAGCTCCGATGGCAGGTTTCGTTCTCTTAATTGCACACAAAAGTATCTCGCACAGATGTGTGGGCCCAAATATGGACGTAATCGTAGCTGCAGACTTGTGAAGATGTACAAATTTGTGTTACAGAAAAAAAAATTATACGAGTCTGCAAGACTTATTTTATCATGTAACTTAAGACTCAGCTGCCTTTCTCACCAGAGGACTATACGTAGTAACAGTAGGTATGCGTCCTGTCCTGGCATGTTATAAATTCATACTGCTGCACCTGACCTGCGCTTTGAAGTTCATAACCCGGCTATAATCCTACTCTCCGTCGATTTAGAAAAGCCGCTCTCCACTTTAAGCGCAGCGCCATTAAGTATATACGCTTGCGTTTAAAACTACGGCGAGCTTAACACATCGTCATTTCTGTGAATGCACTCCCCTGCGCTGCCTAACGACGTCTGACAGCCACATTTCGCAGCGAGCGCTCTTGTTCGCCTAGCCCCCTCCTGAACAGGCCTGTTCTCGTTCATTTCCACGTTCACACGAAATATGACCTCTGGGAGCAGCACCATTCCCAGGCAGTTTACTGCAACCACGCGCGAACACTCTTGAACCTGATACTCTGCTGTTAGTAAACCGATAGTGGCTGGGGTACCAACATCTGAAATGAATACCTGTCTCTGAAAGCAGCTGTACCGCTCTGAACCATCAAAAACTGGACACATGTTATATGGAATATTGTAGCTAAACTAGATTAAACTTCCAAGTCCTAAAATATTTACTGTTCTCCCCGAAAGATTATGTACATAAAAATCTTCTTGTGCATTTACCAACGTCCCATTGTCTGCTGTGTACATTACCCTAATTTATCGCTTGGGCCTTGTCCCGCAGTGACACAGGGTCAGCCATCATTAATCGGATTTGGCATGTTAATGGTTAAGGGGTGGCTGGATGTCCTTCATGCCGACACCCCATATCCCCCGGGACGGAATTTGTGCACCCCAGCTGTCTGTGTCGAGTGTAATCCATGGAACAGTGCGAATTCGTTCAGATGTCTGCGAGTTGTGTAACTGAGGCGGAACGTGGGGACCAGCCCGGTATTCACCTAGCTGGATGTGGAAAACCGCCTAAAAACCACATCCGGGCTGGCCGGCACATCAGCCCGCGTCGTTAATCCGCCGGGCGGATTCGATCCGGGGGGCCGGCGCGCTCTCGGCTACCCTGGCGGGTTGTACATTACCCTGATACTACCTTGAAATTGTCTTATGGTACAGTAACGACGCCTGTTTAGAAAATTCCAGTACTACGCCCACAAAAATTTTCTACTCTTACCTTTTGTTTTGGAAACCCAGTTCTAAGCAAAGGAGGGAAACCAGAAAGGTGTAAGGAGTATATAGGGGGTCTATACAAGGGCGATGTACTTGAAGACAATACTGTGGAAATGGAAGAGGATGTAGATGAAGATGAAATGGGAGATATGATACTGCGTGAAGAGTTTGACAGAGCACTGAAAGACCTGAGTCGAAACAAGGCCCCGGGAGTAGACAACATTCCATTAGAACTACAGACAGCCTTGGGAGAGCCAGTCCTGACAAAACTCTACCATCTGGTGAGCAAGATGTGTGAGACAGACGAAATACCCTCAGACTTCAAGCAAAATATAATATGAAATTGCCGAACCATCAGTTTAATAAGTCACAGTTGCAAAATACTAACGCGAATTCTTTACAGACGAATGGAAAAACTGATAGAAGCCGACCTCGGGGAAGATCAGTTTGGATTCCGTAGAAATGTTGGAACACGTGAGGCAATACTGACCCTACGACTTATCTTAGAAGAAAGAGTAAGGAAAGGCAAACCTACGTTTATAGCATTTGTAAACTAAGAGAAAGCTTTTGACAATTTTGATTGGAATACTCTCAAATTCTGGAGGTGGCAGCGGTGAAATACAGGGAGCGAAAGGCTATTTACAATTTGTACAGAAATCAGATTGCAGTTATAAGAGTCGAGGGGTATGAAAGGGAAGCAGTGGTTGGGAATGGACTGAGACAGGGGTGTAGTCTATCCCCAATGTTATTCAATCTGTATATTGAGCAATCAGTAAAGGAAACAAAAGAAAACTTCGGAGTAGGTATTCAAATCCATGGAGTAGAAATGAAAACTTTGAGGTTTGCCGATGACATTGTAATTCTGTCAGAGACAGCAAAGGACTTGGAAGAACAGTTGAACGGAATGGACAGTGTCTTGAAAGGAGGGTATAAGATGAGGATCAACAAAAGCAAAACGAGGATAATGGAATGTAGTCGAATTAAGTCCGGTGATGCTGAGGGTATTAGGTTAGGAAATGAGGCACTTAATGTAGTAAAGGAGTTTTGCTATTTGGGGAGCAAATTAACTGATGATGGTCGAAGTAGAGAGGATATAAAATGTAGACTGGCAATGGCAAGGAAAGCGTTTCTGAAGAAGAAAAATTTGTTAACATCGAGTATAGATTTAAATGTCAGGAAGTCGTTTCTGAAAGTATTTGTACGGAGTGTAGCCATGTATGGAAGTGAAACGTGGACGATAAATAGTTTAGACAATAAGAGAATAGAAGCTTTCGAAATGTGGTGCTACAGAAGAATGCTGAAGATTAGATGGGTAGATCACGGAACTAATGAGGAAGTATTGAACAGAATTTGGGAGAAGAAGAGCTTGTGGCACAACTTGACTAGAAGAAGGGATCGGTTGGTAGGACATGTTCTGAGGCATCGAGGGATCACCAATTTAGTATTGGAGGGCAGCGTGGAGGGTAAAAATCGAAGAGGGAGACCAAGAGATGAATACACTAAGCAGATTCAGAAGGATGTAGGCTGCAGTAGGTACTGGGAGATGAAGAAGCTTGCACAGGATAGAGCAGCATGGAGAGCTGCACATTGTGGATTGTGTCCTTCGGAATACTCTTCTCCACAATTGGTAACCGTTCCCAACACCGTTGCCACTTCCGAAAACAGTCTTGGTTACGCCTCTTGCTGGACCACTCGAAGCGCCTTCTGCAAATTTTGTTTTACCTTGTCTATCGTTGCAAATCTTCGTCTTTTCAATGCGGTTTTCAGCTTTGGAAATGAGAAGAAGTCCTCAAGGGCCACGTCTGGAGAGTTCAGAGGATGATGCAGCACAATGATTTAGTTTTCTGTGCAACAGTCACGCACCAACAGGGTTGAATTTGCGGGTGTGTTACCGTGGCGCAAGAGCCATGAATTGCCTCGCCATATTTCAGGCCGTCTCCTTCACAAATTTTCTAGCAGTCGTTGCAAAACGCCCCGACAGTACCATCGATCAAAAGTTTATCCCTGTGGTACGAATTCGTGATGAACTAATCCTTCAAGCTTTTCTGCAGTGAACACATGGAGTGTTGTGGGGGAATCACTCTGTTGTAGAAATAATTCAAAATCCAAGCTCGCTTAAACACAGTTTAGTAGATGACCAGTTTCAACACATTAAAGGTGTCATCATCGGATCTGAATGTAACTTAACATGCATAACTCATTTGGATATAACGATACATGGGGCAGACCAGCTGATATAAAATCATTGTCGCAGAAATAAAAATTAAAAAATTAAAAAACAACTGCTCTCATGGACATTTTTTCTGCGACAACGATTCTATATCGGCTGGTCTGCCTCATGTATCGTTATATCCAAATGATTTATGCATGTTAAGTTACATTCAGGTCCGATTATGGCACCTTTAGTGTGTTGTTCAAATGTTTAAATGTGTGTGAAATCTTATGGGCCTTAACTGCTAAGGCCATCAGTCCCTAAGCTTACATACTACTTAACCTAAATTATCCTAAGGACAAACACACACACCCATGCCCGAGGGAGGACTCGAACCTCCGCCGGGACCAGCCGCGCAGCCCATGACTGCAGCGCCCCATCGCTTTGATATTTAACCTGAGCTGACGAGCCTTATATGGTCTAGGAGGACCTTTGCCGATTGATTGTGAAGATTGAACTATGGTCTCAGCATCGTAACTGTAGACCCACGTCTCATCACCACTTATGATTCTCTTAAGGAACACCTCGTTCTCAATTGCGTGATCTAAAAGCTCTTCACAAACTACGAGGCGAGGGTATTTCTGGTCTTGACTCACGAGTGGTGGGACGAACTTGGCGGCAAGACGGCGCATTCCAAGATGCTGTGTCACGATTTCATGACCTGATCCAACTGAAATGTTACATTCTTCTACAATGGACAGCCGACCTTCCATTGGCACGCACAATTCCGTTGACGTTCCTGAAATGAGCGTCGTCGGTAGACACCGTAGGCCGTCCTGAACGAGGATCATCTTTAACTTCCGTCCAGTCATCTTTGGACTCTGTGATCCATTCGTAACACTGAGTACGGCTTAAGCATTCATCACAGTATGCTTCCTGCATCATTTGCTGTGTCTTTGTAAAGGTTTCCTTGAGTTTCATGCAAAATTTAATGCAGACGCGTTGCTCCTCTAACTCTGCCATACTGAAAATTCCCAAACTGCACGAAACAACGTCCTACTCAATACAGCACTGAACAATAACCAACAGAGATACAACAATGACACCTCCGGCAGTTACACAATAAACATAGGAGTGAGGAGGTATGCCAATCGCATTTCGATCCAACACACCACTGGCGCGAAATTACGAAAGTTCAGGGATTTTTTGAACAGACCTCGTATTTGTGTTGTAATGCTCACCTAAAGCTTCGGTCACGCTGTTATTCATAGCGCATGTGAGTATTTGAGGAACATAATTTGTTTAATATTGAATAACAAGTAAACTGTTTTTGTTCTACTGGTATTTATTTATTGGAAAGTGTGGAGCTGAAACCCCAATAACTACGTCTGGCTTTCAAGACCACTGCCAGTGTAATTCACTCGAAATTGTTCTTCACTGCCCGAAGGTCCTGTGCCGCAGTTTAGTTGTTGGGAGTACTGTATGCCTTCAGGGCGTGTGCCCCATGTGTAAATCCATACCGGCAGACTCGATTCTGACAAAATCTGATATATGTATTGTTCGATGGCAAATCCTCAGTCGCACGGCGGCCGTCCGTATTCCGTGCTGGTCCGCTTATATACAGGGTGGCAGCAACTAGACTTTCCCTACTTCAGCCACTGTAGACGTGTAAGCTTATTTGTCCGTCACTGACATAGGAGATCGCAAACCTTTTTTCCTTCCCGTCTGGGCAGGCTGCGCAGTGGCTAGGGTACATGTAAAGCTTACTGGGACAGATTAAACGCTCTAGCTACAATGAAGTCGATAATTCGTTTCTAATACTGGCATTTAATTTTGATATGTCCTATAACTGACAAAAATTGCAAAAATATGAAGTTTTTTGATCAACCACACACTGCTGACGAAGCCACATTAACTAATTTGCTCCCCAATTACCCGCAGCTATATTGACGAATACTCGGCACGTCGCAAGGATAACTACAAGATCAAGAATACTAGGTAAATTGTTGGAAGTGGTTAAGCGTTGGTGGAAATCCCGCTTCTGAGCACACACAGAGCTCTAAGCGCAGGTCTCTGCATGGGACGCGCGTCCGTGCAATGCTGAGATACAGACCGTTTATCTCCCTCCCTGCACTATTCCGCACATAGGACCAATTCGCGTCTTAGATCTCGCGGGATGCGCCCTAACTCACCGACATCGAAGTAGAAGACCGCTCCCGTCGCAGACGATGGCCAAGATACCGTCTCCAGGGCCGTACCGCTCGATGGCTGAAGGCGATGTCCTCTTTCTCCACAATTCTCCAGTCTTCCACGCGTACGAAAACGCGGCGGAAGAATGCTCAGTTTTGGCCAATGTCCAACGCTCTACCATCGCTGAAATCGCTCCAAAGCCATTTTTGAGACTCTACCCAATGATCGTGTCGCTCCTATCGCCCCTATGCAAACTAAATCCCCGTCTTCGCCACGTGCTGCCCGGCACAGGTGGCTCCGGAGGCCGGGCTACCCCCAAAGGCGCCGTATTGTCCCGCGTTTCCGGTGACCACTACCTGCCGGGAGCTAGGGCCAGCTGCATATTCTACAATTCTCAACTTCGACACTTTTCACCAACGCTTGAAGTTAGTAACTTAATCATGCAGACATGCAGGGAATATTACTCGAGAGTGCCTCATGTTCATCATAAGTCAGTA
The DNA here is from genome assembly GCF_023864345.2 of Schistocerca serialis cubense. Lineage (NCBI taxonomy): Eukaryota > Metazoa > Arthropoda > Insecta > Orthoptera > Acrididae > Schistocerca > Schistocerca serialis. Next base: position 19,844,814 of record NC_064649.1, on the reverse strand, counting down.
AAGTTATGACCTAATACCCTTGCCAATCCATTTAGTATTAATACTAATTTTGAAAGGATAATGTGTGTGCCGAAATCCTGGCACCCTACACAGGGAAGGTTGCACAGGGTTCGGTGGGTAATGCACAGTGACCAGTTTTCGTCCAAAGCACTGGGCGAGTTCATTCGTTTGCTGAGAAGGGGAGGCCATCAAGCGTTTGCCACCTTTCGGTCGGACGGCAATGACAGAATTGACGCGCACACTCTGCAATCTTTCTCAAACGATTCGATAAAGAAATTCCATTCTTGCTTTACTTGTAGCTTTAAATACCAGCTTCATTATTATGTGCCCATCACTTCGTTAATGGTCGTAGTTACTGTGGTATTTATGTGGAAGTAAGACACTGTGTGAAATTCGAAAAAGTTTGCAATGAAAAAGAGAGGTTTCTATGATTTTGCATTTGGTGCGTATTATATGACATGTTGCTGCGTATGAGATTTAGCTGATATATTCTAATTTTCTTTAGACTCGGGTGGAGGTCTCTATCTCTAAACAATCTCGGGACTGCACCGCGCCAGCAATAAAGCCGGAGTGAAAAATGCACACCATTCCTCATATTACATAAACTGTTTGAGACATCGAAGTGAGATTTTGGCAGATCATAGCACAGAAGGAGGACAGTAATTTTTCATATGGTTATTATGCAATACTTCATTATCTACGTTGTTATTCCACTAACTACGGACTTTTCCGATGAATGAATGTAATTTTTAAAGGCCATCGATAGCTGGTGAAACGAGAAGTGCTATGGGTTTTGGAATAACATAAGTGAAGTCATTTCTCGTTACTTTTATACCTAGGATGTGCTTTCTCATAATATGCTGACGTTTCTTTTCCTGGGATCCTGACTTAATAAACTTAATAAACCACTGTTTCAGAATTGTCTCGTAACTACGTCTCTGCAACATGTTAGTGAGGTGAGGCTGTGTAAACTCTGCTGTGTTTTGTCAAAAGAAGCGAATTTTAACGTGGCAACAAGAGAAATGTGTAGGTTTCACTCAAAATTCACCATTCTTGACACTTCTCTGAATGGTTTACAAGCCAGGTGAAAATAAATCGCTGCATTCCTGACGCAATTCTTTTTCGATACTAGCCAAAGAAGATGTGACATATCTTTGTGAATGATCACCGTGCAAGTGTGGGCGTGGAGGGACCCTGAGTAATATTTACAAAAAATGTGAGCGGAGGCTTCAGTTTAAAATGGCACTTCCCCTCCATCACTCGGCATTTCCCCTGCAGTGTCTGCCCATAATCTCCACCACTGCCACTCCCTCCACGCTTGCCCTGCCATCTGCACGTCTACTTGCCAGGAAATTCTGCTTGCCCTATAGCATATGGGTATCCTACTCCATATCACTGATGTTCATTCTGTGCGTAACAGCATTTTCGTTGTTAGCAGTGCTAGAGCCACGACTTGCCATTTGGCGCCAGTAGTTCTATGGTAGCATAAGGTTGAAACACAAGAATCACTGTGCATTATGGTTACGGTCAACATGGATCAGGGGCAAGGTGAGCATGGCTTTACTCATCAAGCTGTTTTACCGAAACTCGCTCTTAATGAGTATCCATGCATTGAAGGAATACAGACAGGTACTCTGGGGTTGAAGAGCATGGTTGGGAAGTTCGAATTAACTGGAAATTTTGGAATTGCTCCTGCGAGAGGCCGACAGCCAGGTGCGGTACAAATTACTGAACAACTTATTGTTGCCATGGCTGAGAGTGCTGGACGCAAAATGCAGTCTTCAAGCAGCGCACAAGCTGTCACGACAGCTGGACATTACATGGTCCACCATTTCAAAACTGCTGCGAACAATTGTGGAATGGTATCTCTAGTGCAGCTCCAGGCCATCAAGGATGTAGATGCTCGTTACGTTCAAAAATGTTGTAGCACGTAATGTAACAAACATGGTACAAAATTAACTGATGTTAACCCTCCCATGCAAAAGTTATAATCCGTTTCTTTCAACGCTTCGTTCATTACTTCTCTTCCACATGTCCTTTACAAATGTTTGCACAAAGTTTCATTGTCCTACAATCTCTCATTTCTCATGGCGACCCTCTCAGGTAGCGAAAGTTTAATTAAAACCCCCCCTGTATTTATCTCACCACGTGATGTATCCACAGCGACACCACGCCACACTGAGTCATCTGGAGGGTAGACTTCATAATTTTTTGCCCCATCTATGTGACAATACACAATGGAGTCACATTAATGTGAGCACCGCCTATGTTCGGCGTCAACGTGCAGCAGACACTCACAGACGGTAGGTGGAAGCACTAGCAGTGGAGGATATACGAAACTTGCTGGGGGATGAAGAGAACAGTGCAGCCGTATAGCAACAATGGAGCGGTTTATGCGACGTCAAAGAGTGCATGATCATCGGCTTTCAGACCAATGGTGAAATGGCTAAGTTTGCAAGCCATTCGCATCCCGTCATGGTTAAAGTATACTGTCATTGGCAAAATGGTGCCATCCAAAACCAGCGCTGATGTAATTGTGATGTACCACTGGAGTTAGACGACAGGGGTGAACAAAGGCTACAGAGATGAGTACAGCTGTTGACCAAGTGGCTGCAAAGATGAATCAAGAGCTACCGACAGTGTCTCCTCAAGGAACGTTCAGTAAACTTCGCTGCGTATGAGACTCCATATCAGGCGCCTGGTTCACGCACCCATGTCGACTGCTCTTCATCAGCGGTGAAGGCTGGAATTAGCACGCCTGTACTGCAACTGTACATCCATTGAACGGTGACAGGTGGCCTTTTCAGATGACTCACGTTTCATGCTCCACTGGACAGGTGGCCGTCGGCGCGTGCGACGTGAAAAATCTGAAAGAAAACATCCTGCAGCAAACTTCAGAAGCGTCTAGGCTGGAGGATGGAGCATTATGGTCTGGAGAATGTTTTCGTGGCATTCCCTGGGTCATCTCGTCTTTCTGGAAGGCACAGTGCATCTATCCATGGGATGATGTGCACCACTACATACACTCGGCTTTTTCTCGGCACAATGGCATCTACCAGCAGGACAATGCAACGTGTCACACAGCTCACAGTGTGTGGGTGTGATTCAAAGAGTACAAGGATGACTTTACTGTACTACCCTCTTCCAGTAAACTCTCCAGGTTCCACTCCAGTCGGGAATATGTGGGACTACCTCGGTCGAACTGTTCGCACCATGGACCCCCAACTGGGAACCTAGTGCAGCTGGTCAAGGTTCTGTAGTTCCCAGGTTCCAATCCAACCGGGAATATGTGGGACTGCCTCGATCGGACTGTTCGAACCATGGACCCCCAACTGGGAACGTAGCACAGCTGGTAATGGTTCTTTAGTCGGCACAGCTCGACATCCCTTTTGGTATGTTCCAGAACCTCCTCGAGACTCTTCCTGCACGTCTCGTGCTGCAAAAGGTGGTTATTCAGGCTATTGATAGGTGTTCCCGTTAAGGTGACTGGACCGTCTCTAACGGAATTTGCAGTGTCGTAATTTGCTTGCCAACTATGGTATTAAGACTGTACACGTACCAGTGAAAGCAAATCTTCAAAATATTATGCGGAACAGCTGCTATCAGAAACTAGTATTACCCAGAGAAATGACACACTTTACCATCAATCCCACCAACTTAAAATATCTAGAACGCTAAATCGAAGAGTTCGGCTGTAAACAACGGTAAGCTCGGTGGGAAACAGAGTAGTTGCATGCACAACATGCTAAATTATGTCTCTTGGTCCTCTTAGTTGAAATTTCGACAATAATCCGAGGAACAGCAGCTCTGGCTCGAAATTTAGATTCTAGCTAGCGGCGATGTGCACGTAAACAGCAGTAAGTGCCACAAATTGGGCTGCCTATACCCGTAACGTGTGCGGTGGTTGTGACAATAAAATGCATTCCTCAAACGAGGTGTGCGAGCTGCAGGATGGTGTGGATACTCCGATAAAGTTCCTAATCAGGTAAATTTGCATATTTCGTTCACCAATTAAAAAGTGTAAACTCGCGTCTCTTACCGTAGTTTAAGTACATTTATGTGACAGTGCGATAGCGAGCATGTGAAACGTCATTCTTGACATTGTTGACTTGCTGTAGTAAAGTGCTTGCATTGTTTTCTTGCGAAGTATTATCTAAAGCTGCATCCATACGTGGCAAATCATACGAACAAAAGTCATTTATGTCTTTACTCAGTTATGTATTTATCTGCTTACGCACATTATTACTTCATTTATATGTCTTATAAGGCCTGTGTCTCGTGTATAATTATATTTGGTTTCTGTACGTCGATCCCTGTGACCTGAGGCCTGGGGCACTTTGGCCGTTCAGTTATGCGCGGAAATGAAACACCTGCAGCCATCCTTATGATGCCATTTATTGTATGGCTACCAGTTTAGATTCTTCAGCGCACGAATGTGCTTCACCAAGAGCAGTTTCGTGTGGATGTTGATACACGAGCCCTTGTAATGGTTGGGTGTGATTCGATTCTGTAAGTCTGTGGTGTGCTCATGTTACAATTACTCCTGAAGCTAGAAGAATTGCTGTATTTAATAGGGTTTTTTTCGTGTATTCTCCATATGTTATGATTACACGTGGTGTCCTATACTTCGTCCTCTGACACGTCTTAGACGTTCATTTTATGTACATGATGTAAGTACGATCCTCAAGGGTTTACACCTCAGCATTTTATTCTTTGGCATGACACATAAATGTGTTTATATTGTCTTTCTGACAGCTTACCATACTGACATTTAGATTTTGTTGAGGTTTTCTTTCAGCAAGGGCTACTTTCTCACAAATATGTATATGTCGTTCATCCTGAACATTATCTTGAGTTGTAAACATTCAGTGTATGGTAAGACATAGGTGATGGTTCAAATGGCTCTGAGCACTATGGGACTCAACTGCTGAGGTCATAAGTCCCCTAGAACTTAGAACTACTTAAACCTAACTAACCTAAGGACATCACACACATCCATGCCCGAGGCAGGATTCGAACCCGCGACCGTAGCGGTCGCGCGGTTCCGGACTGTAGCGCCTAGAACCGCTTGGCCACTCCGGCCGGCAGACATAGGTGATTCTCTACATTTGATCTCCTGACGCCTTCCGTTTTGGACATTCATTTTATACATGTGAGATAAATGTGCTTGTATTCGGTTTTCAGCTTAGCATTTTATAACTTGTGCTGTCCTTGTGCAAGCACTACTTGCACACAGAAGTGTGTTTCTTTTGCTTTACTTATTTCTGAGGTTGTAGTTTCTTCCATACTTTTATCATTTTCCGCAGTTACTTTTGTCGTTTAGTAGCTTATTTCAGGATTGTGCAGATAATATATCGTCCAAATGGCCAAATCATGGAATATTCAATTGGTTCAAATGGCTCTGAGCACTATGCGACTTCTGAGGTCATCGGTCGCCTAGAACTTAGAACTAATTAAACCTAACTAACCTAAGGACATCAAACACACCCATGCCCGAGGCAGGATTCGAACCTGCGACCGTAGCAGTCGCTCGGTTCCAGACTGTAGTGCCTAGAACCGCACGGCCACTCCGGCCGGCAATACTTAATTAATGAAGTTATTAGTAAATAGCATATTTGTACAATGTAGAGTGGAAATTCGTTGTGGTATACTTCAGGTATGTGACAATGAATGTACTTGTGCGTTTTATCAAATGATTACTGTAAATTCACTTCTAGAGTCTTGTCCTTGATTCTTATTGTGTTTTTAATCCGTCATTGCATTGTGTGGTTAGTAAGTTTATGATGCTATCATTACTGTTTATGCATACACACCTGAAGATGACGCACTGAAGAACCGAAACTGGTAGCCATTCAATAAATGACATCATAAGGACGTTTGTAGGTGTTTCATTTCCTACATAATTATATTTGGGTGACATGTGAGGGTTTTAACGTGCACATTCGTTCACTTTAAACCGTTTCCACGCAATCAGTTCAGGTAAGAACGAATTTTACGTGCTACTTTTAGCTCGACTTTAAAGCATCGTATCTCCATAACGGATAAACATTATTGGGTAAAAGAATTTCGTTTCGGCTTCATCCATGTAGCAACGCTCGTGCAAAGTTTGAACTGATTCGTACAAGTTTAAAGTATAGACCCGGCGCTCTTCAGAAACGTCCCACAAAATCGTGTTTTTGCACCTAAAATCCAAACGAAGCAAGATTTCTTTCAAATGGTTGAAAGTTACCTTAGACCACGGTCAAATACGAGTACGCTGGTGGACCAAATTTGAACCATCACTCTTGCTCAATTCGGTGTTATTTAAGGGTGAATGCTTTTCCACGTAAAATCCGAACAGTGCATATACAAATGATGGAATTAGCTGAGCATTAATTTCAGCCCTATTAAAATCATTTGCAAAAGGAATTAATGGGTCCTCTAAATTTATCTGGCCACCATTCCTGTTCCTCATTCAAACCTATCTTACACTACTGTCCATTAAAATTATTACACCAAGAAGAAATGCTGATGATAAACGGGTATTCATGGGACAAATATATTATACTAGAACTGACATGTGATTACATTTTCACGCAATTTGTGTGCGTAGATCCTGAGAAAACGGTACACAGAACAACCACCCCTGGCCGTAATAACGGCCTTGATACGCCTGGGCATTGAGTCAAACAGACCTTGGATGGCGTGTACAGGTACAGCTGCCCATGCAGCTTCAACACAATACCACAATTCATCAAGAATAGTGACTGGCGTATTGCGACGAGCCAGTTGCTCGGCCACCATTGACCAGACGTTTTCAATTGGTGAGAGATCTGGAGAATGTGCTGGCCAGGCCAGCAGTCGAACATTTTCTGTATCCAGAAAGGCCCGTACAGGACCTGCAACATGCGGTCGTGCATTATCCTGCTGAAATGTAGGGTTTCGCAGGGATCGCATGAAGGGTAGAGCCACGTGTCGTAACACATCTGAAATGTAACGTCCACTGTTCAAAGTGCCGTCAATGAGAACAAGAGGTGACCGAGACGTGTAACCAATGGCACCCCATACCATTACGCCGGGTGATACGCCAGTATGGCGATGACGAATACACGTGTCCAATGTGCATTCACGCGATGCCGCCAAACACGGATGCGACCATCATGATGCTGTAAACAGAACCTGCATTTATCCCTAAAAAATGACGTTTTGCCATTCGTGCACCCAGGTTCGTCGTTGAGTACACGATCGCAGACACTCCTGTCTGTGATGCAGCGTCAAGGGTAACCTCAGCCACGGTCTCCGGGCTGATAGTCCATGCTGCTGCAAACGTCGTCGAACTGTTCGTCCAGATGGTTGTTGTCATGCAAATGTCCCCATCTGTTGACTCAGGGATCGAGACGTGGCTGCACGATTCGTTACAACCATGCGGATAAGATGCCTGTCATCTCGACTGCTAATGATACGAGGCCGTTGGGATCCAGCACGGCGTTCCGTATTACCCACCTGGACCCACCGATACATATTCTGCTAACAGTAATTGGATCTCGACCAACGCGAGCAGCAATGTCGCCGCAATCGCGATAGGCGACAATCCGACCTTTATCAAAGTCGGAAACGCGATGGTACGCATTTCTCCTCCTTACACGAGGCATCACAACAACGTTTCACCAGGCAACGCCGGTCAACTGTTGTTTGTTGATGAGAAATCGGTTTGAAACTTTCTTCATGCCAGCACGTTGTAGGTGTCGCCACCGGCGCCAACCTTGTGTGAATGCTCTGAAAAACTAATCATTTGCATATCGCAGCATCTTCTCCCTGTCAGTTAAATTTCGCGTCTGTAGCACGTCATCTTCGTGGTGTAGCAATTTTAATGGCCCGTAGTGTAATATACTGTAATACAGGTGCAGTAAGACATGCTCGAATGACCATACAAATGCCCGCTGGTGTAGACTAAATCAAGAACTTGTACCTCATCGTTCTAGCTCAAATAGGAACCGAGCACCAAGAAACCCACCCCCCCCTCCCCCCTCCTCACCAAACGGCGATTCTGAGTGCGTCCTTTCCATACATATGTGTTACAGAAATTCCGTGCTGTAGCGATGTTACTGATGTCAGTAAGAAATTATCTTATTTTTTTAGTTATGGATTCATCCATTATTTCTTGGTAGAACAAATCCGTATTTAAGGCTGAACCACAAGTACACTGTTTTTGTTCTGCTGACTGAAGTGAGGTAGTTTGTCAGGCGTGATCCTTCCGTGAAGGATAATCGTTCCCGAGGAGGCTACACACATCTTAAAATTAAAAGGAAGGTCAGCGTTGGACGTAATATTGATGTTTTATTGGTAGCATAATCGCTATTCGGTAACATAGTGATCATCTTCAGTGCTGTACAAATTAAACTCAGACACTGGTATCAAGTTATCAATAACTAAAAATGTGAAGCGAGTTATTGTGATCGCTTTTCGGTTTTGGTTATTGATAATTTGATACCAGTGTCTGAGTTTAATTTGTACAGCATTGAAGATGATCACTATGTTATCGAATATCGATTATGCTATCAATAAAACATCAATATTACGGCCAACGCTGACCTTCCTTTTACTTTAACATATGTGGTCGTTGTGCACACAGCACTACATGGAGTCGCCAATCTACACACATCTGCTACCAAGCCCAGATATCTACCTGTCCAAGGGCCTCTCATGGAGAGCTGCGACCACAAACCATTGTGAGCTGGACTCAGACCAGAGCCCAGTTTGAGGACAGGAGAATGGTAGATACAATATATACCACTGACTGGGAGCATTATAACATCCCAGTAGGACACCACTTGGAGAAGACACCAAAAAGCGAAACGAAAGATAGGTGGACTCGGCAGATGAGTATTCTACAACAGTCCTCCAGACCCATGCTCGAGAGACAGGCACCAGTCAGATAATGTAATCTGGTGCTAGGGACTTGGCCCCTGACAGCTGCGACTTGATAATCACGATCCTGCCAATCTTCGTCTGCTTGGAAGGCCAGGTGAAAGAGAGATTCCAGAAGCACAGAGGCCTGTGCTGGTACGAAAGGCTCCAAGAAACGTAGCAGGACATGAATCAAAGTTGGAAGATCATGAAAGTGCAGAAAGGTAGTCCCACAGTAGACACGCTGAGGGGAAAATGTATGTGACGAGGAGAGAGGAGTAGTACTGGAGACATCACGGGAGTCACAATTCCAAACTTACATCATCGAAAAAGCAGTGAGACGAGTGGCTCATCTGAGACCGAGTAGGCCAGAAACTCTCAGGAATGGAAGACACCATGACATCTGTGAACTATGCTGTCATTAAAATGTTTACCAGGAGCAGGATTCGAACCCAGGTCTCATACTTACTACGATTAAAATTTTTACCAGGAACACGATTCGAACCCAGGTCTCTTACTTATTACGACACATTGCACCCCTTCGTACTTTGTGCCTTCCTCGAGGGCGAGGCCATCTTCCAGCAGGATAACTGTCCCTGTGACACGACTGGAATCGAGGTACAATGGCTCGAGGAGCATAATAGTGAAATGTCGGTGACGTCGTGGGTGCAAAATCCGCCCAGTGTGGGCCCGATGGATCAGGTGACATCTATGCACACACAAACTAATGGCCCTTAATTTACGCCCCTGTCCGGAGATATCTAGTGACGCATACCTCTGGCACTGTACCAAGGATTTGTCAAATCCATGCCACGCAGACGTTGCAGGCATATTGCGTTCCAAAGGTGGACCAACACAGTGTAAAGGCCCCAGAAACAGCAAATGTGTTTGTCATAGCCCCTCATGTAGCTACAGGTTTGTCAAACAAGCCCATTCACGTACAAAGTTTGTCATTTTAACGTCACTTTGTAGCAAGCGCTGTTCGTGTTCGTAAGCTTTTTAACAGTAGTAAGAACGGCCACAGACGCAGACAAAGCATTTGCAACATTCAGTCTGGCACTGTGCTGAAAGAAGAAGAATGAAACCAAATTCTGGTTCTTAAAATGATAGATTTACCCATGAAAATCTGCTACAGTATATGTTCAGAACGCGTTCATTACATCAACTTTCTTGGAATGGACAGCGAAACTCTCGCAAAAAAATGAACTTGTTTGTGAAATTCTTTTTTATCTAGCCACGGATGTGTCAAACATGTGTATACACCTACAAACAAACTTTGGCAATTTAACCTTGATTTGAATCAGACGCTTTTCATGTATGTTGTATTTTGACGCTAGACAGAATGGTTACAAATGCAGATAAACGATTCCTAACATTGACTCTGGCACTGTGTTTGAAGAAGAAAACAAGACTCCCATACAGAGAATGGCATAAAATGAGAGAGAAATATACACATGACGATCTGTTAAAGAAAATGTTACACGGGAACCTCACATCAGCATTCTGCTGATGGACAGTGAAACTTTTACTATCATGTTCAGAATTACTCCACCCTCACATGAAAAAGACGACACGATTGTGTGGAAATTTATTCCCTTCTACTTGGTCCTCTAAAGTTAGTTCGTTAAAATACCACAGAGTGGGAACACATAGCCCACATGGTCTGTGGAAGAACAGGAGAAGTTCGATTCATTTTATTTGATTGCACTGTCGTTTGTATGTTATAGGCAGAAATTGATTTTCTTCTTAACCCTTTCCTGCTTAATAATTTGCATAGTATCGCGCAGTGGCGAGTGACAGCACTTTAGTATCTTTTTGATTCTGTTCGTCTTTTGTTTAGGTACCAATAAGCTACAAACATCGACAAGTTTTTGTTTTTATAAGTACTTGTGCACTTTCCTCGCGGCAGACGAAAGAGACGATACGATTATTTACGACGAATGCGCGGACATCTTGTCTGACGTTCCGGACGACTTGGCCGATTGGGTTCAAATGGTTCAAATGGCTCTGAGCACTATGGGACTTAAACTGCTTAAACCTAACCAACCTAAGGACACCACACACACCCATTCCCGAGCCAGGATTCGAACCTGCGACCGTAGCAGTCGCTCGGTTCCCGACTGAAGCGCTTAGAACCGCTCGGCCACAGTGAAATACGTCCAAGAAGAATTCGGCGAACGCTACGGTTGCCAACTGATTCGGATGAATCAGACGAAGGAGACAGACTATTATTTACTGAGGACCAATAATGAATTTGATGGATCTCCGGGTCCACACATATTTCCCAAAGATACACAGAGCGTCGGGGATATCATAGAATTATACATGGGGAACGATCTATTTGAATATATTAGCAACGAAACCAACATATTACGGTCAAATTTGCAATAGAAGAAAACTGGATTAAAAAAAAATGCCTAAGTTGTCGACGTTACGGGACCCGAACTTAGAAAATGGTTTGGGCTTGCTATCCTTATGGGAACTGTAAAAAGGAGCGATGATTAGTGACCAACGAATCCGTTGACAGACACACCGATATTTCGCAAAACGATGTCCCGCAACCGATTCAGACAAATATTATCATTTTTGCATTTTTCCGACAGCAACAATAAACCGGATAATGCCGACCGGCTTTTCAAAGTGCAATTCGTAATTGATTATTTTTCCAAAAAGTTTAAAGAATCGTTTAATCTAAGTCAAAACATCTCAATTGATGAAGGAATGATACCGTGGCTCGGACAGTTAAATTTTAAAGTTTACAATCCGTCGAAAATTACGAAATATGGCATACTCATTCGGATGCTGTGTGATTCGAGTACGGGATGCATTTCCTCATTCAAGATATATTCCGGCGCTGGACAACCTTTAGCAAAAGCAGTGATGGGACTATTGACACCTTCTGATGGAAAGTGGCATGACCTCTACATGCATAATTATTATAACAATGTAGAACTTGCAGGGAAGTTACTTGAAAAGAAAATTCGAGTTCGTGGAACGATACTGCAAAATAGAGGATTTCCGGAAACATTTAAGAGCGCAAAGGTCAATATGTTTGAAGCTTGTCATCAACGGAAATACGGCTAGAAAAGATGGAACACGGCTACTATTTTGCTAACTGCCAGTACTAGTTTGTTTTCATCCTTGAATGTGATTTGCAATAGTTGTGGAAACTCACGATACACTGAGATAAATTGTGATAAAACTATTTTTGACACAACATGTGCGGCGAAACATCGACACGAAAAGTGTCCGCCACATTGTCAAAATTTCCGTGAATCGAAACTTCTGGCATATACTTCAAACACGTTCTACATTTCACAAACAGCTAAAATATCACTTTTCGTTGCCAAATACGAAAGCGTGCTGAAAAGTAATGCCAACGAATCTGTGAAAACTCCTCAATCTCTGTTAAATGTAACAAACTTTATTAACATTCTACATCTCTATTCTTCATGTCTACATATTTATTTCTCGACGTACCCACGGTGGCGACGAACACATTTCTCCCAACGAGAGACCGGTCTGTTGATGACGTCACGGTATGTAGAATGTTTGACGTTGTTGACGGAGCCATCTCTGCTTGAACCGATTCATCACTATCAAAGTGAAGTCCTCGAAAGTGTTCTTCATGTTTGGGAAACAGATGAAAATCGGATGGGGCCAAGTCGGGACTGTGTGCATATACTATACTCGAATATTATGAATCACCTTGAAGAAAATGGCTCATTGATACATAACCAACACGGATTCAGAAAATATCGTTCTTGTGCAACACAGCTAGCTCTTTATTCCCATGAAGTAATGAGTGCTGTCGAGAAGGGATCTCAGATCGATCCCATAATTTTAGATTTCCAGAAGGCCGTTCCTCACATGATGCTATTAGTCAAATTGTGTGCATATGGAGTATCGTCTCAGTTGTGTGACTGGATTCGTGATTTCCTCTCAGAGAGGTCACAGTTCGTAGTGATGGACGATAAATCATTGAGTAGAACAGGAGTGATATCTGGCGTTCCGCAAGGTAGCGTCATAGGCCCTCTGCTGTTCCTGATTTACGTAAATGATCTAGGTGATAATCTGAGCAGCCCCCTTAGATTGTTTGCAGATGATGCTGCAATTTACCGTGTAGTAAAATCATCAGACGACCAGTTCCAATTACAAAATGATCTAGAGAGAATTACTGCATGGTGCGAAAAGTTGCAATTGGCACTAAACAAAGAAAAGTGCGAGGTCATCAACATGGGTACCAAAAGGCATCCGATAAATTTTGGGTATACTATAAATCGCACAAATCTAAGGGCTGTCGTTTCCACTAAATACCTAGGAATTACATCTTAAAGTGGAAAGAGCACGTAGATAATATCGTTGGGAAGGCGAAACAAAGACTGCGCTTTGTTGGCAGAACACTTAGAAGATGCAACAAACCCACTAAAGAGACAGCCTACATTACACTTGTCCGTCCTCTGCTAGAATATTGCTGCGCGGTGTGGGATCCTTATCAGGTAGGATTGACGGAGGACATCGAAAACGTGCAAAGAAGGGCAGCCTGTTTCGTGTTATAGCGTAATAGGGGTGAGAGTGTCACTGACATGATACGCGAGTTGGTGTGGCCGTCACTGAAACAAAGGCGGTTTCCTTTGCGGCGAGATCTATTTACGAAATTTCAATCACCAACGTTCTCTTCCGAATGCGAAAATATTTTGTTGACATCTACCTACGTAGGGCGAAATGATCATCATAGTAAAATAAGAGAAATCAGAATTTAGATGTTCCATTTTCCCACGCGCCATTCGAGAGTGGAATGGTAGAGAAGTTGTATGAAAATGGTTCGATGAACGCTGTGCCAGGCAGTTAAATGTGAATCGCAGATGTAGATGTAGACTAAATGGGCCCAGAACCTCAATATGTGTTTTGGCACAGTCTAAGCAATACAAACGCGTTCTCTGTAACGTGTACATCAAGGGCACGAATGCTCTATAGCTAACATAATTTTTTTTAAATACTGATTTCGTTAAATTTTTTTCACAGTATGCTTTTTAAAGTTATATAGACGTATAAGAAGGATCCTGAACCTGAAAATATTAATACGACACTTTTTGTGAAAAGTCACTTTCACTAGTAAGACTTACATTTTTGGGTTATGTTTCACCGAAAAATTTTAAAGAATAGACTGGCTTACAATAGATCCAAAAAGTGGCCACATAGTACACCTGCTTGATATTGCGAGGGGAAAGCTGGCGGACATAGACCTACTGTTTCATCTACATTTATACTCCGCAAGCCACCCAACGGTGTGTGGCGGAGGGCACTTTACGTGCCACTGGCATTACGTCCCTTTCCTGTTACACTCGCGTATGGTTCGCGGGAAGAACGAGTGCCGGAAAGCCTCCGTGCGCGCTCCAATCTCTCTAATTTTACGCAGTAGGGGGAAGCAATATATTCGATACCTCATCCAGAAACGCACCCTCTCGAAACCTGGACAGCAAACTACACCGCGATGCAGAGCGCCTCTCTTGCAGAGTCTGCCATTTGAATTTGCTAAACATCTCCGTAACGCTATCACGCTTACCAAATAACCCTGTGACGAAACGCACCGCTCTTCTTTGGATATTCTCTATGTCAACCCGACCTAGTACGGATCCCACACTGATGAACAATACTCAAGTATAGGTCGAACGAGTGTTTTGTAAGCCACCTCCTTTGCTGATGGACTATATTTTCTAAGGAATCTCCCAATAAATCTCAACCTGGTATCCGCCTTACCAACAATTAATTTTATATGATCATTCCACTTCAAGTCGTTCCGTACGCATACTCCCAGATATTTTACAGGAGTAACTGCTACCAGTGTTTGTTCCGCTATCATATAATCATACAATGAAAGAACCTTCTTTCTATGTATTCGCAATACATTACATTTGTGTATGCTAAGGATCAGTTGCCACTCCCTGCACCAAGTGCTGTTTCCGCTGCCACAGAGTATTATGTCAACATATCGCCGCATATTCCGTTAATGTCTCAAACAAACACAATAACACGGCATGCATTACGTAACCAAGAAGACGGCTTCATAACCTGTAACACAAGAAAATAGACTGCAGTAGTCATGGTGTGCGATTAGAAATTAGTGTAGAGCTTGTCGTTTCGCAGGAAGCCACACTTCGCCAGAAATTATCGCTCGTTCGCGTTGCGGCGATGAGTACAGAGTCCTCTTAAGAGTCGCTATTGAACCGCTGCTGGCTCCCAAGGAGATCAATTACGCCGCCGTCCATTAGTGGGACACAGACACCACCAGCGCTGTCTGAGACGAGGGGTCGTGGCTGAGACAGGGGGTGGTGGACCGGTCTTGTGACACCCACCACAGGAGAGCGTTGTGTGCAAGGCAGACGTGGAGGTGGTCGGGGGAGCGGGAAATGGAGAAGTGCCCACCTGGTTGTGGACAACGTCGGCAGTGTAGGCACGGAGCAGCGAATTGTTCCTGAAGATGGCAGAGGAAAAGCCGAAACCTTCTGAGCTCTCTGTACTCACTCTTTCGTCAAATACGCCTCCCATCACATTAATGTGAGACCTGCGAAAATCCTGAATACCACCTTTGCAACTTCTCAGCTTGCTCCGTTACGATAAGTCCATCATTTATCGTGAAAGAATGAACGCAAGCACGTCGGCGACGGGTCTGATGCCGAAGCAAAAGTCAGTTCTTCAGTCACCAATGAACGCGGCTTCGATCGGATTTTCAACCCTTCCATTTGTATTCTCTTCAAGGTAAAAAATTCTGTCTTTACACGCGTACCATACGCAAATTCAAAGAGGGGCGCGATCCGAATGAGTATAAAGTTCACACAGGATGGAATAGTAACATTCATAAATTCTCCGTAAGTCTCTCGCTTTAGCAGCACAGTATCAGAGTTTGGTATCATCTCGGTATCATCAAGGACTCCCTGTTCTGGCTCATAGGCAGCACACCGCACCTGTTACACGCGGCGCTCGGGGACCACAGCACAGCTACGATACCTGAGGATGGGCTTATAACAGTCCGAAACTGGTCATGTGAAAATAAAGTAATTTAAAACTGAAGCGGTATTTTCGATCTCTGCTACCAAAGTTTGCCTGAGCCTCGGTTTTGGTAGCTGTGTCCACCGGTCAAGAGTGGAAGAGTATTTCCCAGTGGATCGTAGAGTACGTTCCCACACGACTCGCATCACGTCATCGACAGAGGGGTCAGATAGGTGAGCTACGTTTAACATCCACGGAGGGCGAAACAATTTGACTGGTTGTCGTTCAAGATTGAGAGTTGTGGCCACAGCTCAGTGATCCGTAAAGGAAGCTGGGACGACTTCAACATTAAGAATACTATCGCTCAGGCAGTCTGATAAGTAAAACCTTTGTAACCTGCTACTAGAAGTCGCAGTAAGGTGGGTAAATTTAACTAACGTCGGGTATTTACACATCAAATGGCTCTGAGCACTATGGGACTTAACATCTATGGTCATCAGTCCCCTAGAACTTAGAACTACCTAAACGTAACTAACCTAAGGACATCACACAACACCTAGTCATCACGAGGCAGAGAAAATCCCTGACCCCGCCGGATTTACATATCCAGACGTGGTTTAGGCGTAAGGAGCGGACCAATTCATGTAATTCACGAGAGAAATTAAAATTTTGAGATTGATCTACAGGACGCAATACACAGTTAAAATCACCACCCAACAGGATACCCCGGAGGACTCTTACGCAACAGATAAACAATGTCCTCTTTATAAAAACGCGAACGATCCACTGCGCGACCAGTGCCAGAAGGGGTATATGAAAGAGCCAAGGGAAGATCGAAAAGTTGACAACATATGTCCCTGCCAGAATCCAACATTTCCTCCTCAGCAACTGGAATACCTTCACGAAATAATAAGGCCGTCCTCGTAGAACAATCAGGTGCTACATTAAAGATCATACGAAAACCAGGTAAGGAGGAATGACTAAATAACACCTCCTGTAAGAAGGCTATGTCCGCATAAATGAACCGACGCAGCGAAGCCAATCGCAATTCTGATTCCACACTATTAACATTTACGGAAAGGAGCGTGTAGTCTTGGGTTATTGATCACAAATGGGTTCAAATGGCTCTAAGCACTATGGAACAACTTCTGAGGCCATCAGTCCCCAAGAACAGAACTACTTAAACCTAAATAACCTAAAGATATCACACACATCCATGCCCGAGGCAGGATTCGAACCTGCGACCGTAGCGGTCGCGCGGTTCCCGACTGTAGCGCTTAGAACCGCTCGGCCACATCGGCCAGCCATTGATCACAGCTATACAGGGATGGCTCAAATGGCTCTGAGCACTATGCGACTTAACTTCTGAGGTCATCAGTCGCCTAGAACTTAGAACTAATTAAACCTAACTAACCTAAGGACATCACACACATCCATGCCCGAGGCAGGATTCGAACCTGCGACCGTAGCGGTCACGCGGTTCCAGACTGAAGCGCCTTTAACTGCACGGCCACACCGGCCGGCATACAGGGATGTACGGAACGTATTGAGCAGGGTACACAGTCGACGCGGAGGAGGTTGGGGCAGAAGGCAAAGCCAAATACTCACCACTCACCATCTTGAGTGCGACGTCGCTTGTTTGTCACTGTTACGGGTTCTATCCTGGGGGCAATGGGATTGTGAACAGCGCGCGATGGTAAAGGCGGAAATTCAGTTACACGATTATCACGACTTTTTGTTCATTATGATCTGTAGCAGAAGCAGGTCCGACGTCAGGAGTGGAGGGACAATATCAGAAACCGTTAATTTGCGACGCTGAATCAATGACGGCTTTAATAAACCTACCAGAAGCAATTAGGCCGAACGTATCCACTTTCATTACACAGGAAGCAGGTTCCCTCTTGACCAGTAAACATGAGACGAACGCCATAACCACACACCACTGCCGGCCGAAGTGGCCGTGCGGTTAAAGGCGCTGCAGTCTGGAACCGCAAGACCGCTACGGTCGCAGGTTCGAATCCTGCCTCGGGCATGAATGTTTGTGATGTCCTTAGGGTAGTTAGGTTTAACTCGTTCTAAGTTCTAGGGGACTAATGACCTCAGCAGTTGAGTCCCATAGTGCTCAGAGCCATTTTTTAGCCACACACCACTAAATTTCATGGAATATTGCGCTTGACATGCATTTCCACGGAACGAATTCCACTGTAACTCTGTAATCTGTGGTGAGTAGACAAACGTGCACGACGGACGTTTTGCACGTTACCGTAAGGAATCAATATGTCCTTTAGATATCAACGTCCGGCGGCAGGTTGAAAACTCGAACATTGGTATAGTCAATTTCAGCATCTGCGAGTGACACCACACCAGCGGAATTATCGCGATGCTTGAACGGGACTTGAGAACCACGTCGCGACAATACTCTTTCAGCCCGCATCTCGTGGTCGTGCCGTAGCGTTCTCGCTTCCCACGCCCGGGTTCCCGGGTTCGATTCCCGGTGGGGTCAGGGATTTTCTCTGCCTCGTGATGGCTGGGTGTTGTGTGATGTCCTTAGGTTGGTTAGGTTTAAGTAGTTCTAAGTTCTAGGGGACTGATGACCATAGATGTTAAGTCTCATAGTGCTAAGAGCCATTTGAAACATACTCCTTCAACGTGAAGGGGATCCAGGAACATCACGTGCAACACGTACCCGTCAGCGTCAAAATAAGCGCTGTCCACCTGATAAGAGTTCACATGAATTGTATCGACAAATGGATTTCTAGAGCCGGCCGGAGTGGTGGTGCGGTTCTAGGCGCTACAGTCTGGAGCCGCGTGACCGCTACGGTCGCAGGTTCGAATCCTGCCTGGGGCATGGATGTGTGTGATGTCGTTAGGTTAGTTAGGTTTAAGTAGTTCTAAGTTCTAGGGGACTTATGACCACAGATGTTGAGTCCCATAGTGCTCAGAGCCGCTTGAACCATTTGATTCTGGACGTATCCTCATATAGTGAGACGTGGAAACACTGGAACCTTAGTCGAACAAGATCGTTTTGGTGACCCAGGTGCTATTGTGTGGGCTGTCAGTATGTTGCTTGGGCTTGCTGACCCTAAACATCTGAACACATCACTGCTCAGAATTATTGTGACACTGTTCTTCTTCTATATGTGCGAATTTTCAGGGGTCCGTTTGGCACTGGCTTCATTCTTATGGAAGACAATGCGCGACCACATCGAACAGTGCACGTGAAGGAGTTCTTGGAATGAGTGGTTATTCGGCTAATGGATTGGCCCATCCTTTGCCCCGAACTAATTCCCACAGAGAAAATGTGGAATGCATTGGGAACACGTATTGAAGTACACTGGCATGCACCAGCGAACATCCAGCAGTTTGGCAAGCATGCTGAAGGAGGAATTGGATTCCCAGTCACAACAATTCCTTATCAACCTAGCGGACAGTATTGGAGCACGTTGCTGAGCGTGCATTGCCGTTTGTGGTCATAAAACAGCGTACTAAGACCCATATTTCGCCTTTTGTAGTATCTGTTGCACCATTATAAATCTCTGTGACTTCAGTGTAATTATTGTGTTTGGACAGAGGCGTCGTATCTATTCGTCTCATTACATATTTCTTTCAGTCATCTTTTATACTACGTGTATTGTAGCAGTACGGTCCGAGTGTCGCCAAACTGTAATACTTGGCAATGACAGCTATCCAAAAGACATTTTCGTCCTTATGTTCTGAACACCAGTATATGTAAACAAATTGTAACTGTTGCTCTGACAAGTATGTACCCAGTCTAAGCCTTCCATGTGTATTAAGCACAGAAAAGACCCACCGCAGTTGAGTAACAAAATTCGGGAAATGCTCAGGAAGCAAAGGCTGTGGCACTCTCTGTTCGAAAGAGGACGCACGAATGAATACGGCCAAAGATTAGTAGAGATTCGTGCGTCTGTGAAAATTTTTATGCAGAAAGCATAAAACAGCTACCACCGCCGTACCTTGGCTAAAGATCTGGTGGAGAACTTGAAAAAAATCTGGTCCTGCATGAAATCACTAAGCGGGTCTAAGCCTTCCATCCAGTCATTCGTTGACCAGTCAGGTTTGGCAGTAGAAGATACCAAAAGGAAGGATGAAGTTTTAAATATCACATTTAAGAAATCGTTTATGCAAGAGAATTATACAATGTACCACCGTTTCGCCATCGCACAGAGTCCTGTATCAATGACATAGTACTAAGCATCCCTGGGGTAAATAAACAACTGGAAGAGCTCAAAACAAATTACAGGCCAGGTCTGGTTGGTATCCCACTTCAGTTTGAGAGCGTACTCTACATAATTGACCCCTTTTCTTAATTTTCGTTTATCCTGAAAGTCTCGACCAGCGTAGACTGCCAAGAGACTGGAAAAAAGCCCAGTTGACTCCTGTCTATAAGAATGGTAAAAGAATGGAGTTACATGAGTACAGACCAATATTCTCTCAGTTTGCTGCAGAATTCTTGAGCATATTCTCAGTTCGAATACAATCAGTTTCCTAGAGACCTAAAAGCTCATGTCCACGAATCAGCATGGCTTTAAGAAGCATTGCTCGTGTTAAATCCCACTTGCTCTTTTCTCACATAATGCACTCCAAACTATGGATGAATAGCAGCAGGCATATTCCATATGTCTATAATTCCGAAAAGCATTCTATGTTGGTGTAAGCTGTAGCCAGCACGCTGGTCGGCAAAGATGAAGTGAGAAGGTCGATTAGTAGGTGCAGGATCAAGCGTACCTCTCACAAGAGAGGCCAGAGACACACCCACAAGCAACACGCCGCCAACGCCCTTTCGGAACCACCTATTTAGCCTGCCGCCAGTGACCAGAGGGCTTCACTCAGTCATCCAGTTGGCGTCTGTCAGTTTACTTGCAGCGTGGGTTTAGCTCTTCACAGTCTACAACAGTGCACAGCAACCAGATTAGTGACTATAGTAGGATTAGTTCACCTCAACCAGAATTGTACTTCACATCAGTCTGCAAGAGGACTGTTACTGATGAGCTTGAATCACGACACATGGACGCTGTTCAAGTATAGCTTCCAATTCACGTGAATAAAGAACCATGTGTGCAGCTGTGTTTTAGAAAGAGGATACCAGCCACCTGTAATAACATCCTCTCTCTTGCTTCCTCGCGGTACAAGACTCTATACATTCGACACAGTACCCCGCTGCAGCCTGTTAACGAAGATACATGCATACAGAATAGGTTCCCAATTATGTAAATGGAAATTTGTGGTAAGGTCTTATGGGGCCAAACTCAAACTGCTGAGGTCATCGGTCCCTAAGCCTACGCACTACTTAATCTTACGCTATGGACAACATGTACACCCATGCCCAAGGGAGGACTCGAACCCCCGACGGGGGGGGGGGGGGGGGGGGGGGGTCGGAGGGAGCAGCACGGACCATGGCGAGGCACCTCAGACCACGTGACTACCCCACACAGCTCCCAGATACGTAAATATGTGACTGGTTTAAAGACTTCTTAAGTAATAGAATTCAGTATGTGGACTCAACAGCAAGTGGTCATTGGAGATAGGGGTAACATCAAGAGTGCCCCAGGGATGTGTGACAGGACCATTACTATTTTCTGTACACATAAGGTAGACAGGGTGGGCATCAATTTCTGGTTGTTCAGTGATGATTCTGTGGTGCCAGGAAGGCGTCAGAGGTAAGTTACTGTAGGTTGATTCAAGATGACCTACACAAAAATTTCTAGTTGGTTTCATGAGCATCAGCTGGCTCTTAATGTAAAAAATGTAAGTTCACGCGGATGAGAACGAAACACAGAGCCATAGTGCTCGGATACAGCATTAGTAGGCCCTGGCTGACACAGTCACGATGTTGAAATATCTGTGCATAACGCTGCGTAGCCATGTGAAATGGAACGAGCAGGTGAGAATTGTGGTAGGGAAGGGCCAATGGTCGACTTGGGTTTATTGGCAGAATTTTAGGAAAGTGTTGTTCAGCTGTAAAGGAGACCGCATATAGGAGGCTGGTGTGACCAATTCTTGAGTATTGCTCGAGTGTTTGGGATCCGCAGCAGGCCAGATTGAAAGAAGACATCGAAGCAATTTAGAAGCGAGCTGCTCGATTTGTTACTGGTAGGTTTGATCAACATGCAAGTGTTACAGAGATCCTTTGGGAGCCCAAGAGGGAATCCCTGGGTGGAAGAAGATGTTTATTTCGAAGAACACTACTGACATACGGCTCTGAGCACTATGGGACTTAACAGCTCAGGTCATCAGTCCCCTACAGCTTAGAACTACTTAAACCCAAATAACCTAAGGACATCACACATATCCATGCCCGAGGCAGGATTCGAACCTGCGACCGTAGCGGTCGCGCGGTTCCAGACTGAAGCGCCTAGAACCGCTCGGCCACAGCGACCGGCCACTACTGACAAAGTATAAACCGGTATTTGAAGGTAACAGCAGAACGACCCTACGGCCGCCAACATACATTTCATGTAGGGACCACAAAGATAAGATACGAGGAATTAGGGCTCATACAGAGGCAACTAACAGTCGTTTTTCCCTCGCTCGCTCGCTCTCAGGAGAGGAAATGACTAATTGTAGTACAGGGTACCCTCCATCACGCACCGTACGGTGTCTCGCAGAGTATGTAAGTAGTTGTAGATGTAGATTATATATTTTCGCGATCTAAGCCATTGGATACACGTATTCCTTACCCTCTGAATAGAAGTATTGTGAGTGTAAGTAACACTTATCTCCCATAGGTGTGGGAATGTGCTGAAAAAAAAAATATATATATATATAGGCAGACATGTGTTGATGCATGTCAGAGTACGGTGCAGAGAGTAAGTGTGCAGACATTTTCAGCGTGCTAATGGTGACAGTGTGTTGAAAATGGCTCAAAGGACACATTCTGATGACGTTATGAGGGGTAGAATACTAGGGCGACTGGAGGCTGGTCAAACAGAGCAGGTCGTAGCACGGGCCCTCCGTGTGCCACAAAGTGTGATCTCAAGATTACGGCAACGATTCCAGCAGACAGGAAACGTGTCCAGGCGGTACTGTACGGGACGTCCACAGTGTACAACACCACAAGAAGACCGATATCTCACCATCACTGTCCGCAGACGGCCACGGAGTACTGCAGGTAGCCTTGCTCGGGACATTACCGCAGCCACTGGAACACTTGTCTCCACTCTACAGACGACTGAACAGACATGGTTTATTCGCCTGGAGACCTGCAAGGTGCATTCCAATGACCCCTCGTCACAGGAGAGCCCGTATAGCCTGGTGTCAAAAACACAGTACATGGTCATTGGAACAGTGGTCCCCAGTTACGTTCACAGACGAGTCTGAACATTGAGTCTCACTGGGTTTTCATCTGGCGTGAATCAGGAACTAGATAACAACCCTTAATGTCCTTGAAAGGGACCTGTATGGAGGTCATGGTTTGATGGTGTCGGATGGGATTATGATTGGTGCACGTACATCCCTGCATCTCTTTCACAGAGGAACTGTAACAGGTCAGGTGTATTGGAACGTCATTTTGCACCAATATGTCCACCTTTTCAGGGGTGCAGTGGCCCCCATCTTCCTCCTGATGGATGATAATGCACGGCCCCACTTATCTGCCATCATGGGAAGTACGTTGAAACAGAAGATATCAGGCGAATGGAGTGGCCTGCCTGTTCTCCTGACATGAGCCCCATCGAGCATGTCTGGGATGCTCTCGATCGACACATCGCTGCACGTCTTCAAATCCCTAGGACACTTCAGGAGCTCCGACAGGCACTGGTGCAAGAATGGGAGGCTATACCCCAGCAGCCGCTGGACCACCTGATCCAGAGTATGCCAACCCGTTGTGCGGCCTGTGTACAAGTCCATGGTGATCGTATCCCATACTGATGTCAGGATACATGCACAGGAAACAGGTGCATTTTGTAGCACATGTGTTTCGGGACGGTTTTCTCAACCTATCAACAATTTCTCAACTTATCACCAACACTGTGGACTTAGACATCTGTGTCTTGTGTGTTCCCTATGTGCCAATGCTATTATCGCCAGTTTTGTTGTGCCACGGTATGTGGCACCACATTCTGCAGTTCTCCTCAATTTATGAGCATGAGTGTAATATATATATATATATATATATATATATATATATCGCATCCCCAACTGCTTCATGCTTCACTGGGGTACATATGTGTCGATCTATTGTACACATCTCTTGGTCTGTCTCCCCCCACCCCTGCCTACCCATCACCTCCTTACCTCTCTGTCTGTCATCCTTCCACCGTTCATATTCTCTTCCCTGCCCTCTCTCTGTCCATGTCCTCCGTCCCCCTCTCTCTGTTAACCTCCTCCTCCCTCTCCCTCTCTCTTTTTCCATCTCCTCATGCCCCCTCTCTCCCTTTCATTCCCCTCCTACTCTCTTCTCATCCCAACAATCCTCTCCTGCCCCTGTCTCCCTCAGGAATGCCAGTCCACACATGTAGCGACTGTAAAATAGCTCGATAAAGGAGGCTGGCACTACTCCCACAACACGTCTCTTGTGCAACACAGTCTACATGCCATGGGCTTGGAAACCCCTTTTTCCTAACAAATGTAGACTGCCACGCAAAGGAGGACAATACTACTCCAACTCAACACGACCAAGCCAGGTGGCGCAGTGGTTAACACACTGGACTCGCATTCGAGAGGACGACGGTTGAGATCCGCATCCGGCCATCCTGATTTAGGTGCTCCGTGATTTCCCTTAAATCACTTCAGCTAAATGCCGGGATGGTTCCTTTGAAAAGGGCATAGCCGATTTCCTTCCCCATCCTTCCCTAATCCGAGCTTATGTTCTGTCTCTAATGAAATCATTGTCAACGGGAAGTTTAACACTAATCTCCTTCTCCTTCTTCAACACAACACGCCTGTTGTGCCGCCCAACCTACAGGTCGGGCCTGGGAAACTGTTTCTTGGCCCTGATGTAAGCTGCCCTGCAAAGCAAGTCGGTAAGGCAGGACGATACTATTCCCCACACAACACACCTGTTGTGCAGGGCAGTCTATACAGTAAGGGCTTAAAGAAAACAAGCACATACACACACATCTTTATGTTCGAATATATATATATATATATATATATATATATATATATATATATATATATATATAAAAGAGAATATAATGGTGTCTTTATTCTTTGTGGGCAGTAGGGGAACTTAAGAGGGGACATTCATGAAACTGAGCGAAAATATCAATTTTCAAACTAATGGACAATAAGTTCCCATAGTTTCAACAAGGAAATCGAATCTGAATTGACTGAAAACTAATGAAATCTGTGATGCGACCTTCCTGCCATGCCCACCTTTCGAAGAAAACCTTTCAGTACTAGCTCGGTGAAAAATGATTCTGTGGATTACTTTCAAGCATATTTGCACAGAACACATCTAGAAGACTGTCATATATACTGTTTGGTTTTGTTGATCATCTGAGACTCTGTTCTGTATCTAAGAAAACCAACTACTTTGTTTGTGAAGGAGCAGATTTTTTTTTTTTTTTTTTTTTTTTTTGTACTTTTCGCCTTCTTCTGTTGTCAGCATTGCAACTTATGATCCAGTTCTTGTATTTAATTATGGTAACAAAGGGAGAGTGAAGGTACTAGAGAGAATGGTCTTTAAGATAAGAAATTTCAGTCAAAACATCTTGAGAAAAATGGATTTACAATGCCTCTCTGCAACTGAAAAGTTTGTTCATGACCTCGTAAAGGCGATAAGGCAGAAAACAAGAAACCAAAAGAGAATCCTTGAAGGGAAAGAGGACACTGAGTACAAATCTGGGGCCTTCTGAGGAGGTGGCATAAGAAAAAAAGTTAGGGTGAGCTTTAAATTGTATTTCCTGAAAATTATGTCTTCTTAAGTTTATGTACCTTTTTCTCAGAATTATGAAGGTCAAAATCACGAAATTTTGTACACTTATTCCTGTGAATGCAATAAATTCTGGGTGAACCATAAGTACACCGACAAACTTCATGAACAAAAAGAAGAAAAGAGGTCTGGTAACCGTTGGCTACAAAATCCATACCTTTATATTTACAGACACTTGTTCATCTTCACTACTGCGAAACACGTCTCCTCTACTGAAGTTTCTTTGCTTTTCATGTTTGGAAAAGTGGAAGACTGGACCAAAAAAAGACAAAAAAGACTGGTAGATATGGGCTCCAAAGTGCATACGTTAAGAGATATGAGCACTTGTTCATCTTTGCTGCTGTGAAACATATATTTTCTACTGAAGTGTCCGTAGCACTTAAGGTATGCATTTTGGAGCCCATGTTTACTGGACATATTCTTCTTGCTTTGGTCTACACTACCACCTCCCAAAATACGTAAAGCAAAGAGCTTTTAAACGGAAGAGATGTGTTTCACAGTATCAAAGATGAACAAGTGGCCATACCTCTTAAAGTATGCATTTTAGAGCGCATGTCTGCTAGACATTTTATCATCTTTTCGTCCATACTATCACCTCCGAAAGTTTGTCCGTGGACTTCTGGTTCACCCTGTATTGTCTCGAGAGTAAATTTTGAAATCCTGAGTGTAAGTTGAGATATCGCGCAAAGTGCTTGGAATTTTGCATTAATTTTATGTTATACTTACAGAATTATAATTTAAGAATTACTAAAATTCTCCTATTCGATATATTAAAAAAAAAGGTCATGAGAGGAGTTTACTGTATGCAAGGGGATTACACAGGGAAAATTTATTAGAAACCTCAAAAATTGTTCCTGGGGAAAAGGTACATGTATTACTTTTTGAAAATAATGCTTTTAATTCCATAAAAGTTTGTAATGGCTCTTGAATTACGTAACCATTACGGCCCCTCACCTCAACCTCTCGATACCAGCAATATTCTACTGTGTTTCTGTAAAGTAGTTAACATATTCTGAGACAACATTCAGATTTGATTTGATTGATGTAGAGGTACTTTGATACATCGATAGGTTTATGTTGCAATGATATTATTCTTACGTGTATTCTTTCTTTTGTCACTATGATCTTTGTCGTACTTGTAACTCTGATTTTTCGGTCGTAAGCGGTTATTAGAGAGAGTCAAGTCTTGGTCGTCATGTTAAAAAGACGCAAATTGTAGTCAGTTTATGAAATGTGAACTTTAACAGTGAGGAAGATTTTTCAAGTATATTTAATATTGTGAAGTGATGTTTTGTGAGTTACGTGATATTGCAACAAAAGTAATAAAAAAGAAGTGTAACTTAAATTCGGAGAGCTGATTACTTTTTTTTACATCACCATTCTGTTAACTTGCAAAAGTTTAATCTTCAAGAATAGTTTATGAAACACATCTATAAAACCTTTGAATATCGCCGAATAAGACCTAGGCCTCTTTGCATCCGAACTTGGAATCATCATTACCATTTAGATTTTCGACGATTGAGCCATGAGTTCTCAACGAGACCAGCGTGGGAAACACGGAAAGATGAGTGCCTAGTTTATCCATTATTTCATGAAATGACTTTATTAACTGTGCTCTAATGACACCTGCCACATAATATAACGTTGTTGTTGCCCTAAAATGCAATATTTTTTATAACGTGAGCAATACTACAATTATAATTAATTTTTGACCTTTGTTGTGGTAGGGTTGTTAGAAGTTGAATATGTAAAACTCAAGGAACTTAACAGTAAATATGTCAATTTCATGTAAAGCGTGGTACAAAATTACTTTGCCATATCTTCAAAATTGTGGTTTTGGAGGATCCTGTAAAGAAGGTGTGTTTTCCGAGATCGTCCCCCCTAAATCACTCGCCAAATATTCGCGCCATATCAGCAGTATAATAGCTCAAAAGGCAGTTATGTTACTTTTCCTCTTCTTCTGTGAGATTTATGTCTGCGACAGAAGGAGAGATTTAAATTCCCCTCACTGTCTCTGTTATAGCGGGAATATCCTGCCGGACCACGGATATGATATATGCTCTCAGTAACGTGTCGTATTTTAAATGTTGTTTGATAGGACGCTAGAGATGCTGTCCTCAGAGGAAATGCTAACTGCAGTGGTACGGCAGACTGCTCTAGGAATCTCCCCATCTCCCGCTCGCCCCCTCCCCCCGATACCACTCTCGCGGTTAATAATGGGTCGCCGTGGTGATCCCTACAGCAGAGGCGGTGTAATCCCGGCGGGAGTATGTAGAGCCATTGTGGCGGGGGCGGCCGGCCGGCGCTACACAAATCCACCACCGCTAATTGGCACCTGCGGCCATTGTGTCCAATAATCGGGGAAATCCTGGCCGCTACTCGTAGGACGGCAAGTTTAGCCACGCCAACAATGGCGGACAGGGTGCACAGCTTTGGATCAGACGATCAGGTGTACCAGCGAACGCGAACTAACCAACTGTCAGCGATACACTTGGCTGAAAAGGGCATTTCTTCTACGTCACTGGCCATTAAAGTTGTAAGGTGTCAGGCAAATCCAACACCTTCCATGAAAACCCAGACATGATAAGCAAATCCAGTAGTATGTCACATAGCTCCGAATAAATCGTGACATTAAATTAACCAAAGTAATACGAGTAACGAGTGAGAAAATGGAATACCACAGACTAACACAAGAATGCCTAAATGCATGTCATACCTTCCCACCGCGAGACAGACGCAGTTCCGAGGGGAGAAACGAGAACAGAAGCCGAGAGCTGAACCGTGTTAAGCTAGAAGGCCCTACGATAAGGGACGGACACCCACGTCGCCAGCTAACCACCAGGACCACCCCCCAGCCCATGTTAAAAGCTAGAGCTCTCCAGAAGAACAGTATAGATCTTACGATAACACTAAAAGGGCCACACCAGCCGCAAGTTTTAAAGTGAGACTTTTTCACGTCTCTGTTACGTTGCAAACTTTAAAAACATTGCCCCACCACGGAAAATATAACGTTTCTCATTGGATTGACAGAATTTTTGTAGGCAGAGCTTAAGGTTAACATTGAGACCCTGATTGGTCAGATGAAAACACAGCCAGATAGTTTTCTTTTAAACCAACTTCGGTAAATTGTAGTAAGGACAAGTTATGGGAGAGTTGCTTCCGAGATGGTGAGATGCGTGGAGCTGCGCCGCACACCGCCCCCTGACACTGCCTAAACACCAACAAGGTAATGAATGCACGCGATGCCGCATTTTTGAGCGCATAAGGCTTCACTCAGAACTGCAGAAGTCTCATCTGCTACATCCCCTTTTTACGTAATATTAGTGTCGATCGTCAATTGAAGCTCATGGTATTCACGCGATGATTTTTCTGTTATATAATTATTGAGAAGCCACATCAGCCACTGTAATTTACGACAAGTTAGATAAGTAATTAAAGATAATTGAGGGTCACTGTAGACCATTTTCATAGTTTTCTCTTTTGTGAAACTTAATTTAAAGCTAGATTATAGATGTGATATGGCATAGGTCATCCTTCGATCCATTGTAGAACTTGGAAACCCATTCAGGGAATATTGGCTCACATTTTTGTTGAACGCAGTTGGTTTTTATCATCCTGTATTAAAACATTTCCTATTATCAATAGTGCAATTTATAAACAATGTTTTGTGAGTAGAAGAAAATTTCCAATGGTAAACTTAACTGCATTTTCGATGTTATTTTACCAGCTAACTGAAAATAGGAAAGCCTTGAACCCCTTCCACTAAATTTAGTTAGCATTAAGATTCTTTTACAGGGAGTGCAGTGGAGCTGACGCTGAAATCATTAAGTATTTGGTTATATCATCGCTAGTCTCACTGAACTCTTCTGAACTCTACATGTCATGTGTGGTCTGGCGTCTCCTTACCAGCAACAGGTCCCAGATTCAAACTAGTCAATTCCCTAAAAAACACGCTCAGAGCGTCGTTGTGCGAAAGTGGTAGGGAGACACGATATAGAACAAACAGACACCACGCAGAATATTAGAAAGTAGCTATTCCATAAAGGTGGTGTGCAACAAACATCAAAATGGCATTGTTACCACAGGGCGGAGAAAATACACGGAAGAGCCAAAGAAACTGTTACTAATATTGTTCAGAGCAGGATATAGGGGCTGCTGGAGTGGAAGGCTGAGCAACAAATTGGGGGTAGAATATAAATTTTAATTTATTGCGCAAGAAAAGTCGTGCAAGGTACTGGTAACAACATATTGACATATAACTTGTTCAATTTAAATGTACATCAGCTGATTTATCAGGAATCATCAACAAGGTGTCTAACATCAAACAATCTGCAAATATCAGATTTAAACCTTTCCCAAAATTATAATGCTTGTAAAATGTTATTACGAAACACAGAAAATTTCCAAACTGGTCACTGTATCTAAGCCTTACATAACCTAATGGGCACAATGGCTTACAGTAAATAACATCACCGACGTATAGCAATGTTCAAATGTGTGTGAAATCTCATGGGACTTTGCTGCTAAGGTCTTCAGTCCCTAAGCTTACACCTTCCCGAGCCCGGGTTCCCGGATCGATTCCCGGCGGGGTCAGGGATTTTCTCTGCCTCGTGATGACTGGGTGTTGTGTGATGTCCTTAGGTTAGTTAGGTTTAAGTAGTTCTAAGTTCTAGGGGACTGATGACCATAGATGTTAAGTCCCATAGTGCTCAGAGCCTAAACTTACACACTACTTAACGTAAATTATCCTAAGGACAAACACACACACCATGCCCAAGGGAGAACTCGAACCTCCGCCGGGACCAGCCGCACAGTCCATGACGGGACCAGCCGCACAGTCCATGACTGCAGCGCCCCAGACCGCATAGCTAATCCCGCGCGGCACGTATAGCAATATCTGCCCACTACAGCACTGTCTTACGTGACCTTGTGTGCCACAATGATTCACAGATCCAACTCATATAGTTAAATGGTAAATATTACCCACAATGGCGCTTACGTCACAATCTTACGTTGTTGTTGTTGTTTTTGTGGTCTTCAGTCCTGAGGCTGGTTTGATGCAGCTCTCCACGCTACTCTATCCTGTGCAAGCGCCTTCATCTCCCAGTACCTACTGCAGCATACATCCTTCTGAATCTGCTCAGTGAATTCATCTCTTGGTCTCCCTGAACGATTTTTACCCTCCACGCTGCCATCCAGTACTAAATTGGTGATCCCTCGATGCCTCAGAACATGTCCTACCAAGCGATCCCTTCTTCTAGTCAAGTTGTGCCACAAACTCCTCCCCAATTCTATTCAATACCTCCTCATTAGTTATGTGATCTACCCATCTAATCTTCAGCATTCTTCTGTAGCACCACATTTCGAAAGCTTCTATTTTCTTCTTGTCTAAACTATTCTATCGTCCACGTTTCACTTCTATACATGGCTACACTCCATAAAAATACTTTCAGAAACGACTTCCTGACTCTTAAATCTATACTCGATATTAACAAACTTCTCTTCTTCAGAAACGCTTTCCTTGCCATTGCCAGTCTACATTTTACATCCTCTCTACTTCGACCATCATCAGTTTTTTGCTCCCTAAATAGCAAAACTCCTTTGCTACTTTAAGTGTCTCATTTCCTAATCTAATCCCCTCAGCATCACCCGACTTAATTCGACTACATTCCATTATCCTCGTTTTGCTTTTGTTGATGTTCATCTTATATCCTCCTTTCAAGACACTGTCCATTCCGTTCAACTGCCCTTCCAAGTCCTTTGCTGTCTCTGACAGAATTACAATGTCAACCTCAAAGTTGTTATTTCTTCTCCATGGATTTTAATACTTACTCCGAACTTTTCTTTTGTTTCCTTTACTGCTTGCTCAATATCGTACGTAGCACACCGATTTAGCAAGACAATGCAATTAATGCCAAGTACAGTCTGGTACAGAATAACGAGTGCCCTAGCACTGATTAAACTACTCAGAATCAATACTGAAGTGTTTTAGAAGGCAAGCACATTCAGTTCAGACAAGTTAACAAGACTGTGCCTCCATTTGAATTTTACCACAGAAATCCATCAATAGTCGTAGGCCAACAGGTAAACAGTGGTGTCGCAGTAGACTTAAACTTTACTTGACTAGCGTGACAAATTGGGCGTCCCTTAACTGACATAAGTTCAGTAACGAACTGAAATGCAATTTAAAGTCACTCAAGTAAGGGTATTGTGAAACACTTCAACAACAATTTAAGCAAACACGCCCACATAGGCACTCCAGTTCATACGTAGATCAACCAGGGCACAAGTCAGGATTGTCCTGCTGGAATTGCGCAAGTCCGTCGAAATGCACAATGGACATGAATGGATGCAAGTGATCAAACAGGATCCTTACGTACATGCCACTTGTCAGAGTCGTATCAGGAGTCCCCATATCACTCCAACTGCGCACGCCCCGCACCGTTACATAACCTCCACCAGCTTGAACAGTCCCCTGCTGACATGTAGGATCCATGGATTCATGAGGCTGTCTCCATACCCGTTCACGTTCAACCGCTCGATACGATTTGAAACGAGGCTCGTCCGACCAGGCAACGCGTTTCCAGTCATCAACAGTCCAATGTCGGTGTCGACGGGCCCAGACGAAGCGTAAAGCATGGTGTGGTGCAGTCATCAGGGGTACACGAGTGTGACTTCGCCTCCGAAAGCCCATATCGATGATGTTTCTTCATTTTTTGGTCATAGTGTCGGTAGTTGCTTTATAATGCGTTAGGGTATTTTTGTTCTCTCGTTGCAACTACAAAAATATGTGATTTTTCACCACACGCGTTTCGCTTTATTGAGGTAAAGCATCATCAGTGGTCTGTAATTAAGTTATTTACATTTTGATTTGCATGTAGATCGAAAAACAGGTTGGTTTGTATTTACGGTGATTTTTCCGCTGACTTCTCGCTTACATCGGGAAATGCCATGTGTTAGCTCATCGTTGTTTTTGTGTGTTAGACACTGATAACTTTGGCCTAATTTTTGGATGTTCTGCTGCCGGTCGCTGGTGGGCGACCGCTACGGTCGCAGGTTCGAATCCTGCCTCGGGCATGGATGTGTGTGATGTCCTTATGTTAGTTAGGTTTAAGTAGTTCTAAGTTCTAGGGGACTGATGACCTCAGAGTTAAGTCCCATAATGCTCAGAGCCATTTCTGATGTACTGCTGCACTATGCACTTCTTACGTTTTTCACAACACACTTTTTATGCACACCACTGTATTCTGTTTGTTGTACTTCAAGTATGTGTTGTGGTTTGTGTTTTATGTAGTGTTGCCAACATAACCTGTGACCCTCTGCAGTTGATTACTTCCAGCAGATATACGAGGGTTCCCCACAAAAGCAATGCATTGTATTTTTTTTTCTCAGCTGAAAACAACGCTACGAATGAGAAACGCTGTGTATGTATTATTCGAAGTCTCCTGAGTGAGTGCGCCAACGATTCCGTCACTTCTGGCAGATAGCGTAGCTGTCTTTAATTCAAGATACCAGGTAAATCTGATAGACATGAAAAGTAGCCCTGTTCATACTCAATTACCAAGATCATTTAACCAAGTTTATAGTATCGCGACTCCTGAAAATCAAAAGAGCAGAAAAAGCTGCTTACCATTTGCTTCACATCTTTACCAAGTGCGCTGCCGTCAGATAATGGTAGAGAGTTTTCGAACAAAGTTGTAAATGGGCTAAATAACATGTGGCCTGAACTGAAACTGGTACATGGGAAATCCAGACACAGCCAAAGTCAGCGTTCCATCGAACGGGCCAATCAGAATGTACAGAACATGATAATGACATGGATGCAGATAAATAACTCAAGACATCGGGTGAGAGTCTTCGATTCATCCAGTTTATCAAGGAGTTCAGCAGTTGCCATACGAGGCAATGTTTGGATGTAAAGCAAAAGTACGTCTGAGTACTTCAAATCTGCCTAAAGAATTTATTGATAACATAGTTAAAGAGGAAGCCCTTGAGAAAGTCGATCAAGAAATGGAGGATGCTGTAAATGTAGGAACTACTAAAAATAAAACTGTCGCTGTGGAAGTCGAACCATCGGAAAGTAGAGACCTGTTCCCTGACAACAACAAGGTGAAAATATCCCGTGTGGTTTGTGAAGAAGAGTGTCGTGCATCTCATTATTCCATATACTGCGGCAAAGATGTGCATGCAATTTATGGTGGAAGTAATGAAGCAGAGGAAGAATATGTAGGTAAAAGTATTTTCAAACTACTTCGTAATAAGAAATAAATCAGGAAGAAGAAGGCAGGAGCTCACGACAATTTGCTAGCATAAGTTGCAAAGACGCAAAATTCCGATCTGCAAAAGTTGCAGGCAATGTTCGCATCCATATACCACATATTGACAGAGGTCGCGGAGATCTCAGAAGCACTGTCGTAGTTGTCATGAACGTCGGAGGCAGTTTCTACAAGCTGGGAACAAAACATGGTGTTCTTAAGCAACTACACTACTGGCCATTAAAATTGCCACACCAAGAAGAAATGCAGATGATAAACGGGTATTCATTGGACAGATATATTATACTAGAACTGACATGTGATTACATTTTCACGCAATTTGGGTGCATAGATCCAGAGAAATCAGTACCCAGAACAACCACCTCTGGCCGTAATAACGGCCTTGATACGCCTGGGCATTAATACGCGTGTACAGGTACAGCGGCCCATGCAGCTTCAACACGATACCACAGTTCATCAAGAGTAGTGACTGGCGTATTGTGACGAGCCAGTTGCTCGGCCACCATTGACCAGACGTTTTCAATTGGTGAGAGATCCGGAGAATGTGCTGACCAGGACAGGAGATAAATATTTTCTGTATCCAGAAAGGCCTGTACAGGACCTGCAACATGCGGTGGTGCATTATCCTGCTGAAATGTAGGGTTTCGCAGGGATCGAATGAAGGGTAGAGCTGCGGGTCGTAACACGTCTGAAATGTAACGTCCATGTTGAAAGTGCCGTCAGTGCGAGCAAGAGGTGACCGAGACGTGTAACCAATGGCACCCCATACCATCACGCCGGGTGATACGCCAGAATGGCGATGACGAATACACGCTTCCAATGTGCGTTCACCGCGATGTCGCCAAACACGGATGCGACCATCGTGATGCTGTAAACAGAACCTGGATACATCTGAAAAAATGACGTTTTGCCGTTCGTGCTCCCAGGTTCGTCGTTGAGTACACCATCGCAGGCGCTCCTGTCTGTGATGTAGCGTCAATGGTAACCGCAGCCACGGTCTCCGAGCTGATAGTCCATGCTGCTGCAAACGTCGTCGAACTGTTCGTGCAGATGGTTGTTTTCTTGCAAACGTCGCCATCTGTTGACTCAGGGATCGAGACGTGGCTGCACGATCCGTTACAGCCATGCGCATAAGATGCCTGTCATCTCGACTGCTAGTGATACGAGGCCGTTGGGATCCAGCACGGCGTTCCGTATTACCCTCCTGAACCCACCGATTCCATATTCTGCTAACAGTCGTTGGATCTCGACCAACGCGAGCAGCAATGTAGCGATACGATAAACCGTAATTGCGATAGGCGACAATCCGACCTTTATCAAAGTCGGAAATGAGATGGTACGCATTTCTCCTCCTTACACGAAGCATCACAACAACGTTTCACCAGGCAACACCGGTCAGCTGCTGTTTGTGTGTGAGAAATCGTTTGGAAACTTTCCTCATGTCAGCACGTTGTAGGTGTCGCCACCGGCGCCAACCTTGTGTGAATGCTCTGGAAAGCTAATCATTTGCATATCACAGCATCTCCTTCCTATCGGTTAAATTTCGCGTCTGTAGCTCGTGATCTTCGTGGTGTAGCAATTTTAATGGGCAGTAGTGTATATTCCAGAAACGAGTTCTCTATTCTGCACGAGAAATTGCTCACGCTGGAATCCGTGGCCAAAGAAGAAAAATCATTACGAACCATATCGGCTGTACATTCACTGACCAGCGGCCAAGGATAGAATCAATGCAACTGCTATATTAAATAAGCCATAAACCGCTGCAAATTCAGAAATAAGGAATCACTGGGTAAATTCAAGCGACATACGAGCGTAACTTGTGGTAAGTGAATACTGGTTGTATTAAAAAAGATTTATAAAGTGAGTAGATTGTGTAAAATTGGTACTTTTTTATAAGCGAGATTGATAAAATAAATAGATTGCATGCAGCTTGAAATTATACATATTCACCCACTCTGTATTTATCTTCCAATTCTGGCCGATCTGCCGGCGGCGGTGGCGAAGCGGTTCTAGGCGCTACAGTCCGGAACCGCGCGGCTGCTACGGTCGCAGGTTCGAATCCTGCCTCGGGCTTGGATGTGTGTGACGTCCTTAGGTTGGTTAGATTTAAGTAGTTCTCAGTCCTAGGGGAATTATGACCTCAGATGTTAAGCCCCATAGTGCTCAGAGCCATTTTTTTGACCGATCTGTGTACGTCACTTTGTAAACTGGCAGGCCAGACACCGAACTCGAGAAAAGATTGGACACTGGCCGGTCAGTTAACACCAATGCAGAGTGAAAACTCATTCTGGAGTCCAGAAGTGCTGGGGAGTGTGACGTCACCTAGCAAGAGTTTGCGAGAGCAGCGGCAGTAGGGCAACAATACACCGGCAGTCGAAGAACAGCGGACGCCGCTGCTGGGGAACATTAAAAATAATTTGAAACGTTGTACACTCGGTCGCCGCTGAAATGGGATTTTCGGTTGACCGGCGTAATCCACTTACACTGCGCCAGGCCAAGATTTTGCTCCGTTTTTCATTCAAATGAACTTATACTGAATTATTGAGAGTATAGTGAGAGAATTAACGGCGCATTACGTGTCATTTGTGTTTTTCAGAATATACGCACCAACGCGTTTCTGCATTTATCCCCTTGTGATTCCCAATATGCATTTTACTGAAGTGGCAGTATTTTGCAGTGATTATTGATAGAAGCTTAGCATTGAACAGTTTAATTTAATTTAGTGCGTGAAAAATAGTAGCGAGCGATGCTAAACGTTTATTCCTTGAAACTCTAAAAACTGTTGGAGAACTGAAGCTTTTAAAATCGTGTGTAGGGCGAACTTTAATTTAACACAGTCAAATGGAGATTATTTGTCAGGGCCATTATTTTAATTAACCAGGGATTTATTTTATCCCCCTCTGCCAATGATCTGCCCTTGACCTAAAAAAATATTGTTTGAGTGTTTGGAATGAGGAGAGTGATAGAAGAACAACAGTGTGAGAACATTCAATATTCACTTCCCTTTAAGTAGACTATCATTCTACGCAATTTTGCTTCTGAGACAGTTACTTACAAAGATACGAAATACATATTTTAATATTGGGCATGTTGAATTTTGTATTGTAATAACTATTGTACTAATATTACATAGCATTACAACCGAAGTGCCCTGGACTATAAGGGTGTAAGTCAGACAACCATCGATTGTGAGACTTTGGCGTCTGTCCATGCTGCTTACAACTGTTGATCTTATGGTGAATCATCTGCATCTATATCTGTAGGCCCACGCTGTATATGCGAACATTCACGAAAAGTTGTCTCACCAATTTATCAGATTTTTCCATACGAGCCCCAAGAACAAAGCATACGCCCTAATTTTATTACTCTGCTCTGGTCAATTGTTATCTAGGATTGCCAACATAATTTAGTGACTACGTCATGTACGTAGGAACAGTATTTTGTAATAGGAGGTGTATCTGCGGTTTTATCTGAATCCCAAGCCAGAGAATATGTTTAATGAAAATGATGATATCGAGGACCATCGTATACATCGAAAATTTCTTGAATAAACATCAAAAACAATTACAATCCTAAATATTAATTAATATTCCATAACATAAAAAGAGTAATTGCTTGTTCATAGAAAATGTACGCTGTTGAATCTTAAGAGTAATAGTGTGTGCACAAATCTGGTTTTCAAATGGTTCAAATGGCTCTGAGCTCTATGGGACTTAATATCCGATGTCATCAGTGCCATAGAACTTAGAACTACTTAAACCAACTAACCTAAGGACATCACACACATCCATGCCGGAGGCAGGGTTCGAACCTGCGACCGTAACAGTGCTATGAATCAACGACACACCCATTTATTACTCAATGCTATTCAGAGACGTACAGTACAATACGATGGACCATTACTGGTACAGTACTTCCTGGTCTCTGGACTGGAAGTGGAGGTCCTATTCCATGGGCTGCGAGGTCACATGACCTGAATCCACGTGATTATGTCCTACGGGGATATCTAAAATCACCTGTGTATGAGACCCCACTGCAAGAGTAAATGGAATTAGCTCACAAAATTGCACCCACCTGTGATATGATTCGAAACACACCAGCGCTATTTGTCAGGGTGCGTTAGAATCTTGTTGACGGATGATACGCTTGCATTGAAGTTGATAGCCGTCAGTTTCAGCATATTTTGTAAGATGCAGTACAAATTATATGTTCATTGTTTGAATGTTGGTATTTGCAGTTAACTGTAACTCATGCAAATAAAAAAATACATAGTACTGCGATTTTATTCGTATTAGCTCCTTAAGCTGGCTTCTCTGACCCTACCTCAAACTGTTCAATGCAGCATCCTTTACGTACTGTTGAATTTTTGTACACTTTTACGGAAACACCGTGTGTGTGTTCCAAGTCTCCTCCTAAACCACTGGACCTCTTCGAACGAAACTCGGTACACGTATCATTTACTGTGTGGAAAAAGATCCCTGTGTTTTTCACAACGACTTATCTGTCCAAGGGATAGCCCACTACGCAAGAATACTCATACTTAAGTAATACAGTATTTTAGAATGAGATTACTTGGAGACTTGCAACAAGCTTTACACATAATTTTAAACTTGTAAGAAACTCTCTCGGGCTGACGACCCACATAATAATGAAAGAAACAAGTTTGTTGCTTACTACATTTTCCCTGTTCATGCAGTACATCTGCCACGTGACGCGTGATGTTTCCGTTTATTATATCTTTACTACTAACTCTGTTCACAACACATTTCACAGACAGTAGGCACATATACCTCTGGATGTACCTGCAGAATTATATTATTGTAAGTGCACATAGATCAGGAGATACGACGTCATTAACGTTAAGCTGCTTGAAAATCAAACTGCAGGGCCAAATTCGCTAGACATACAGCAGAAATATGTGTAAAAACACATGAAATATGTTGTATATGTGTCAAATATATCTGACATCTGAGTATGCCAGCAAAAAAGCCACTGGTAAGAAGCTCATTGTAAACCCCTGGAACGATTTCAGTCGAATTTGGTACACATACTAGTTAGAATGCTGAAAAATTCTGTGGAGGTAACAACCGCCAGCCTCTTATTGGGATGAGTGGACAAACAGCGAGATGGAAGGGCGAGATACACACAGATTGGAGGAGGAGATGGATAGAGATAGAGGAGGGAGAAATGGGCAGAGAGAGGCGAAGAGGAGATCGACAAAGAGAGAGGGAGGTGGAGATGGAATTACGGGGAGGAGAAGGAGATGGACAGAGCGGGAAGGAGCAGATTGACAAAGAGAGCGGGGAGAAGAAGATGTAAGAGGGGAAGAAAGAGATGTAGAAGACTGGAATAAATAAATACCAAGGCAAAGTCGGGCTTCTCAGCTAGTACTGAAATAAAAATGAGAGGTGGAGGTCAGACAAGGATTGAGCTTCCTAGTAGTATGAAACAGTGTACAAGACTTGAATCCATCCCCTCTCCGACCTGCCCCCCCCCCCCCCCCCACGCACACATACACACTTCAGGCTCTGGCTAAGCAGTGTCTTCACAACATCCTATTTTCCAGGAAGAGACTTCTAGGGTCTGTAGGAGAACTTCTTTGAAGTTTGAAAGATATATGAGATACTCTACCGTCTGGTGAGCAAGATGTATGAGACAGGCTAAATACCCTCAGACTTCAAGAACAATATAATAATTCCAATCCCAAAGAAAGCAGGCGTTGACAGATGTGAAAATTACCGAACCATCAGTTTAATAAGTCACAGCTGCAAAATACTAACGCGAATTATTTACAGACGAATGGAAAAACTGGTAAAACCCGACCTCGGGGAACATCAGTTTGGATTCTGTAGAAATATTGGAACACGTGAGGCAATACTGACCCTACGACTTATCTTAGAAGAAAGATTAAGGAAAGGCAAACCTATGTTTCTAGCATTTGCAGACTTAGAGAAAGCTTTTGACAATGTTGACTGGAACACTCTCTTTCAAATTCTGAAGGTGGCAGGGGTAAAATACAGGGAGCTAAAGGCTATTTACAATATGTACAGAAACCAGATGGCAGTTATAAGAGTCGAGGGACATGGAAGGGAAGCAGTGGTTGGGAAGGGAGTAAGACAGGGTTGTAGCCTCTCCCCGATGTTATTCAATCTGTATACTGAGCAAGCAGTAAAGGAAACAAAAGAAAAGTTCAGAGTAGGTATTAAAATCCATGGAGAAGAAATAAAAACTTTTAGGTACGCCGATGACATTGTAATTCTGTCAGAGACAGCAAAGGACTTGGAAGAACAGTTGAACAGAATGGACAGTGTCTTGAAAGGAGGATATAAGATGAACACCAACAAAAGAAAAACGGCGATAATGGAATGTAGTCGAATTAAGTCGTGTGATACTGAGGGAATTAGATTAGGAAATGAAACACGTAAAGTAGTAAAGGAGTTTTGCTACTTGGGGAGCAAAATAACTGATAATGGTCGAAGTAGATAGGATATAAAATGTAGACTGGCAATGGCAAGGAAAGCGTTTCTGAAGAAGAAAAATTTGTTAACATCGAGTATAGATTTAAATGTCAGGAAGTCGTTTCTTACAGTATTTGTATGGAGTGTAGCCATGTACGGAAGTGAAACGTGGAAGATAAATAGTTTAGACAAAAAGAGAATAGAAGCTATCGAAATGTGGTGCTACAGAAGAATGCTGAAGATTAGATGGGTAGATCACATAACTAATGAGGAGGTATTGAATTTGGGGAGAAGAGGAGTTTGTGGCACAACTTGACTAGAAGAAGGGATCGGTTGGTAGGACATGATCTGAGACATCGAGGGATCACCAATTTAGTATTGGAGGGCAGCGCGGAGGGTATAAATCGTAGAGGGAGACCAAGAGATGAATACACTAAGCAGATTCAGAAGGATGTAGGCTGTAGTAGGTACTGGGAGATGAAGAAGCTTGCACAGGATAGAGTAGCATGGAGAGCTGCATCAAACCAGTCTCAGGACTGAAGACCACAACAACAACAAATGAGATACTGTCGCAAGTAAAGGTCTGAGGATGGGTCGTGACTCATGCTTGGATAATTCATTCGGTGGAGCACCCGCTCTCGTCTGACAGTAAACTTTAGTTTTCAGCTGGATTACGTCACGATGAGACACAAATTCGGATATCAGATGTTGACTCGGATCACAGTTTAATTATTCTGTTGAACAGACTGAAGTTTCTTTTCTCTCTACAGTGCCTGAGGAACAATGACATGTGTTTCAAGTTCTGTATGGATTTAGATACGGCTACGATGAATAGCACATTAGGCATTTCCGTTGAAGACGTGCGGACATCTCTGGAAAGGGCAATGACAGAAGATAGGCAGAAAAACATAGGGACGAAGAGGATAACTACCAAGAAACCTTGTGTAATAGAAAAGATGCTGCAACTGATTGACGAACGAAGGAAGAGCAAAAATATTCAGGCCCTCATCAATGAATAAGGACTTCTAAAAGAAAATTTGACTTTGTCATCAATTTTGCCTCACGGGCATTGTAAGAAGGCGTATTAAAAACAAGTTCTATAACTGAGTAGAAAGTTTAGTGTAATATTTTCTGAGGTAGATAGAGACTGAGAATTTTATTCAAGTTTTCGTTATCTTTATCCAGCCGGCCGGTGTGGGGGAGAGATTCTAGGTGCTTCAGTCTTGAACCGCACGACCGCTACGATCGCAGGTTCGAATCCTGCCACGGGCATGGATGTGTGTGATGTCCTTAGGTTAGTTAGGTTTAAGTAGTTCTAAGTTGTAGGGGACTAATGACCTCAGATGTTAAGTCCGATAGTGCTCACAGCCATTTGAACCATATTTTCTTTATCCAAATGTAGACCCAAATTACACATTTCTCATTTTCCCTGGACTGGAACCAAACTATGCTGTCGCGCAAATAAAAAATAAAATCTGAAATATAACACCAACTCTTTTTTTGTATCCCGCCTGGAAGACGGCGCGTGGGTCTGCTCCTCTAAACTGAAGGGTAGGCCGAATGTAGGAAGTGAGTAGGAGCAGGAAAAGTAAAAGACATCGGTGCTGCTCTTAGAAATGGTTTTACTACACTACTGGCCATTAAAATTGCTACACCACGACGATGACGTGCTACAGACGCGAAATTTAACCGACGGGAAGAAGATGCTGTGATATGCAAATGATTAGCTCTTCAGAGCATTCACACAAGGTTGGCGCCGGTGGCGACACCTACATCGTGCTGACATGAGGAAAGTTTCCAACCGATATCTCATGCACAAACAGCAGTTGACCGGCGTTGCCTGGTGAAACGTTGTTGTGATGCCTCGTGTAAGGAGGAGAAACGCGTACCATCACGTTTCCGACTTTGATAAAGGTCGTATTGTAGCCTATCGCGATTGCGGTTTATCTATCGCGACATTGCTGCTCGCGTTGGTCGAGTTCCAATGACTGTTATCAGAATATGGAATCGGTGGGTTCAGGAGGGTAATACGGAACGCCGTGCTGGATCGCAACGGCCTCGTATCACCAGCAGTCGAGATGACAGGCATCTTATCTGCATGACTGTAACGGATCGTGCAGCCACGTCTCGATCCCTGAGTCAACAGATGGGGACGTTGGCAAGACAACAACCATCTGCACGAAAAGTTCGACGACGTTTGCAGCAGCATGGACTATCAGCTCGGAGACCGTGGCTGCGGTTACCCTTGACGCTGCATCACAGACAGGAGAGCCTGCGATGGTGTACTCAACGACGAACCTGGGTGCACGAATGGCAAAACGTCGTTTTTTCGGATGAATCCAGGCTCTGTTTACAGCATCACGATGGCCGCATCCGTGTTTGGCGACATCACGGTGAACGCACATTGGAAGCGTGTATTCGTCATCGCCATACTGGCGTTATCACCCGGCGTGATGGTATGGGATGCCATTGGTTACACGTCTCGGTCACCTCTTGTTCGCATTGACGGCACTTTGAGCAGTGGACGTTACATTTGAGATGTGTTACGACCCGTGGCTCTACCCTCCATTCGGTTCCTGCGAAAACCCTACATTTCAGCAGGATAATGCACGACCGCGTGTTGCAGGTCCTGTACGGGCCTTTCTGGATACAGAAAGTGTTCGACTGCTGCCCTGGCCAGCACATTCTCCGGATCTCTCACCAACTGAAAACGTCTGGTCAATGGTGGCCGAGGAACTGGCTTGTCACAATACGCCAGTCACTACTCTTGATGAACTGTGGTATCGTGTTGAAGCTGCATCGGCAGCTGTACCTGTACACGCCGTCCAAGCTCTGTTTGTGCCCAGGTGTATCAAGGCCGTTATTACGGCCAGAGGTGGTTGTTCTGGGTACTGATTTCTCAGGATCTATGCACCCAAATTGCGTGAAAATGTAATCACATGTCAGTTCTAGTATAATATATTTGTCCAATGAATACCCTTTTATCATCTGCATTTCTTCTTGGTTTTGCAATTTTAATGGCCAGTAGCGTAGTACCAATAGCAAGCCAAGTCCCTCTGAGGTTGAAGCGATGTTTCCAGGCCGCCTGCTCTTGATCAAATGGGCTGAATCCGGAGTGACGCTCGTAGAGCTGCACAGCGCCGGCTAGAGGGCGCTGTCGTCGGTGTCTCGTAGTGCCAACTTATGAACTTGCACCTACGCCGTGGCATCGTTGCTATCGATACCACAACTCTAATCTTCATACATTAGTTATGGTGGTTCAAAATGGATCAAATGGCTCTGAGCACTATGGGACTTAACTTCTAAGGTCATCAGTCCCCTAGAACTTAGAACTACTTAAACCTAACTAACCTAAAGACATCACACAGATGCATGCCCAACGCATGATTCGAACCAGCGACCGTAGCGGTCGCGCGGTTCCAGACTGTAGCGCCTAGAACCGGCCGGCAGTTATGGTTGAAAAAAAATGTTATCGAAGTAGGAATTCCTCCGGAATTGTGAAGAGCTGTAAAATGAAAACAGCTTGAACAGTACGAGGCTCATTGAATAAGTAAAGGCACACTTTTTTCTGAAAACAGGTTGTTTTATTCAATATTCCAATACACCACATCATTCCCCACTCTTTTGGCTACGAAACTGTATCATTCAATGCGACGGGCTTACGCCATCTTACTGGGAGCGCCACGGTACGACTCTACTGGTCCACGTAGGTGCCAACGTCTTGATGCATCAATAACATCCTCATCATCGACGTCCTGCTTCCCGCGGAGTACATTCTTGACCTGGCCTAACAGATGGAAGTCGGAAGGTGCGAGCTGGGCTGCAGGGTGGATGGGGAAGAACAGTCCAGTGAAGTTCTGTTGAAAGTCCCCTTTAAACAATTTATACCCGACTGTCCTTAAACTGACACAAAATATTTTTAGCGCAACGCAATCTGACTATCAAAGATCCCTGCAAAAGAATGGCCCTGACTAACATTAAACTATACCTTTCACAAATCACTTACCTCACAAAAATCTTCGCTGCTCAAGCTACTGCAGTACAGCGAGCGCCACTACTGCCAGCTAAATAAAAGATTCAAACTATGGAAGGCACTAACTACTGATAGGGATAGTTAGCAAATGAAAGATATTAATAGAGAACAAACAATGTATTTACCTTGATATCATCATATATAAATATAGCGGTTCATGACAAATTTCAAAACTCCGCCATCTCTCTCCCCACATCCACCACTGCTGGCGGCTCACCTCCAACTGCGCAACGCTACGCGCTGTTCACATCCAGCTGCCGCTGCCCAACACTACAATGGCAGACAACAATGCAAACTAGCCACAGACTGCACACAGCACAGCCAGTGATTTTCATATTGAGCGCTACGTAACGTTGCCAATAAGAAAACATAAACAGCCTACTTACATAGCCCCCATGCTCCCCACA
Source organism: Schistocerca serialis cubense (assembly GCF_023864345.2). Lineage (NCBI taxonomy): Eukaryota > Metazoa > Arthropoda > Insecta > Orthoptera > Acrididae > Schistocerca > Schistocerca serialis. Next base: position 19,799,869 of record NC_064649.1, on the reverse strand, counting down.
AAAATTTTTTACAAATGGTGTTGGGCACTGGCCAATACAGATTTGACAAAAATTTTTCACAATTACAGTAACAAAGATATAAAATGCACACACTTATTGATACAACGTTGGTCAAAAGCTCAAATTTTCTCACAGTCCCTAAAGACAGTCCTAATAGTACATAACAGGAGAATAGCAGTGTTTTTCTCAAAGTCTGAGCAGTAAAAGAAAATGCACACGGAAGTAGTGGATTTCCATGCAGTCTTGAAGAAGTAGTGTTGTCCTTCCAATGGAAAGACAGTGCTGACTCTCGACATGCTGACAGGTAATGGGCCACAACAGAGCAAACCCACTGCAGAGTCATTCGAAGTTTGGAAGAATATTGGTAGGTAGGTCATCACAGAGCAGACCCACTGGAGTCCTGGTAGAGATTGTGGTATTGGTGGGCCACCAGAGGTGCAGACCCACTGCAGTCCTTGTAGAAATGACCAGCAGCCATCTGTTGCGATTGTGCAGGTGCACATTCACCATCGAAGAGTCTTGCAGAGAATATAGCAAGTCCATAAACCACCACTTGTGCACTCACAAAGTTTTTGGAATTGTCCTTAGAACGAGCAATGCTGTTATCCAGTCCCTTGCTGAATCATTAACACACATGCAAACACTATCAGTCCCTACTTCTCACATATTGTCCATATACTATGACCAACAGAAACGTGTGCAGTGAAATGTAACTAACAAGTTAATAATGTCATGAACTGGTGACAATTACAATTTTATAACATAAGAATACAATTACAAAGGTACAAAATACATCATTAAAAACATAATAATACAGATAACATTTGTAGTACAGGCTTTACAAAGAATAGAAATAGACATATACGTCAGTGTTACAGGAATTATGACATAAGTACATACATAAAAGATCACAATAACTTTTGAAACATCAACTTCACACATTAGCATTAACACAAAACAGAGTAAATAATGTCTAAACATCTTTACAAAGTAAATAACATATTATTAATGCCAATTATATTCGAGGATAACAGTATTCCTCATCATAGTGAATGTAGCTTAATATTAAAAGAAGAAAAAATTCTATGAAACTACACAGAGACAGGAAGAAAACAAATACACAAGGGTACACAAACACATAGTGGGATAACACCAATAGGAAAGGACAGGGTTCGTTTTCAGTGTAACATTTGGTACTGCAGTCCAACCCAAAACTTCATATATCTTTCCTCTTATTTCATCCTTTGTTTCCACCAAAAAAATTCTATCTAAGCATGCTTTCTGTATTTGTATGTGCACACATTTCTTACCTCAACATTTATTTCCAAGAAAATCCTACCTAAACCTGTTTTCTGTACCCTTTTTTTTTGTATAACTTTTCAATGCATTTCTTCCAATTCATCGCAACTCATTCTCTTCTATAGTCTACCCCCTCTTAATCTAACTTAAATCTACTGAGCTCAGATGCTAAACTTAGGGACGAGGCAATGCAGCAGCACAAAACAATTAACACAAACATCAATGACAAAAATACAAATGCCAAAGCAATTGCAATATTACAACTAATATAGGGCACTGTGCAGCAAAAAAAAAAATCTGGCTTAGCAGAGTAACACAAATTAAAGTTCAGTTATACTATGCCTGGCAAACAGCAGCTTATATCGAAACATGACATAGCTCAAGCAGAAAAAATAGTACACTAAAGATAACAATGCAGATAAGGCAAATGTATAATCACATCTTAATGTCTAAGTAATTAAAGTGGTGCACCACAAGAAGTTATTCTACCAAAAAGTTACCAATTACTTGAAAAGAAAATTATGAATGCAGTTACTAGTTCCTTCTTATTGTTCTTTCCTTTCCAAGTGCTCCTTTTTTAAAGAAAGTGGATCATTATTTAATAGATCTGTTGACAGAAAGTGTTCACATTAGCAAATGCATTTTTTTTTTTAAAGCAATGCTGCAACACAGCTGGAAAACAGATGTCAAATGAAATAAGCAACTATGAAAAGCAAAGCATAAAAATATCATTCAGTAGTCATGTGACATTTCATAAGTTAGTAGCTCTCAACTCTCGTAGAAAGACGCTTGTCGTAATCAGGTGTGCAGATGTACGAATATTTCCCATCAATTCATAAGCATTTCAGTAATTAGCACAAAGTGCGAGTAATCATATGTTTTCAAGTAACGAGGGTGTCGCATTAGCGATGAAAGGCACACCCTAATGGCTTGTTCTCCAGGTGTTTGACACGTCCCACGTCCCCTTTTTTTTTTTTTCTACCTGTGCCGCTGAAAAGGGCTCGCAATAATGGCTTTTTCTCCAGGCGTCTGACACAGCTGGGTGCCCGCGACGCATTACGTGCAGGTGGTCACTTAACTTTCGTACGGAAATATTTACGACAGCAGTTTCTGCTACCGTTGCAGTCTCATTTAAAAATATTTCACAGGTCAAGAATCAGCGTTGCAAATCTGTAGAAACAAAATCCTATAAATATAAGTGTCCAAAAAAAATATTCGTCAGCATTGTGATACAGTCACACATTTCATAACTCTTAAAGTACGTTTCTTGGTTTCCAACATCCTTTTCATAAATCAGAGTCCCTAAACACTACTCATTATTCCTTACCTCATTATACATATACATATTCGTCGACACTTCTTCAATATTTCATCGTGAGAAATACGTAGCATAATAAACATTCCTCAACAACATAATACACATCGTCGTCGTAATAATAACATCATAACACTTCAGTCAAATCTCAAAATCGTCGTAATTTCCTCCAATAATTTCTAAGCCTAAAATAATTCTCTGCTCATGTCAAAAGTGTCATCTGCCTCAAACGTACTTTAAAAATCATGAATCCTTTACCAAATATATCATTCAAATCTCTCATAGTATCACAATGGTTCCGAAAAAATATGAACAGTTTACAAAGTACAGACAAAATACAGTTTCATAAGTGTGAAGTTATCCAACGGTGTAATTGCGTAAACATGTGTCACTGATGTAGTAAAATAAATGTTTGTCTCTCTCAGTTAAATAATCAGATAGCTGTGTAATTTGTGTGTTAGAGAAATATGGTACCGATGTGTAAAGTTGTATAAGCAAATACCATATTAGCTAGGGCTCCTTGTGCTTGCCAAACACATGGTACACAAAGTAAGCGTGTACCCCCCTGAGGATTAACGTAATTATACCCTCAGGTGTTACAAATTACAGCAATGGAATGAAATGTATCACGGAAAACTTTCTTTGTAATTAAAAAATCTTTGAAAATAAGTGTTTTAAGTATAAGATTAATCACTCAAATGCGTGTACTGTAGCGCTAAACTGTGCATCTTGTCGCAACATAATCTCTGTGGAAGTGTCGTAGTTATCGTCCTCCGAAAGCTAAGTTCTGCAGAAGTCAATGTACTTACCACATGATAAACAAAAGTGAAATGCTTTGCGTATAGATATCTTAGTTATTACGCTTATTGCCGTGATGAGGAAAGTACTGTACAGTAACGTAATGTTGTGCCACGAAAAAGGCTGTCTCATTGTTGCTATACCACAAAAGTTACTACTAAAACATGTTTTTCTTTCCAGAAGAATTCAGAAAACTGTGCAGATATAAAACAGATACACTGCAAAAGCAACATTGTAAATTGTCACTCATTAGTAGCGTCGTGATAAAAATCGTGTAGCTGTCACATAAACTAACCTCTGTGTCATCTGGTATCTCTCAGAAAGTACTTTAAATCCGGAATGTATTTTCAAGTAAACCAAAATATTGCATTAAAATCTCATGAGCAGTACCAGTACATGTTCTATGTATGTAAGCCTGATAGTCGTTACGTAATCGTGCAACTAGCAAGCAAGAACGTACAAATACAACACTGTGTCGTCTGTTCACTATAACAATGCATTCGTAATTTCTGTTTAAATAAGTTCTCATGGTTCTTGGCTGGATATTTAACTTCAAACATTGTTGCATGTTAACAGTTTCTTAAGTCTAACAAAGCATACTAGAAATGTGAAGTGAAAAGTTTTATGGCAAAGACAAAGTTAAAAGGCAGATTATCTGTCAATAAACGGTTTTGCATGTGAAATGTGGTGCAATCCTTTACTCTTCATAGTACTCACAGTTTGGCTGGAATACAATTATCATGCAGTATACGTCGGTAAAGAATACTGGAATTTTTCTCAAGGTTAGCGTCTATGTTATTTTTCCCTGAGCCAGCGGCCGCACGCGGCTGCCTGCGGTGCGAGTCATTGTCTGTTCCTTTGTTGGCGCGCGTCGTTATTGGGATTAGGAGACCTAACTTCTACAAATTCACCTCCTCGAGAGGGCCCAGCTCTGTTTGAATCCCGCCAGTTCTGATGCAATTCAGGTCTGTCGTTACGATCACATCGTCTGTCGTCATGTCGGTAGTTCCTGTAATTTCTTTCTTGTCGGTTCAGTGGAGGAGAACTTCTCCCTGAATTGTAACTGCGCGCTGGACCGTTGCGTCTAAAGTTATTCTGTCTCCCGTAATAATAATTATTTTGGTTCCCATATTGTCTGTTTCTCTGATTGTCTCTGTGATAGTCACTACTGCGCAGAGGTGATCTTTCCCTGTAATTATTAGTACTCTTCCAACGGTTGTCGTACGGGTGGTGTCTATTTTGGTCACGATTTGCGTTGTAAGAATAGACCTGTCGTGTCCAGTTATTGTTTCTGTCGTCACGGAATTGTGACGGAAGTGACCTGTAGTGATTGTTTTCCTGTTTTCGCATCCCGCGACTGTCTGTGTCAATTTCCAGTTCTTGTAACAGTCCCTGAAAAGCCTCAATGTCTTCTTTGCAACGTCCTGCTAAAATAATATGTCGTAAATGTTCAGGCAATTTGAGTAAGCAAATGCGGATGAGTTCTGAGGGGCTGTATGGGTTTGAAAGATACTGATTCTTATGCAACATGTCTTCAAAATATTTCACAAGACTGGAGAATTCAGATTGTTCGAAGTGTTTCATCATTATGATGTTATGTTTTACACGGTCTTGTGTAGCTTGAGACCAATACGCTGAGAGGAAGGCATGATAAAAATCTCCTTCACTGTGACAATCGTGAATGACCGATCGCATTCTTACAGCTGGTTCATTCTCCAAGTAGCCACACATAAATTCTAATCTGTGCTCCATTGACCAGTTGGGAGGAAAACAATGAGAGAATTGATGGAGCCATGCTTGTGGATGAATGTCGTTGCCAGAATTCTTAAATGTTTTGAATTTACGTGTAGTAATGAACAGCTTATAGTCAAAATCATCATGTCGTCGAGTCGCATATCGGTCATTGTTAGGTCGTGTCGGCCGTTCCATCTCAAAATTCGGTGCACATTGCCAATTTCTTTCATAACTTCCGAAATGCCCTATGTTATTATTTTGTGGCTGTTCCGTATTTCTGTGTCCCTCTTCCCGTATTGGGGCGCGAGTATCCTCTGAAATACGTAATTCTTGTATTAACTGTGTCAGCTGATCTTGTACTTCCCGGATTTCTCTTTGGTGTTGCGTATTAATCTGATTCTGATTTTGTTTGAATTTCCTAATTTGTTCGCACTCTTCAGTGTCAGTGAAGGCTACAGGTCTTGTGTCATTCAGATCATCATCTACCTTTGTAGATAAGTTAGTGACCTGATCCGAAAGTTCGGCTACTTTCTCCGATAGTGAACACATTTCCTCAGTGTGTTTTTCTGAACCAAGTTTCAGAATGTCCATTTGTGTTGAAATCGAATCTACTGTGTCCTTTAAGTTTTCCTGAGTTATTGCAAGTTGCGTAACCGAATCGGTAGATGCAACTGAGTCAATTTTAGCTTGCAAGGTGTTGTGATTTTCATGAAAAATAGTTTGCAGTTCTTTTATGGCTGCTTCATGATTCTGTAATGCATTTTCATGCCGCGAAAAAATAGGTTGGAAATGCTCACAAATTTGTGATTTTACGTCATTACAGACTTTTTGACATTTCGATTCAATGTTATGTAACTCACTAGTTAAATCTTCACGTGTTTGTTCAAGTGTGGTGTCTAACTTTTGAAGATTTTGTTCCATTGTGTCTAACTTTTTGAGATTTTGTTCCACTGTGTCTAACTGTTGCTGTGTTTGTCTCTGGTGTTGTTCCATTGTGTCTAACTTTTCAAGCTTTTGCTGTGTTTGTCTCTGATTTTGTTCAAGTGTTGTGTCTAACTTTTGTAGCTTTTGTCCCATTTGTTGCATTAACTGTAATAACAATGCACTGGTGTCTGAAACATGTTCCTCAGTGATTTTCGGCAGTGAATTTGCACCGGCAACATTGACATTTTGACATGCAGAAAATGTGTCTTGACTTATTTGAGAAAACGGCGAGAACCCAAAACCTGAGTCTACAGTATTCGCAAAATTGTGTCCTGTCATTCCCGATTCCTGAGGCAAGCTGTTGCCGACCGATCGATCGATAATGCGTCCCTCTTCACTAATTGTTTCACTGTCCACGCCATTGTTTGCCGCCTGCTCCATTTCCCTATGAACAGTTACCAAATTACTACTTTGAACATCAGTTAATTCATTACTCGGTGGCGCTAACACACTGCTTTCATTTTCACTGTCATTTCTCAGTTTACTTTGGAGCCTAGTATTACGTTTTTCACACGCCATAATTGTCACAGTATTTCACACGACAACACAGAAAAACACAATTTGAAGATCAAAAATAAGAGAACACATTAACATAGCACTGAAAATAATATTTAGTTAATTGCAAGCGCAGCTGCGAAAAACTTGCTGCAAATCTACATGCATGCCACAACTGTTTTACTGTACAACAATGAAAAACTACAACTACAAAGGAAATTCTCTCTATAATTACGCGCTAGCAATAAACAAAATCTACACTAATTACACAAACTACAAGAAAAAATCAGAAGATTCCAGGTTCGTATCCTGGCAGGGTCGCCATATGAAAGTCCCCTTTAAACAATTTATACCCGACTGTCCTTAAACTGACACAAAATATTTTTAGCGCAACGCAATCTGACTATCAAAGATCCCTGCAAAAGAATGGCCCTGACTAACATTAAACTATACCTTTCACAAATCACTTACCTCACAAAAATCTTCGCTGCTCAAGCTACTGCAGTACAGCAAGCGCCACTACTGCCAGCTAAATAAAAGATTCAAACTATGGAAGGCACTAACTACTGATAGGGATAGTTAGCAAATGAAAGATATTAATAGAGAACAAACAATGTATTTACCTTGATATCATCATATATAAATATAGCGGTTCATGACAAATTTCAAAACTCCGCCATCTCTCTCCCCACATCCACCACTGCTGGCGGCTCACCTCCAACTGCGCAACGCTACGCGCTGTTCACATCCAGCTGCCGCTGCCCAACACTACAATGGCAGACAACAATGCAAACTAGCCACAGACTGCACACAGCACAGCCAGTGATTTTCATATTGAGCGCTACGTAACGTTGCCAATAAGAAAACATAAACAGCCTACTTACACTGTGAGTTCCTCTTAGGTGGGCAGACCTGTCTGAGGCCTTGCGTTGTCATGGAGAAGTAGAAGTTTGTTTGTATTTTTATGGCGACGAACACGCTTAAGTCGCTTCTTCAGTTTCGTGAGGGCAGCACAGAACACTTCTGAGTTGATCGTTACCTCATGGGGTTGCATCAAACAGAGTAACCCCTTCAGAGTCCCACAACACCGTGTCCGTGAATTCACCGGCTGAGGGTGCAGCTTTGAATTTTTTCTTTGGACGAGAGGTGATGTGGCGCCAATCCACGGATCGCCGTTCTGTTTCCGGTTGGGCGTGATCAACACACGTTTCATCGCCTTTGACGGTGATCGACAAAAAACTGTCACGTTCAGCCTCGTAATGCAGAAGCAGTTCCAGCAGATGTTTATTCATTGCACTTTATGGTCTTTCTATTATGCGGCAAGGAAACAAACGAGCACATACGTTTGAGTACCTCATGGACGAGTGTGTTAGCACTGCTAACAGAGACGTCCAGTTGTGCTGCGGGGTGTCTGATTGTGATCCACCGATCACCTGTAATGAGTGTTTATATTAAAAATGAAGAAATTCCTCCAGCTGTATTTAAGGTGTCGATTTTATTTTGGCAACTAGTTACAACGTTGTAACAACGTCATCTTCAGGCCCACACACTTGTTGACGTCAACTGCGTGTGGAAGGTGGTTAGTAACTAGTATGAAATTTAGACTGGTAGTTCTCCAAGTAATAACATTCACAAATACTGGATGACTAACCACCTTGCACACGGAGTACGTCCATATATCACCACTGACCTCTAGTAACAGCCGCACGCAATTGACATCAACAAGCGTATGGGCCTGAAGATGACGTTGTTACAACGTTGAAACTAGTAGCCAAAATAAAATCGACACCTTAAATACAGCTGGACGAATTTCTTCATTTTTAATATAAATTTATACCAGCTGACGTCCCACTGTCCTCCATTTCAACTATGGATGTACGATGATTTAATGAGAGTGTCCGCACGTTCCAACATTGCCGTCACAGCTGTATGCGGCCGACTGGGAGGCGGGAAACCAGACAGGTTTGCGCGACCTTGTTGCGATGATGACAGACGCCTCGCCTAACGATTCACCGTGCTTTTGTTCACCACCAGGTCTCCGCAGACATTCTGCAAGCGTCTGTGAGTTAGCGCCATGCTCTGGTTTTCTGCCAAAAGAAACTCAGCGACAGCTCTGTGCTTGAAACGCACCTCCGTCACAAATACTATACTGTAGAGAGCTTGTATAGGGAGAGAGTGGCCAACCGGACTATACGCCGGCGATTTTTCTGCCAAACTACGGGCGGGGCTTTTGAATGGCCAGTAGTGGAGTAGTGGAGTACACACTCACTGAATCAAAGGCACAAGACAATATGGCGAAATCATTTCTTAAATGCCTTTCTTTACAGCTATAATATACTCATAGTAGCCTGCTACGTACAGCACAGGAAAATTTGATACAGTGGTTGTAAAAATTATTCGTTACTTGTATTTATCTCCTTTAAAGTTCGTTTACAAGACATATTGCAATGAAAGTAACATAAATTTAAAAAATATAGTGTATAGCATTTGTTTTGTATCGGAAGTGCATAACGCTAAAGATTAAACATACCTGTATTACGTCAGATGAATGAAAGTCGTAAGCAGTTGTTTACTTGTGGCATGCAAAAAGTGTGAAACGTATTAGTACTTCTTGCCACGTCTTCAAACTACTTTTTGCATGTCACAAGTAAACAACTGCTTACTGACTACCTCTCGTAGATAAAAAACGAAAAAGATTACAAAAATCAGGTAATGTTAAATGTAGGCTACTGTAATGACAACCAAATATAACAAGGAAACTACCGTATCCCTTCTACCCCGCAGTAAGTAGGCCTATTAAAAACTTTCTTCAAGAGTACCTACAATTATTTACTACGAATAATGTTTCAGCAACCACGACAACTGCGGAAAACGTGCTTACAACTTGCCTGCGTCAACAGTCAGGCAATAATACTGAAACCAAAATAATGCCTAATGTTCTGATTCGGAACGAAATGAAGTTTGACGCTATAAAGTCGAATGAGCATGGCACAACAATTACAGGAACTTTCCGTTGCCAGCAAGGACTGTCAGATATTGGCTTCAGAAAAGTTTGTGATGCTACCAGTATTCACGAACTGATAAAGAAATAAGAGCTTAAAAAACGATATACAACTAAATCGAACATGCATGCACAACGCAAAACAAGTCTCTCAATAATTCAAATACCTTTTAGTCGTTTCCAAAAGTCCTCTGAACTTCAGTTCAACTCAAAAGCACGGAGAACATAGGATGCGCGAGAGACGTTTGGCAGAAAAATGGCGCCAAACCCAATCAACCAATCACGGGCAACTTCACCTATGGCCACTCTCTCTGTATACAGGCTCTCTACTATACTGGAGCCGGCCGGTGTGGCCGTGCGGTTCTAGGAGCTACAGTCTGGATCCGCATGACCGTTACGGTCGCAGGTTCGAATCCTGCCTCGGGCATGGATGTGTGTGATGTCCTTAGGTTAGTTAGGTTTAAGTAGTTCTAAGTTCTAGGGGACATGACCACAGATGTTAAGTCCCGTAGTGCTCAAAGCCATTTTACTATACTGGAGGCCACCCCACCACCTGTCGGAACTTCGTGAAACTATAGGGATTTGTGGGTGAATACTCCGCGACGTCCGACAACGAATTCCACGTTTCCTGAACCCAAACTGGACGAGAAAAAAGAGTGGTGTGCTACTTATTGAACACTGCTCGTATTTTTATCATCTTACAGGATGTTTGCGCTGATGGTAATTCATTATTGATAAGTACATCGTTTACAAAAGCGTGAGGTTACTATTAACATTATCTGACAGTTATTTAATACACATCATGTACACTGTGTCTCCCGACACACTTCCTCTTACTTCTGCCGCTGATTCTTTACCCGAGACAACGCACGGCGTATTACGTTGGAAGATCTCCTGAAAGGAGACACACATTTCGTTCGGTATGCCACACGATCGCAGTTTCGTTAATTCGTCGGCGATAGTGTTACCTCGTGACAGATACACATGGCGTCACACGAATCCCTACTTCTGTAAGTTACTCGTGGATTTTAATGGCCTTACGTCAGGAGCAAAACAAGCTTTGTCCGATGTGGGGGATGGTGGTGGGTGGAGTAGGGGGGACCGAGAGAATGAGGTGATGAAACCCCCAGGCGCCGTTTTTGATTACAACTCATCACGGTTCCTCTCTGTCTGTCTGTTTGTGTGTGTGTTTGCGCGCGCGCCAACGCACGTGCTTGTAATACGCCGTCAGAGATCGAACAGACATCCCTCGGGCATTTTGTGGAGATCTGATAGCGACGCGCAAACTCATAATAAAGAAGATATGCAAAGCGAAGATACCGCAGACAGGCTGTGCGTTATGTAGGATAAAGCAGCTAATCCGGGGCATTCCGAAATACAGCACCGGAAACAAATTAGTGCATTCTTTTATAGATTTCCATTCAATCATGACTTATTGTTGCATCAATGCATATGGAGTACATGAAATGATTCCATTTGCAGATCAACAGCACAAGCCGTTCCTAGGTACAAGGTACCGACTTATACTGAAACATCCACATTACGAGGTGTATTCAAGTTCTAAGGCCTCCGATTTTTTTTCTAATTAACTACTCACCCGAAATCGATGAAACTGGCGTTACTTCTCGACGTAATCGCCCTGCAGACGTACACATTTTTCACAACGCCGACGCCATGATTCCATGGCAGTGGCGAAGGCTTCTTTAGGAGTCTGTTTTGACCACTGGAAAATCGCTGAGGCAATAGCAGCACGGCCGGTGAATGTGCGGCCACGGAGAGTGTCTTTCATTGTTGGAAAAAGTCAAAAGTCACTAGGAGCCAGGTCAGGTGAGTAGGGAGCATGAGGAATCACTTCAAAGTGGTTATCACGAAGAAACTGTTGCGTAACGTTAGCTCGATGTGCGGGTGCGTTGTCTTGGTGAAACAGCACACGCGCAGCCCTTCCCGGGCGTTTTTGTTGCAGTGCAGGAAGGAATTTGTTCTTCAAAACATTTTCGTAGGATGCACCTGTTACCGTAGTGCCCTTCGGAACGCAATGGGTAAGGATTACGCCCTCGCTGTCCCAGAACATGGACACCATCATTTTTTCAGCACTGGCGGTTACCCGAAATTTTTTAGGTGGCGGTGAATCTGTGTGCTTCCATTGAACTGACTGGCGCTTTGTTTCTGGATTGAAAAATGGCATCCACATCTCATCCATTGTCACAACCGACGAAAAGAAAGTCCCATTCATGCTGTCGTTGCGCGTCAACATTGCTCGGCAACATGCCACACAGGCAGCCACGTGGTCGTCTGTCAGCATTCGTGGCACCCACCTGGATGACACTTTTCGCATTTTCAGGTCGTCATGCAGGATTGTGTGCACAGAACCCACAGAAATGCCAACTCTGGACGCGATCTGTTCAACAGTCATTCGGCGATCCCCCAAAACAATTCTCTCCACTTTCTCGATCATGTCGTCAGACCGGCTTGTGCGAGCCTGAGGTTGTTTTGGTTTGTTGTCACACGATGTTCTGCCTTCATTAAACTGTCGCACCTACGAACGCACTTTCGACACATCCATAACTCCATCACCACATGTCTCCTTCAACTGTCGATGAATTTCAGTTGGTTTCACACCACGCAAATTCAGAAAACGAATGACTGCACGCTGTTCAAGTAAGGAAAACGTCGCCATTTTAAGTATTTAAAACAGTTCTCATTCTCGCCGCTGGCGGTAAAATTCCATCTGCCGTACGGTGCTGCCATCTCTGGAACGTATTGACAATGAACGTGGCCCCATTTTAAAACAATGCGCACGTTTCTATCTCTTTCCAGTCCGGAGAAAAAAAATCGGAGGCCTTAGAACTTGAATGCACCTCGTACTACTCATACGATAATGGTTGGTGGTGACTTTAATTTACCCTCGATATGTTGGCGAAAATACATGTTTAATTCCGGAGGTACGCATAAAATATCATCCGAAATTGTGCTAAATGCATTCTCTGAAAATTAATTCGAGCAGTTGGTTCATGAGCCCACGCGAATACAAAACGGTTGTGAAAACACACTTCACCTCTTAGCAACAAATAATCCTGAGCTAATAACGAGCATCAAAACCGATTCAGCGATTAGTGCACACAGGGTTGTCGCAGCGAGATTGAATATTGTAATCCCCTAATCCTCGAGAAATAAGCGAAAAATATACCTATTGAAAAAGGCAGATAAATATTCTCTTGACGCCTTCCTGAGACACAATCTCCACACATTCCAGATTAATAACATAAGTGTAGACCAGATGTGGCTTAAATTCAAAGAAACAGTGTCGGAAGCAATTGAGAGATTTATGCCAAATAAATTAGCGGCAAGAAACAATCAATGCCTTCTCTGCGTGGTAGCAATGGAGACACTATCTAAGACAGTGCTGCCGAAGCAGAGTTACTAAACACAGCTTTCCGAAATGCCTTCACAAAAGAAGACAAAGTAAATATTCCACAATTCGAATCGATAACGGCTGCCAACATGAGTAACGTAGAAGTAAATATCCTCAGAGTAGTGAAGCAACTTGAATCACTTAATAAAAGTAAGTCTTGTGGTCCAGACTATATAGCAATTAGGTTCCTTTCGGAGTATGCTGATGCATTAGCTCCATCATATACAACCGTTCACTCGACGAAAAGTCCGTACCCAAAGACTGGAAAGTTGCACGGGTCACACCAATATTCAAGAAAGGTAGTAAGAGAAATTACAGGCCCATATCGTTAACGTCGATATGTAGCAGGATTTTAGAACATATATTGTGTTCGAACAATATGAATTACCTCCAAGAAAACGGTCTATTGACCCAAAGTCAACATGGGTTTCGAAAACATCGTTCCTGTGAAACACAACTTGCTCTTTATTCACATGAAGTGTTGAATGCTATGGACAAGGGATTTCAGATCGATTCCGTATTCCTGGATTTCCGGAAGGCTTTTGAGACTGTATCACACAAGCGGCTCCTAGTGAAACTGCGTGCTTGTGGAACATCGTCTCAGTTATGTGACTGGATTTTTAATTTCCTGTCAGAGAGGTCACAGTTCGTAGTAAATGACAGAAAATCATCCAGTAAAACAGAAGTGATTTCTGGCGTTTCTCAAGGTAGTGTTTATGCCTTTTGCTGATCAAAACAAACTGCAAAACGATTTAGAAGAAATAGCTGAATGGTTCGAAAAGTGGCAGTTGACGCTAAATAACGAAAAGTGTGAGGTCATCCACACGAGTGCTAAAAGAAACTCGTTAAACTTCGGTTACACGATAAATCAGTCTAAACTCAAAGCTGTAAATTGAACTAAATACCTGGGTATTACAATTACGGACAACTTAAATTAGAAGGAACACAAAGAAAATGTTGTGGGGAAGGCTAACCAAAGACTGCGTTTTATTAGCAGGACACACAGAAAATGTAACAGACCTACTAAGCAGACTGTCCGTCCTCTTTAAGAATACTGCTGCGTGGTGTGGGATCCTTACCAGATGCGACTGACGGAATACATTGAAAAAGTTGAAAAAAAGGCAGCACGTTTTGTATTATCGCGAAATATGGGAGAGAGTGTCACGGAAATGATGCAGGATTTTGGCTGGACATCATGAACAGAAAGACGTTTTTCGTTGCGAAGGAATCTTCTCACGAAATTCCAATCATCAACTTTCTCCTCCGAATGCGAGAATATTTTGTTGACACCGACCTACATAGGGAGGAACGATCACCACGATAAAATAAGGGCAATCAGAGCTCCTATACGAGAGCTCCTATACGATATTGGAATAATAGAGAATTGTGGAGGTGGTCGATCAACTGTCTGCCAGGCACTTAAATGTGATTTGCAGAGTATCCATGTAGATGCAGATGTAGATGTAGCCTTCAAGAGCCGCAATGTAGGCGCTGACTCCGGCATCCGGACGATAGTACAGATGGCGAACACTGGGCTGGGATACGTCATGTCACACCTCCTCGATCTGTCCACGTAGTTCTGTAAGAATCGTCGGTTGACGAGCCGCACGAGTCACTTCTCGTCCCATCACATCCCACGTGCTCGATTGGAGACGAGTCCTGAGATTGTGCTAGGCAGGAAATTGCTGCACGTGCCACTTGCAGCGTATGGGCGAGCGTTATCCTGTTGGAGCAGCACATCACCATCCTGTTACAGCAACGCCAAAAAACGGGTCTAATAACATTCTGCGAACGGTGGTAGGGTCCGCGGCAGAAAAAGCAAAGGCGATAGATAGTTGTAGCTTATTGCACCCTAGACGATAAAGGCTTGGGTGGGGCCAGTGTGTCTTTGACGAATGCACTCTTACAACACAGTGCTGAGTACATCTACGTCGTATGCATAAGCGACCATCACTTGCGTGCACGCAGAATCTGTTTCCACAGTTGAATACCACGGTGCGCCGTTCTATCTTCCAAGTATACTTTGCAGGAACCAGTCATGCCTTGCGTGTCTACATCTACATCTACATTTACACTCGGCAAGCCACCCAACGGTGTGTGGCGGAGGGCACTTTACGTGCCACTGTCATTATCTCCCGTTCCTGTTCCAGTCGCGTATGGTTCGCGGGAAGAACGACTGCCGGAAAGCCTCCGTGCGCGCTCTAATCTCTCTAATTTTACATTCGTGATCTCCTCGGGAGGTATAAGTAGGTGGAAGCAATATATTCGATACCTCATCCAGAAACGCACCCTCTCGAAACCTGGAGAGCAAGCTACACCGCGATGCAGAGCGCCTCCCTTGCAGAGTCTGCCACTTGAGTTTGCTAAACATCTCCGTAACGCTACCACGCTTACCAAATAACCCTGTGACGAAACGCGCCGCTCTTCTTTGGATCTTCTCTATCTCCTCTGTCAACCCGACCAGGTACGGATCACACACTGATGAGCAATACTCAAGTATAGGTCGAATGAGTGTTTTGTAAGCCACCTACTTTGTTGTTGGACCACATTTCCTAAGGACCCTCCCAATGTATCTCAACCTGGCACCCGTCTTGCCAACAATTAATTTTATATGATCATTCCACTTCAAATTGTTCCGCATGCACACTGCCAGATATTTTACAGAAGTAACTGCTACCAGTGTTTGTTCCGCTATCATATAATCCTTCTTTCTCTGTATTCCAAATATATTACATTTGTCTATGTTAAGGGTCAGTTGCCACTCTCTGCACCAAGTGCCTATCCGCTGCAGATCTTCCTGCATTTCGCTACAATTTTCTAATGCTGCAACTTCTCTGTATACTACAGCATCATCCGCGAAAAGCCGCACGGAACTTCCGACACTATCTACTAGGTCATTTATATATATTGTGAAAAGCAATGGTCCCATAACACTCCCCTGTGGCACGCCAGAGGTTACTTTAACGTCTGTAGACGACTCCCCATTGATAACAACATGCTGTGTTCTGTTTGCTAAAAACTCTTCAATCCAGCCACACAGCTGGTCTGATATTCCGTAGGCTCTTACGTTGTTTATCAGGCGACAGTCCGGAACTGTATCGAACGTTTTCCGGATGTCAAGGAAAATGGCATCTACCTGGGAGACTGTATCTAATATTTTCTGGGTCTCATGAACAAATAAAGCGAGTTGGGTCTCACAGATCGCTGTTTCCGGAATTCATGTTGATTCCTACAGAGAAGATTCTGCGTTTTCAGAAGTGACATGATACGCGAGCAAGAAACATATTGTAAAATTCTGCAACAGATCGATGTCAGAGATATAGGCCTATAGTTTTGCACATCTGCACGACATCCCTTCCTGAAAACTGAAGCTACCTGTGCTCTTTTCCAATCATTTGGAACCTTCCGTTCCTCTAGAGACTTGCAGTACACCGTTTTTTTTTTTTCGCGTACTCTGTGTAGAATCTAATTGGTATCCCGTCAGGTCCAGTGGACGTTCCTCTGTTGAGTGATTGCAGTTGAAGAAAAAGAGAAAAAGATAAACAAAGTGAACAATCAAACAGTATATCTTATGACATTCAGCCACTAATAACCGTATGATGTACCGGTCACGAGAGATACCGATGCACAACAAATGCTTACTATTTCATGCAGTAATTGAGAAACAGAAACAAATTTTATTAGTATATGTCACCGGATGGCGATTTCCACACAGCGTGACGGACATCGTAATGGTACTTTACATAAATAACACATAAAAAAAGTCCGCCCTGATTGTTTGGCATTTTGGCAAGAGACGAAGCAGAGCTTTTTGGTAATCATTGATCAGCTAGGCCCGCTAAAAGCGCTTTGTAGATATATAACGCGCATTACGGCCAATATGGGCTTGTTCGCGTGCATCAATTTAAAATTATTAGTTTTACGTCGTATTACCCAGTATGCACTGCGCCCCAGTTGCTGCACTCGGCACAGCAGGTCCACGACGAACGGAGGTGGTAGTTATATTCTTCTGTTGCTTGTCAGTGCTCACGTCTAGAGGATGCAAACCATTGCTTTTTCTTATGCACGTACATCTACATCTACATGGATACTCCGCAAATCACATTTAAGTGCGTGGCAGAGGGTTCATCGAACCACCTTCACAATTCTCTTTTATTCCAATCTCGTGTAGCGCGGGGGGAAGAACACCTATATCTCTCCGTACGAACTCTGATTTCCCTTATTTTATCTTTGAGGTCGTTCCTCCCTATGTAAGTCGGTGTCAACGAAATACTTTCGCATTCGGAGGAGAAATCTGGTGATTGGAATTTCGTGAGAAGATTCCGTCGCAACGAAAAACGCCTTTCGTTTAATGGTGTCCATCCCAAATCCTGTATCATTTCTGTGATACTCTCTCCCATATTTCGCGATACTACAAAACGTGCTGCGTTTCTTTGAACTTTTTCGATGTACTCCGTCAGTCCCATCTGGTAAGGATCCCACACTGCGCAACAGTATTTTAAAAGAGGACGGACAAGCGTAGTGTTGGCGGTCTCCTTAGTAGGTCTGTTTCATTTTCTAAGTGTCCTGCCAATGAAACGCACTGTTTGGTTAGCCTTCCCCACAACATTTTCTGTGTGTTCCTTCCAATTTAAGTTGTTCGTAATTGTAATACCTAAGTATTTAGTTGAATTTACGGCTTTTACATTGGATTGATTTATCGTGTAACCG